>NW_027555847.1:124546734-125051734 GCF_003287225.1 Phascolarctos cinereus | reverse complement strand
GAGTAGAGAAGGGACTTGTCCAAGTTCACACATATAGTTAGGAGCAGATTTAGGGTGCTAACTCAGGTCCTCTGGCCATAACTCCAGTGTTCTTTTCTCTATACAAATGCTGCTACTATCGAAGTGCCTGACCCAGAGCTTCCCTCCCCTTTCCAGCTTCTTGTCTCACTCCTGCCTGAGTTCTACAGGGGGCAACACTCAGAGGAGGAAGGTACAGCTGGCAAGAGTGGAGATAACCCCCCCCCCCAGCTCTGCCAGAAGTCTCTCCTCTCATGGGATAGCCATCCTTCAACTTCATATGCCCCTCTTATACCCTGCTTTTAAAAAATGTTCAAGGAGGCAGAAGGAGAGATGCTGTAGCCCTGACTGCCTTGTGGTTTACTTCCACGAATACTTATTGACTATTCTTCTTTATCATTGGTCCTGGCTAAAGACCTCTCCTAACCCTCTACCCTCTCAGGCATCTTGATTCTGGAATGCTCCTTGCATTTATATAGGACTAGGTCAATTTATTTCATGTCTAAAATATTTGATCATCAAAACAATTTAGGAACCACTCCTCCAGAGCTTTTGGTACCATCATTACTTGGAATGGCCTGAGGGTCTTATGATCATAAGGTCGTGTAATATTGAGCACTATAGCTATCTTGTGTTAGTATTTTATCTCCCCCTCACCCCCGCCCCAACAGACTATGAACTTAATGAGGGCTGGGATTCTATTTTAGAGAAATTGTTTTTTCTTTAGGACTAGTATAGTACTTTGTGCACCGTAGGCCCTTTGTAAGTGTTGTACGGTATAGCATCGTAGGATTTAGAGCTGAAAGGGACCTGAGAAAGCATCTATATGAAATCTTTATTTTATGGAATAGGAAAATGAAGCCGAGGCAGGAAAAGTGACTTGCCCAAGGTCACACAATTAGTAAAAGACTCCAAATCCAGTGCTATCCCTAGAATATCAAATTGTGTCCCCTGTGCCATGCTATTTTTTTTTACAGGGGCTATACTTATGCGAAAATCTGAAGCACCCCTAGAGCACTAGGAGCCTTTAAATGGTGAGCCCAGCCTGGATCATTGCCATCAGATCATTGATCTCCTGACTTTTCAGAAGTGGAAATAATTTAACCCAAGGCCAATACTTTCCTTGTAGTCCACTGGGCTTATCCTCATCATTTCAGGTCATGGGACAATGGCTGTGGCCTCTGGCTACTTCTACCATTTCTCTAACAATACACTAAGTACCGGTGACTCTTATACCCCCAACAAAACCCCTCTGGGGATGTGCTTGGGTATTAGAGCTATGGCTAGCAACTCTGGAACCCCAGGCAAGAACCTAGAAAGCCTCTGGGGAAAGTGGGAGCACCTGCTGGGGAGGTGCCAAGGCACACTAGGTTAAGTGACTTGCCCAGAGTCACATATGTGTCTAAAGCATGTGCCCACATATGTCTAAGGTAGAGTTTTCCTGACTCTAAATCTCCATTAGTATAGGACTCTCTATTTACCATTATATCCTGCCCAAGTTGAAGATGTAGTGCTTATCTATATTGGCAAGGGGATTTTCCTTACCAGGAGTTCCAAACATCAAAGAAATTACAAGTACTGTAAAAAACAGCCAACCAACCAAAAAGAAAGAAATCCCTCCAAAACAGTCAGCTTAGTTTTTTCTCCCTGTAGATAGAATACAGATGCCATCAGTGCCTCTGTTGGGTTTCTTCTTTGGAAGCAACTCATTCTCCCCTCACCCCTTACCATTCAACTTCAGAAATAAAGATGGACTTGGAAAGTTAAGTTCAGTCCATTCTTCCTTCATAATATCTGACATAATCTTCCTCTTTCTTTGCATTAACATCATCCTCATTACCTGTCCCCTGGACTATTTTAACAGTCTTCTAACAGGTCTTCCTGACTCCTGCATTTCTTCTTAATCCATTTTACTCATTCCTGTAAGATTAAATTTCCCAAGATACTGTTTTTATCACATCACTTCTCCTGCTCAAATATCTTCAGTGGCTCCTCATTTCCCTAAAGGATGAAATTTGAGCTTTCATTTGGCTTTTAAGGTCTTCCATAAGGTCTTCCCAACCCTTTTTTCCTCCCTAACTTCTATCTTACTTCCCTACATGCACAAATTCTTTGTTTCAGCCATATTGGTCTCTTCACCATCCAGTAACATAAAATGCTTTATGCTTTTGTTGCATGCCATCTTTCCTTCCTGGAGTATCCTGACTATCCAGTCCTAACCATTCCTTCAAGGACTAGATTAGGGCCAGCTCCCCAGTGAAGCATCCCCTGACCACCATAGGCTATATCCTTTTCTTTGGGCTTTCTATTGTTTCCCTCATAGTCAGGACTACTGGCCTTGCTATTTAGCTCATTGTGTATGGAAGTCTTATTTTCCTAAACAGATTGTAAATTCCTGAGATGCCAGGGACTGGATTTTATACTTTTTTTTTAGTCCTCCCCATAGTATATAGAATGATTTCTGTCACATACTAAGTATTCAACAAAGATTTGTTGATTGATTGAAATAATAAAGTAGCTTCCATCTCCAAAATTCTATAATATAGACAATTCTGTGACTCTAAGATTCTGTGGCTCTATTACTGAGTGTGGAAGGAGAACTTCTTAGTTGCATCTGCATTTCCATTCACATGCTGTCCAAGAGTCTTAACAATATAATCATTACCAAAGTGGGCACCTTGGCTCGATGTTTTATCTCTGATTGGTTGAGGGTCTTGAAATATGGAAGTCTTGGTCTTGAAACTTGAAGAGACTTTTCCCTGGACCCAAGTATTGATCCTAGTATTGATCTTTTTTTTTTTTTAATAACATTAGCATTCTCCAAACCCACACGAACATGCATGGCATGATTATGGGATATTCTCTTTCCTTGGCTTCTGAGACATAAGCTCTTATAGTTCAGCATCAATATCGCTAGTTTCTTCTCTGAATCTTTCAAGGTCCCTTGGATTTCTTTGAGATTCTTTAAGGCAAATATTCCTCCAAGGTCTATCCTTGGTACTTTCCGTTTCTTAATCTAATAATAATTACTGGCATTCATATATCACTTTGAAGTTTGCAAAGTGTAAATTTTATTTTACGTCTTCCCAGTTAACAAGCACTTATTTCTCTCCCTGTCGCCCCCTCCACATGCAATAAAAACAAAACAAATATGCGCAATAAAGCAAAACAAATCCCTGTATTATCCATGTCCAAAAATGTATGAATCATTCTATGTGTTACTTCCATCAGTCTCTGGAAAGCACATTACACATATCTTCTCATTAGAGCCTCAAAACAACCTTGTGAGAGAGGCACAACTAGTACTGTTATTCTTGTTTTACAAATAAGGAAACTGAGGCTCAAAGAAACTAAATAATTTGACATGGTCATGCAGCTAGTGAAGTATCAGAAGCAGTATTTGGATCCAAATCTACTTCACCCCAACTCTACCACTATAAACACTAGGCAACAATTTCTGTCTATGTGTTTTCCCTTGGCAGTTTCACTCATTCACATGACTTTACTACTGCTTCTGTGCAGGTGATGACTAAATTTATATTTCCATTCTTGACCTTTTCTTCTGATGTATGGGTCCATGTCTTCAACTACCTATCAAACATTTCCATTGATATCTCAAGCTCAAGATGTCCAAAACCAAATGCCTTATCATTCTCATTGACCCTGATCCTCCTTTGACTTCAGGGTTTTTGACTCAGACTCCTAGGTTTTAAATCCTGGTTATGTCTTTGAATCTTCCCTCTTCCTCATCTATCATACATAATTAGTTACCAAAATGCTATCAGTCCTATATCCTCTATATTCCTATTGTTATCGACTTAACAGAAACCTTCATTGCCACCTGCCCTAACAGCTATGATAACATTTTACAGGTCTTTTCACTGCTACTCTTTCTGCTGCCACAAAGTTATCCTTTATAGATAATTATAATTACACACACACACACACACACACACACACACACACACACACATAATTATAGTTTTCCTTCTTCATAGATTTGGTTGGGTCACTCTCCTGCTCAAAGATCTTCTGGGAATCTCTATTGCCTACCAAGTTAAGTTTGGATTCCTTTTCTTGGAATTCAGGGTCCTTAATAATCAGTCTAGTTCAATTCTACTTTTCCAAGTTTATTTCATATTAATTCCCTACTCTTCACTTGGGCAAACAAAACTATCCTCTTTCCCTGAAATATTCAATACACGTTCCTGCCCTTGCCTTTGCTTATGCTATTTCCTATAACCAGAATGCTCTGTTACTACCCCTTCCATGAAGTCTTTCCTGATTCTTCTTATTACAACCATCCCCCTCTCAGACCTTGTATAGAACATACATAGGGCTCTAATGTTTTCTTCACTTAATGCTGTGCATTCTAACTTAGTAGTTGTATCTTGTTTCTCTCTTTGGATGTGAGCTCCATGAGAATAGGAACCATGTATTGTCTAAACTGTTTATCTCCCTAGCATCTAGCACAGGGCTAAAGTGAACTGAATTAGATTGAATGACATCAACAATACAGTGGAGAATAGACTGGCTAAGGAAGGAAAACTTTTCTTCTTTAATTCCTCAGTGCCACCATAGGATTAAAAATGAAACTTTCCTGGATAATTAAAGGGCTTATGCAGCTGAAACAACAGAAGGTACCATGGTTATTTCTGAAGGGTAGATTTGTTCTCTTCTTGGGCCCTGGCCTCATCTAGTAAGCTTGGCTATGAATTCAGCTACCGGCTGTCTTGGGGTGGCCTATAAGTCACAAAATAACTTAACATCTTACAGATGGCTACTCTGGACTCTATATCAGACATTTTCTTTGAGTTTATTCAGTTGTGTTCAATTCTTCATGATCCCATTCAGAGTTTTCTTGGCAAAGATACTAGAGTGGTTTGCCATTTCCTTCTCCAGCTTATTTTACAGATGAGGAAACTGAGGCAAACAGGGTTCAGTGACTTGCCCAGGGTCACACAGCTGGTAAGTGTCTGAGGCCAGATTTGAACTCATGAAGATGGATTTTCCTGACTTCAGGCCCAGCACTCTATCCACTGCACCACCTAGCTGCTCTTTCTTTGAGTAGTGTCTGAATAACAGACCAGCCAGGGAGCTGGGAAGATCCTGCATCACATCAGCCTAAGGGATGCTCCATTTCAACACTGTTCTCTTAAAATCAGTTGAATAATTTAAAACTACCTTTATTAACCCATTATGGACAAGGCATTGAGCTAAACACTGGGGATACAAAGATTGCACAAGTCTTGTCCTCAAGGAGCTTATACTCTCATGGTGGGGGGAGTGGTTATCTTATTCATAGATAAACATAATACAAGATGTGGTGTAATAGAGGAAAAAGAGTTTGAGATCAAGTACTCTAGGAACATATGAGGAGGGTGAGAGCACTTTCAACCTCTAAGATCCTGTGGCCAGAATTACTTTTGATCATCCATGGTGATATACTTAGGTAGAACCTATAGACCTTCTTTTATGTCTGTCCTGGGCCTTAGACTTTTCCATTTTATAGTTTGTGGAACTGGTAGCAGTGGAGATGCCACCTAATAAACTTGGGGTTTGAATATTTTGAAGAGTGAGGAAATGCTCATTGAGTAAGGAAAGCCTTATAGAATGGGATCTGGACATCAGATGATGAAGCACTTCCCTTCCCACTTAGAGCCTTTTTGTTTTTCATACCCTGGTCTCAGCTTTTCAAGTTAATCTGATAAATGGCAAGGTGAATGCATTACTCCTTCCTAGTAATAAATTCACAATTTAACAGGTGCCTTCTGGAGACACAATGCCTTAATCTAAAGGTAACTCATAGATCATGGATGGGAAAAAAAAACAGAGCTGAAAGACACTTTAGGGCATAGAATATCAGAACTAAAAATGAACACAGACATCATCTAGTCGAACACCCCTCATTTTACAAATGAGACAACTGAGGCACAGAACAGGGTAGTGACTTGCTCAAGATTTCACACTGGAGTTGATGGCAGTTGGATTATTGTGCTACCCCATTTCCTAGCAAAAGATTTGCATTTTATCGAGACCCTTCTGAAGACACAATGCCTCAATTTCAAGGTGACTCAGATTATAGATGGAAGAATTTTAGTGCCAAAAGGGCTCTTAGAACACAGATGGTCAGAGGTGAAAATGGTCTTAGAGATTGTTTAAAATGGTCTTAGAGATCTAACTCCCTCATCTTACAGATGAGGAAACCAAGGTACAGAACAGGAAGGGGTCTTGTTCAAAGTCAAATACTTGAGTCAAGGCAGAACTGAAACTATTATAGAATCTAGGCCTCCTAAACCTGGAATTCTAGGCTCTGGGCCAGGTTAGTGGTAGAGATTTGGGGGAGGGAAAGGGGCAGGGAAAAGTTCAGTCTTCCTTCCTCAAGACCTATAGGTGGCTGCCCCCTTTGCCTGATTTTAGGGCAACCCTAGGGGAAGGATTGGGATTCTGTGGAAAGTATATTGCATTAGAAGTCCTAGACCTGGGGCAGCTAGGTGGTGCAGTGGATAGAGCACCGGCCTTGAATTCAGAAGGACCTGAGTTCAAATATGGCCTCAGACCAAACACTTGATACTTACTAGCTGTGTGACCCTGGGCAAGTCACTTAACCCCAATTGCCTAAAAAAAAAAAAAAGAAAAGAAAAGAAGTCCTAGACCTGATTTTGTCATTTTATAGTTGAGTGATCTTCACTTCAGATCAAATGAGATAATATTTGTAAAGCTCTTAACATAATGCCCAACACATACTAGGTGCTTTATAAATATTTATTCCCTTTCTCCTTTGCAGATAAAGGAACTATAGTCCACAATTGATTGCCTGAGGTCCCACAGTCTAGCAATCTAGTTCAATTTTGGAAATGTTTACTAAGCACCTACTATGTACAAGGTGTTAGGTGTTATGTACTAGGTATTAGGGATGCAAAGATTGAAGCCAACAAAGTGCTTATTTTCAGGGAGTTTCCTTTCTATAAGCAGAGCTGGATTGAGAGGCGATAGCATGAAAAATGTCAGACACAAAGAACTCGTAAAAAATGCACCTGTCTCCCATGGAATGGGAAAGAGGATTATGTGCATTTTGGGAAAAGAGATGGTTGGGGTTGGGGCACTACTGAGATCCTGGACAGAGTGAAGGCAGGATGAAATGATATCTAACTATGACTAAGCTCAGGAAAGAAGAAAGCTCTCTGGGGTTCTGGGCAGGATGCTGGGGAGGGCTGTGGTTCCTCAGCTCACAGCTCATTTTAGATGCTCTCCAGATAAATGTAACCTTCCTGGGTCACATCTTTATGCTGGCCTCAGGCAAGCACAGAGCTGCATTCATTCTGGCTGGAACATAAAACCCATGCACCATTGATGAGCTCCTGTTCAGTTTAAGAGCAGGGCATTTACCAACAAGGATTTATCTCTTGAATGTCACACATTATTGACACTGTTGAAGCCTCCTGCCTGCCCACAGATGACCGCAGGCTGGTGAAGGGCAAAATGAGAGTGATTTGGTTAGGTTGGTATGGGTTAGGCAGGCCCAGGGGGCCAGGGCTTATATTCAGTCCTAGGTTAAACTATTGCCCTGGGAGGTTTGGTATTTGGTGAGGTGGTGGGTGGGTGGGGAGGAGATGATACTCTGCTTTGGGCCTCTGGGTGCCTGAATCTAATAAAGATGGCAGGGCTTGGGAATCTTGTGGTACCAAAGTTTGGTCAGCTTAGGATCATTAGCCCAAGAAAGAGAGATAGGTGGTAAGTCTAAAGGAGCAAGCTATTTTCCTTCCCACTTAGAGCTATTTGTTTTAGTGAGCACCAATGCCACTAGCTCCACAAAGAATAGACACTGGAAGAGGGCCTGAGCTGAGGATGCTGCAAGGAATTTTGGAAATCTTGAATTGGCTCCAGCAGAGAATTAAGCACCCCCTCTACCTGCTCTTCCCCGCCATTCTAGTTGTCTTGTATTAAAAGACCCAGAGGGAAATCTGCAGTACATGAGATGTATTCATTCTCTATGGAGCCTTGATGGGAGATAATGGACAATAAGTGCTCAGGATGAGAAAGCATGGAAGGTGGAAATATGCACCTGAAGGAGTGCCCATACCTGTGGGGTCACATAGGCACCATTAAAGTATAAAAGTGGGTACTCTGGTGCAGGGGAACAAATGCTGAATTTGTAGTCAGAAATCCTGGGTTTGAATCGCACTTCTGCCATGAAACAGCTACGAAAGTCACTTAAGGTCTCCTCATCTGTAAAATGAGGAAATTAGACTAGATGAACTCTTGGTTCCCTTTCAACTCTAAAACTATTATCCTCTGAATTCCTCAGCACTGCTTTTTCCTTCCTTCCTTCCTTCCTTCCTTCCTTCCTTCCTTCCTTCCTTCCTTCCTTCCTTCCTTCCTTCCTTCCTTCCTTCCTTCCTTTTTTCCTTCCTTTCTCTTCCTTCCTTTTTTTCTTCCTTCCTTCTTCTTTTTTTCCTTTCTTCTTTCCTTCCTTCCTTCCTCTCCCAGTAAAGAATTGAATTGCTGTCCATCTATCTGTGTGGCTAAGGACAAAATTTCTGGGTGTAAGGAGAGGGAAGGACCTGAATGAGACTCATTGGCCTTTTCCTTCCTGTGATCCTGGGTTTCCTGGCTAGAGTTGAAGGTGGTGGTGTCAGAAATCAATTCCTTTATACTAATAAGGGAAACATTTTCTTTGCTTTGTCTAAACATGTGGTTTCATCAGTGTAGGGGAACATCTGATGTGAAAACTCTTTCCACAGCTGCAATCAGCAACTAATCTGTAACTTATAGTCAAGAGAATTTCCTGGGGCACTGAGAAGTTATGAGATTTGCCCACAGGCAGTGTGATAATGGCAAAGTATTAGCCACACATTATCAGAAGCTCTGACTTTCACCCAGTCCCCAGCTCCTTCATTTTTATTCTTCTTCTCCTTTGGCGTTCCTCAGATGTGCCACCTTAGGCATGGGTGTGACATAGGGCTCTTGATGGCTTTGGCAATGGTATACAAGCAGGTACTACCAAAGGTATCCAGGGCCTGCTCATGGGCATTGAGTCTCTCTTCTGATGCTCAACTTAGCTAACCAGGGAAGAGTTCATCACTAGAGGATGGGCCAACAGGTGGCAAACTTTGCTGGCTTCAGGAATTAATGAACTTGTCTATTGAAGAGCTGCAATCTATATTGGTTGAGAGAGGAGTATGACTTCCCTGGGGGGCCTTCACCAGTCACAGGTCTTTTGGTATATTAAAATGGTATTATTGGGGGTTACCAGTAAAATGGTTCTGAAAAACCCAGCCTCTGTCTCTAGTGCACTAAGAGGAAGGAGAAGAAAGACTATTTGATTTGCAGCTATAGGTCCTTAGCCTCTGTGCTACTTATTTCTTATGTGACCCTTGGTGAGCTGAAAGAATGCTGGGATTGGAGTCAGAAGAACTGGGTTCTGGGGGCAGCTAGGTGGCACAGTGTATAGAGCACTGGCCCTGAAATCAGGAGGACCTGAGTTCAAATCCGACCTCAGACCAAATACCTGACACTTACTAGCTTTGTGACCCTGGGCAAGTCACTTAATCCCAATTGCCTAAAAAAAAAAGAACAACTGAGTTCAAATTCTAGCCCTCTCACTTGTTACCTCAGTAACTATGAACAAGTCACTTAACATCAGTATCCTAAATAAAGGGTGGTTGGACTAGATGACTGCTAAGGCAGATGACTTTACAGGCAGCTGCTAGCACCTTGGATAGGGTATTGGACATGGAGTCAGGAAGACCTGAGTTCAAATCCAGCTTCATACACTTAACTTATGTGACCCTGGGCAAGTCACTTAACATCTGTTTGTCTGGGTTTCCCTAACTGTGAAATAGAGATAATAGTAGTGCTTACCTTGAAGAACTGTTGTGAGGATCAATGAGATAATATATGTTAAAAGTGCTTAGGTAAGTTCCTGGCACATGGTGAGGTACTTCCAGTCCATCCCCTCTTCTCACCTAGGTCTTTTCCAGTTCTCAATCTGTGATCCTCTGAGCTTTCCCTCTTTAAGCCTTAGCATCCTCATCTATCAAATGAGAGGTTTATCTAGATACTTTCTAACGTCCTTTACAGCTCTAAATCTACAACCCTGAAAGGATATTCAGGCAGTGAGTAGCTTTGGGTTTGGTCTATGGTCGAGAGAGGCAAAGAAAGTGTTTCTTTTCTCTGCACTTGAGATTCTGCATTTAGTCCCAGGTGAGATTGGCTCCAAGCCCTATTTCAACACACTTCCTTTGTATAAAAGCCCTACCTATGGCTGGATCCTAATGTCCCAATGTCCTGTGTTCTATTCTGATGGGGAGGTAGGAGGGGGTGAGGGGGAGAGCTCCAGTACTCAGGAGAGAGAGCTCCTATTTACAACAACAATAGGGGAATAATTACTTTAGAAAACTGCTGTTTCCTCTGCTGTGCTTTTCAATCTGAAACAATTTTCTAACGTGTCACACCACCTCCAGCCCTGTTAGTCATGTTGCAGTAGGGGAACACAGTGTGGTAAATGCAATTACGTTTGACATCAGCACACTGTTCTATGCTGCACCTGCCACCAGAGGCCATCAGGTGTCAACAGCCCCACACATCACCAGAGCTTTGCCCATTGCTCTTATGTAGGAGGCAGAAGAAGGGTTGGGAAGTTGACCAAAACCTGAGTATTTTCATCCTAGCCAAAAAGGAGTGTTATACCTTTTCTGAGTCACTAGAGGCAATATTGAACAACTATCTATGGAGGTGACCTGTCCAAATTCTTGAATTCTTGAATCCCCAAATTTTAGAATCAGAAGCTTTGAATCCCAAAATCTTAGAATCTTAGAATTCTAAAATCTAAGAACCCTTTCACCTTACATTTCTGAACATAAGAGTTTTGAAATCCTAATTCTTAGAATCTTAGTATTTTAAAGTTACAGAATATTATTATCATAGAACCCTAAAATCAGAGACTTCTGTTGCTTATAGAATACAGCATCTCAGAAACTTCCTTGATCTCTTCCTTGACCAGCTTCTCTTCCTCTAGGCCACCCTGTCCTCCTCTCATCCCCTGGCTTCTGGGACAACATTATTTGTTCCCCATCTGACTGTTTAACCCATTGCTCTGTCTTGCTTTGCTGAATCATCATTGCCTATATCCCCAATTTCTCCCCTGCCCTTAATGAGGGTGTGTCCTAAAGTGTGGTGGACCCACCACTTTGCTTCTCCCTTGACTCTCTGGGTCATTTATCTATTTCCATGGGTTTGATGGAACCCAGAGGATTCCTACATTTATATATTCAGCCTTACTCTTTCTCCCAAATTCAATCCTGTTTCACCAGCTGCCCCCTGGACATCTCTGCTTCGCTATTCTGCTGACATCTCAAACTCAATGTATTCAAAATGTAACTTATCTTTTCTCCTACCCCTGCCTGTCCTCTCAACTTCCCCATTTATTCTTTTGTATACTACTACCCTTCCAGTAATCTACATGTGCAACACAAGAGTTACCCTGAATTCTTCCCTCTCCTTCACCTGCTTCTCCCCTGCCCCATTTGGTGGGTTGCTAAATTTTGTGGATTCTGTCTGTACATCTCTTGTATCTGTTCCCTTCCGTCTACTACCCTAGTCACCACTCTAGTTCAGTTCCTCTTATCTCTAATGTAATAACCATTTCTACTTTTCCTTTTCTAACTTATCCTCCACATAGTTGCCTTCCCTCCATTTTTTCCTCAAGGTTGAAGTTTGACCATGTCATTTCCCTTGCTTAAAAAATTCTTCAGTGGCTATTCATTACCTCTCATGTAAAATACAAACTCTTTACATGTGCTATCTCCTCCCAGTAGAATATAAGTTCCTTGAGAGCAAGGGGTGTCTTTTATCCTCCATACCTTACACATGGTAGATGTTTAATAAATTTTTTAATTGTTGCAAGTTAAATCTTAAAATGCTAAAGTCTTTTTTGATATTTTTTTTTCAGATTTTTTTGGTAGCACCTACCTCCCAGGGTTATTTTAAGGATTATATGAGAAAATATTTGTAAAGCACTTTGTAAACCTTAAAGAACTCTATATATTCTAGTTATTATTATTATTGTGATAATTTCATTGGTATGGGGAATTTTCCTACTCTGGAAGTTCCTTTCACCTATGAGGCAGCTCCCATTAACACTTGTTAATAAAGCAACTTGTTTTCTCATTGTTTAGTAACATTGAGAAGTTAAGTGACTTACTTCAGTGACAGAATTAGTATGAGTCAGAGTCAGGATAGGAACCCAGGTTTCCCTGTCTCCCAGACTGATTCTTCATCAGTATCCCCTGCTGTCTTTCTAGTTAGTTATTAAATTTGGGGACTCACTGCACAACATTCTATCTCATTGTTGGCTCAGCTACCCTCCAGCTTGCACAGGTCACCTTTCATTTCTGATGAAGACCTATTTGATTGTGGCTTTCCACTGTTGCTGACTTCAGTCCATTTACTAATAATGATGATGTGCAGTCCTTTGACAATGGATTTCTGTAGCCCACAGGAGAAAGTTGAAGCTGTTTTTAATTCAATTTAATTCAACAAACATTTCCTGAGTAACTGCTTTGTACTAGTCCATGTGGAAAACACATGCATGCACACACTGCACACACACACACACACACACACACACACACACACACACATACTCACACACCCCACCACCACCACCACCACCACCACCACCTCTGCCACTACCGCACAGCAAACATAGGTATTTGTTTGATTTTCTTTGAGCCGATTTAAAGAGAAGGTGGATTCTGATCCACCCATTTGGATTAATGGGTCAATCACGTATGAAGGATTCCTTCTATTTCTTCTTCTAGGTTATAACTATCTTTAAACATTGGATTTTAATGCCTTTGCCCAAAGCAGGAATTCTAATGGTGGGATGCTTTCAGGACCTAGGGAAGTAAGGTGGGGGAGATATTTTTAAGACCAGGTCTTTGCCTTAGGACAAAAGCCAAGTTTATTAAAGTTTTAAGCCTGTCCCTAAAACAGGAGGAGAGAATGGGGCATTCTCCCAGTTCTAGCTCCAGCTCAAGCTCACAATAGCCTCATCTGCTTCACAAGCAAAATGGTGCAGTGGAAAGACCCCTGAACTGGATAGAAATCTGTGTCCTAGTTCCACTTTGTATTGGTTTTATGAAACAAGATGCCCCTTGCTGGGTACGCTCTGGTGTCCTGCCTCTCTTTCTGTGTTCTCTCCATCCTCCCATTAGATTATAAGCTCCTTGAAGACAGGAATTGTCTTTCTTTTTATTGTGTCCGCAATACTTAATGCAGTACCTGGCACATAGTAGGTGCTTAACTTTCAACTCACATTATTGAAATCCAGTGCAGAATAGGGGATAGAGTGGTGGAACTGGAGTCAGGATGACATTGGCTCAAATCCTTCCTCTGGCAGTCATTATGTATGTGGTCACAGGCATATCACTTGACCCCTTTGAGTCTCAGTTTCTTAATCTATAAAAGAGGGATAATAATAATAACATAAAAGCTTCTTTACAGAGTTGTGAGACTCAAATGAGTCTGCTCAATCATGTGGAAAGCATTCTGTGGTGCTTAGAGTGCTGTGTAACCATCAGTTATTAGTATGTGTTTTTGTTTTCTCGCGAACTCTTTGGGTATGATCATATAGACAATGAAGAATGAGTTAGGAGCATCATCTTCATGGTCAAAGAGCAGCTTTTCTATGTTCTCAGATCTCTTCTAGGATCCAGATTCTATATTCTAGAGCAGTGGTGCCAAACTCAAATAGAAATAGATTTCTGTGGGTTGCATATTGACTTAGAAAACCACAGATTAACATCATCTATGTTGCATTATATCTTTATCTATTTTATCAAACATTTCCCAATTACATTTTAATCAGGTTCTATCAGCCCTTCAGAGGTCCACTTCCAGCGAGTCTGACACCTCTGTTCTAGAGTGCTGGATTTAGATTCAGAAGAACCTAAAAATCTGAGCCTTATATATTTGTGATATTGGGAAAAATAATGTAAGTTCTCTGGACCTCAGTTTTCTCATCTGTAAAATGAGAGTTTTGGAGGAGGTGATCTTTGAGGTTTTATCATAGCATGATATAGAGAATTTCTTATCTTAAGGATGGGGGTAAATGGCTCAAGTGCCTCCTTAGGACTTGACCCTGGTTTGTAAATTTCATTGACATGATAATAACAACAACAGCAACTCCTCTTTCTCCTCCTCTTCTTCCTCCTTTCCTCACGTTTACATATTCTGCTTGGTATAGCAGATAGAGAACTGCCAGGTACTATTTGAGTGACCCTGGGACCAGTCACTTAACTCCTCCAAGCCTTAGGCAATCCTCTAGAATAGATCTATTCCCTCCTCTCCTCTGCCTCTTGGAACTCCTGGCTTTCTGGTCAAGACTCAGTTCAAGCATCATCTTCTTTCTTCCTGACACCTTTTCTGAACTCCCCTCCTCATAGCTGCTATGTGTCTCTCTCTCTCACACACACACACATATTGTATAGGTATATGTTGAATGTGCATGTTGTCTGTCCTCTTAGAATGTAAGCTCCTTGAGGGCAGGGACTATTTCACTTTTGACTTTGTATTTATCCCTAGCATGTAGCAAAGCACTTGGAGCTTAATAAAAGCGTATTGATTGACTGATTGATTGATCAATTGGGTTAAACAGGCAGCAACTTGCACCAGTGGAAAGAGTTCCCACACTGGTAGGATCACAGATCCTTAATATGTTGACGTGATTATAACAAACATCAAATTAGAGGTGAAGCTAGGCCTGGGATTTTCCTGACAAAGACTTTAGGTTTCTATCTTAGCAACTCCACCTTCCCTACCCTGTCCTACATTATACTAGAAGAAGATGGGAGGAAGCAATCTATCTCAGGTGCCAGCCCCAGCAGGTGGCATGCTAGGAAGGGTAAGTGTCCATAATGAATTCAGACAGAGCCTGATCACTGAAAGCTGGGGCAGGCCAAGCCTCCCCTGGGCCAAGTCTCTATTGCTTTGTCTCTGCTCCCTAAACTCAGCTGGCCATCTTCCCCAGGCCATATACGATGATCAGATGTGGTTTATTGTTTGTCAATACTTTACCCTTTCTGCCACATCCTTCCCCAGGGACAAGTGAGTCACATTAAAAATATAGTTGATAATTATCCTCCACATGAATAAAGTTATCACAGGGGCCCAGACGGACTCAAGTGGTGGAGTCACTGCTGGTGACAGCTTCCTTCAACTCACCCAGTCATTCCCTAAGAGGAGCAGGGATTCTCAGTTCTGCTGTTGTCTGTGCCTGATAGAAGATAAATGTCAGATTAGGAACAAGACTTGAAATTTCTATTAAAATATTTGAAAATGTCATTAAATACCAGATGCTTTACTTCCCATCGTGACTGAGGGGATCTTAATTACTCACCCTAAGAAACTGGAAGGCTCACCAGGGTGGGTGTGAGGGGTGCTAGATGGGGGTAGATATTGTCCTAGCATTGACTTTTTTTTTCCAGTTCAAGTTTGTGTTGGCATGATGTCAGAAAGCCTGACTGAGACACAGTGGGGAATGGTGGCAAGAATACTGGCTGCTCAGGGAGTCAGGAGACTCAGGTTCGAATCCTGCAGTCACTTATTAATTGTATGTTCAAGAAGCATTTTATTAGGCATATGTACATTTCATATATGTCTGCTTGGTGTAGAGCCCTGTCCTTAGCTAGTCATGAAATACATGGGATTTAGAGCTGGAGGGGACATTATCCATCATTTAGTTCAGGGGTGAGGATCCTGCAGGTCCTCGAAGTGAGGACCTTTGACTGAATCCAACTTCACAGAACAAATCCCCTTAATAAAAGGATTTGTTCTGTAAAACTTGGACTCAGTCAAAGGGCTGCATCCAAGGACCTAGAAGGCTACATGTGGCCTTGAGGCTGCAGGATTCCACCTTCGATCCCCCTCCTTTTACTGGTGAGGAAATGAGTAATAATAACTAGCATTCATATAGCATATTAGGGTTTGCAAAGCGCTTTACAAATATTACCTCATTTTATCCTCACAACAAGCTTGGGAGGTGGGTGCTTTTGTTCTTCCCAGATTATTTCCCCTTTCCTTCAGGCCTGGTGGAGCCCACTCACTCCACCCCTCCTGAGCCTTCCCCAGTATTCTGCTTCCATCCCTGTCCCCTCTGTTTAATTCTCTGGCTGAGACTATCTGAAGCACAGCACACTAGTTGCCACCCCAGGCCAAGCAAGCTCCGTCCTCTGGTGGGGTGGGAATAGGGGTGGGTGTGGGGGTACATTTGAATTCTGTTGCTTGTTACCAGAGAATTATTGGGTGAGGGCAAGAGGCAGGGGTAGGGGGTGTCCTGACAGAGGTGGCAGCAGCAGCAGCGGAATTGCTGGACAGCTTGTCATCCTCATAATTCTTACTTTGAAGAGTTTTGAGAGGTCCTGGGAATCAGAGAAGAACGTCTAGTCTTCCATTTTGTTGTTCATGTCTCAATGGCACGATCTTCGTAATAGTAATATGAATAATTCACATTTACACAACCCTCTAACATTTACAAAACTTTTTCTCACCAGCTCTCTGTCAGGGAGGTAGTGCAAATATGAGTATTCCCATTCTATACAGGAGAAGCATGGGGCTCAGAAAGGGCAGGGGGCTTGGCTCAAGTTCACACAGCTTGTAGATGATGGAGCGAAGACTGGTCTTCTGAAGCCAAGCTCCCTGTTCCCTCCACTCAGTACGTCATCCTATATGCAGAGGGACAGAGGAAATTGTCCAAATGAGGATGAAGGGTATATTCTAGTTTTAAAGAATAATGAAATTAAGAAAAGGTCACTGCTGAAGTTGACAAAAAGAGCGATATAAGAACAAAGTTAACTTAACAATCTCTATTTTTTGGATTTCATGAGTATATTTAAAACATTAATTTTATTTGAAAAATAGTAAACTCAATGAGAGGGAGGCAGGTGTAGTGGCTAGAAACCCAGCCTCAGAATCGAGAAGGCTTGAGTTCAAGCCCTGCCTCTGACATACCTTGGCTGTATGACCCTGTACAAGTCACTTACCTCCCTATGCTCTAGGCAACTCCTTAAGGCAGTGAACTGCAGAGCAGTTGTTGATTTGCCTTGGTAGAAGGATTATCCTTTTTGGGAGTTCCCTATAGCAGTGAAATTACAGGTCACCCCAACTCAATATGAGTGTGTGTATTGGGGTATTAATGATATTAATTTATTCATCATGCCTTTGTTTATTAGTCTCTTTGGGTTTATTTTTTTTTCTGGTTCCTAGGTACAAGCTGATTGAGATGGAATGGACCAAGCTGTGACCTTCTGAGCCACCAGAGGTCAAGCTCATGGCTGAGATGACCATGGCTGCCATAGCTAATGTGGGGGAGAAGCCAGCACAGCCGAAAGGCGTGACCTGTGTGACCTAGCCTGGGAATCTCAGATGTCCGGCACAGAGGATGCTGTGCCTGTATGCAGAGGAGTGGTTTATCTGAAGTTAAGTCCAGAAGTGAACTAGTTGGGGCAAATGTCCAGTAGAAACCAATTTGAGCCTATTGTCTTTAGGGACCGGTAAGGTAAAGGGGAGAATGTGCCCCAGTTCAAAGGGATTTGTTTGTACTTTTTTTTTTCTTGCTGTAAACATCCCTTTGTAAAAGAGAATTGGTGTTAATTGCCTATCAGTGACACTGAGCAGCTATCAGCTGGTTAAATCAACTGGGGAGACACTGGCACTGGTAGATATTATCAGGAGGTAATACTGGTGATTAACATTGAGTAGAACCTAACTGATGACTGCTCTGAGCCACAGTATTAGAAGAACGACTCCCCTCCCCTGGAAGGGGAGGGAGATGCAGCTACCTTCTGGCGGCCTGATTTGACAGTGGGAGTAGCTCTTGGGATAAAGGCTATGTCTACATGTCCTGTGGCCTAAATTAGACCATAAGCTTCTTGAAAGCAGAAACTTATATTTTCCTTAAACAATGGGGTGAACACTAGTAGTCTTTGGGTAAATGGTCCCATCGTGTCTTTTCACATAAGAAAAAATAGGCTCCACAGTAACAGCCACATTGTGTGATGACTGACTTTGATAGGCTTGGCTCTTCTCAGCAATGCAAGAATCTAACGCAACTCCAAAACACTCGCGATGCAGATGGAAACATACTATTTGCTCTCCTTTTCTTTTGGTGTTTTGCTATATTGCTTGATTCTCGTGGTTCCTCCCATTAGTTCTAATTATTCTTTACATCATGACTAATGGGAAAATATGCTTCACATGAATGTATATGTAGATCCTGTATCAGATTGTGCACTGTCTTGGGTGGGGGGAGAAAGAAGTAGGAGGGGGAGAAAATTTAAAACTCAAAATCTTATGGAAGTGAATGTTGAAAACTAAAAATAAATAAATTAATTATCAAAAAAAATTTAGAAAGAGAAAAAGAAAAAACAGGCTTAGAGAGGGAGGAATGACAGATCCAATGTTATTGGGCCCCTTAGAAACAGAGCTGGGCAGGGACCCAGGCTTCTTCGGTCCTATCCCAAGGTTTGTCCCACTCCCCCGTGATTCCTCTTCCTGGCCCAGATTCTCAGCTGCCTGGATGAGTTGCTGTGTCCCCTCAGCCTCTTTTGTATTTTGTTTTTTGGTGGTAGAGCAGTCTCATCTGCTTGCAGCTGTATTTACCTCCCCTGTCCGTGTGATTTCTGGTGCTTTAACTAAACATGTACTTTGAGGCATGAATACCAGTGTCTCTAATCCATTAAGATTTATTGATTTGGGCCTGGCATTTTCTTCTCCCTGCTCCTGTATGACAACAAATGGGCAAATAGCTTTTGGCTTTGTGGGATACTCAGGGGCTCTGGCCATTGAAGGAACATTGGTGGCAGTGTTACTGGGGAGGGCAGTGGAGAGGTCAAGGAGCTACATCCCCTAGGGAGACTAAGGAAGGAGTATAGATTCTTTGGAGATTGTGGGGTACTGATTCTTCCCCAGGATGACTTCAGTAGCTCCATGTATCAAAACTCTGTATATTTTTAAAGAATCATAGAATGTTGGCCCTCTTTTACTTATTTATTTGTTTTGCTTTTTGGGTGAGGCAATCGGGGTTAAGTGACTTGCCCAGGGTCACACAGCTAGTAAGTGTCAAGTGTCTGAGATCATATTTGAACTCGGGCCCTCCTGACTCCAAGGCCGAAGAACTATCCACTGCAACCTAGCTGCCCCATGTTGGCCCTCTTTTAGCCCAGGCCCCTTATTTTATAAATGTAGCCCCTAAATGAGCTACCCAGATGAGAAAAGTGATGCTCAAAGAGGAAGGGAAAGTGATTTGCCCAGCAATTACACAACTAAGGAACAGCTGAACTAAGACTTGAATCCAGGTCTTATGTCTCCAAATCTAGCACTCCATACTACATTGCCTCTCTCTGTCAGCAGGAGTGTTGCTGCTCACTCGATAACTCTGGATAGAGGGGTCAAGGTTACAGCTTAAAAAGCTGGGAACCTACCCCCTCACCACTACCCCTTCCTTGAAACAACCTAACTGTGGGGCTGACAGTGGAGATCTGACTGGCTTCTTCCTTTCCCACAGTGCTCTAGAAGGGGCATTTTTCAGTGATGACTTTGTATGATTCTGGAGCTGGTGTGCTTGTGAAAGAGCTTTGGATCCCCAGGAATTCTGCTTTCCTTAACTGACACCAAATGCAAATTGAACTTATCTTGCTGGCATTACTGGAGATTTTTGAACTCTAGGCCAGGAAATTTGGCCTTAATCCTAGGCAACAGAGAACGATGAAAGTTTTTGAAATAAGGGAATGATGGATTGAAACTCGTACTGTAGGAAGATTACTCAAGACAGTGTGTATGGGAGGGGAAAGGAAGGGAAGAGACTGAATTTAGGGAGACCAGTAAGGAGGTCCACCATTTCCAAAGGAGATCATGAAGAGTTTGAGGGCAGCATTCTAGCCAGAGCCCTGAAAATGCTATCTCTATTAATTGTAGCGTTATCCTGAAACAAAGGATCTCCCAGTAATGGCTTCACTGCCCACTGGCAGTGAGCAATCTATTCTGGGGATGCCTGAGTCAGCAGAGGTCAGTCTACAGCAGGGTGAATGCAAGCACTGCCCTGAAAATCAGCAGGAAGGAAATGCCCAATTACTTCATTAATTAAATGAGCCACTCCTCCAGCAGCTGGAAAAAGCTATGCACTGCATGGAAGATTAAAAAAAAGGAGGTTAATTGAAACTCCTCTCACCACCATTCCTCCTGCCCATAATGTTTACTTCCATTTTGTTTTGGGATCTGTCTCACATTAAGAGAAATAAAATCTGACACCAACTGCTTCACTTACAAATAACCTTTAGATCCTGAAGTTCCATGGAGCATATGGCTAAAGAAGAAAGCCTCTGAGAAGGGGATGAGCCCTGCTGAAAGGGCCTAGATGGAGAAAGTAAAGGACCTAGAAGATTGTTTTTCTTTGTCTTGGGTTCAACAATACCTGCCCCAAACCTTCCCACAAAACCCTTACCCCAGTCCCAGACACTCCTTGTCCCCAGAGGAGGAAGGAAACGGGAAAGAGAATAGGAAGAAGGGAGATTGGAGAGATGGTCTTTAGAAGAAGAAATGATTCAGAATGTCCGAGCCAACAGGTATTATGGAACAACTCTCATTGACTTAGATTAATCATATAGTAGGCCCATAGATCATGAGTTGGAAAGGGCCTAAGGGGTCATCTAATCTCAATGACCTCATTTTGTAACTAAGGAAATTGAGGCCTTGAGAGCATAAGCGACTTGCCCAAGGTCATGTAGCTAATAAGTGTCAGAGGCAGAATTTGAACCCAGGTTCTCTGACTCCAGAGCTAGTACTCTTGCTGCCTCCTAAACTCTCCAAATATTGGGTCTGCCTGCTCTAAGCACAGACTCATAGTCTCAGAGTGGTGTTAGGCCTCAGTGACCATCAAGTCTAACATAACCTTGACAAAGAATGCTACCCATGGCCTATGAGATAAGTTAATCATGGAGCTTTTACTTAAAGACGCCCGATGAAGGGGAACCCACTACCTCCCAAAGCCAACCGCTTCACTTTTCCTTAGACCTGATTGTTAAATTCTTTTTCCTTACATTGAATGAAAATCTGTCCCTTTGCAGCTTCTACCCATTACTTCTAATTCTCTGGGGCTGTGAAGAGTTGAATATAATCTCTTTTCAACGTTGGGCTCTTTGAATACTTTAAGACAGCTAACATGTAATTTCCTATCTTTGTTAAATTCTTTGCATCTTTTTCTAGACTAAACATTTTTAATTCCCTCAGCTGGTCCTCATGTGCCATGATTTTCAAGTCCTTCACTTTCCCTGGTCATTGTCCTCTGCACCCTCTTCAGCTTATCAATCTACTTCCTAAAATGTGATGTTCAGAACCAAACATCTTCTAGATGTGGTCTAACCAGGGTGAAACTGCTACTTCCTAGTCCTAGACAGTCTCTGTTTCTCTTGATGCACTAATATTTCATTAGTTTTTTTTTTTTGAGGCTACATCACACCTGTTAATTCATATTGAGCTTGTGGCCATGAGGACCCCCAGATCCTTTTCAGATCAGCTGTTCTGCAGTCAGCCCTTCCCTATATTTTATGTGTTAAGTTCATTTTTAAACCTGTGTGCTTATACTTACCCCTCTTCAATTTCATCTTATTAGATTTGCTTCAGTGCTTTAGCTTGTCAAAATCTTTTTCCATCCTGCCTTTGTCATCCAACATATGAGCTATCTTTCCTAGATGTGATTCATTTGCAAATTTGCTAATCATGACATCTCTGTCTTTATGTGGGTCATTGGCAAAAATGTTAAATAGCCCAGGGCAAAGAACAGTCATATACACATATTATTTACATATATATGTTTATTTATATATATTTATATATATATACATAAGTTTATATACACATATCATATATATATATATGTATATATATATATACATATATACCTAAGTGTATATATGCCTCTAAGTGTTTACAAATACATAATAATAGCTACCATTTATAGCTTATTATGTGCCGGACTCTGTGCTAAGCACTTAATAATTATTATCTCGTTCGCTCGTCACAACAATTTGGGAAGTAGATGCTGAGATTATTCCAATTTTACAGATAAGGAAACTGAGGCAAGTTGAGGTTGAATGACTTGTCCAGGATTAGAGTAAGTAAATGTCTGAGGCTACATTTGAACTCAGGTCTTCCTGACTCCAGGTCCAGTGCTCTATCCATTGTACTGCTATATCACAGCAATATTGAAGAAAAGAGGAAGTTCAAACAATTAACACGTATAAATATATAAAATTTTAAAATACGTAAAGGGATTAGTAAAACTCTTATGCACTATATAAATTCTACTTCTTAAAGTTATTAAAATTATTATTATTTTAAAGCCAGGATAGGCTTACTGATAGGGATTGATGCAATGATGGCAATGAATAGGAGGAGAGGCAAAATTTCTCGAACTGTATTTTGCTTCTTTTTTTTACTTTTTTTCCAAGGAGAAAGACCTTCAT
Source organism: Phascolarctos cinereus (assembly GCF_003287225.1). NCBI lineage: Eukaryota > Metazoa > Chordata > Mammalia > Diprotodontia > Phascolarctidae > Phascolarctos > Phascolarctos cinereus. Next base: position 125,029,193 of record NW_027555847.1, on the reverse strand, counting down.
TTTGGAAAAGACAGCCAACAATGGCAAATAGGGATTTGAAATTCAAGATAAATAGGGAGATAGTCAATGAGAACTTCCTTGCTCTTAATGAGTTCAAGTCAACCAGGCCCAGACGAACTGCATACATCCTAGGTTCCTGAAAGACCTGGTGGATATAATTGTTTAGATCCATTAGCACTCAACTCCCATCAATTAACACATACAATATGTGGCCACTTATAGAGACGATAGTGCGATAAAAATAATAGCTGTTGCAGAACCAAAGATGAACAAAAGTTGTCCCAATTAAAAGAAAAAGGGAAGGGAAAAGAGTGAAGTCTACAAACTAATGACCAGTGAGCTTGACTTTGATTTCTGGGAATAGAATCCCTCCTTGCAGCTCCCAATGAGAACTTTATCTTATATTTCCTGGAAAAAATGAGGCCATTCACTGAGAGCTCCTTCTTCACCCCTCCTTCCCATCTCACACCACTCAAATGTCTTTCCCCACTATCTCTTCTTCCCCACTATCTCCTCTTCCCCTCCCCATACCTACCCTGTCCCATCTCATATGAAAAGGTGGTCCTTCTTTTCGCCAAAGCTAAGCCCTCTGCATATACAAGTGATCCTTTTTCATCTTGCTGTTTCCAGGAGATTGCCCCTTCTAAATCTCCTTTCTCTCATTTATTGTCAATCCCTCCCTGTCTACTGGCAGCACTCTTATTGCCTACAAACATGCCCAGGTCTCCATCATCCTTAAAAATCCCTTCTTTTGTCCATTCATCCATCCTTCCATCTTTGCTAGCTATTGTCTTAAATCTCTCCTCCTTTTTGTGGCTAAACTTAAGGAAACCATCTACAATCAGTGCCCCCACTTCCTCTTCTCTCACTCTTTTCTAAATTTTCTGCAGCCTAATTTTTGACCTTATCAGAACTCTCTCCAGAGTTACCAGTGATTGCCAGATCTAATGAATGGTCTTCCCTTATCCTTCTTGACCTCTCTGCCACTTTTGACAGTGTAGATTAACCTCCTCTTCTTGACACTCTCTTCCCCCTAGCTTTTCCTTGCATTACTCTCCCTAGGTTCTCCTCCAAACTGCCTGACTACTCTTTAGTTTCCTTTGTTGGATCTTCATCTAGCTCATGCATTTCAACCACAAATTTCTGTCCTGGGCTCTCTTCTCCCCTCTATATTATCTCATTGGTGATCTCAGATCTCATCAGACACCCATTCATATTCATAAATATGGGCATTTGCAAGATCTAATTGAAGTCTGATCTATCTGCTCTTCCTAAGTAAGCATCCTGTCCTCCCTTTCCTGGCATCAAACCTCACCTGTTTCAGGTCTAATTCCTTCAGTGCCCTGCTCTTGGATCAACATGGCGTAGGGGAAGGAACATTAAGTTTAGTGCTAGAAAGACTTGGGCTTGAGTCCTATGTGTGACCACGGGTTAGTTATTTAACCTTCCAAGCATCAATTTCCTTATCTATAATACAAGGATATTAACACTTATACTACCTATTTCAGAGAGCTTTTATGATAGAAATGTAAAATTTTCAAGGTGGTATCCAAAGAACCTTTGATATATTTATATTATTGTCTTTTGTTTACAGATCTCCTTCATTTCCCAATATATTTTTCCTCCACTCCCTTACCTGGGGGGGGGCAATCCTTTATAACAATAAAGAATAAAAAAGAAAGAGAAAAAAGGCAAGTCATCAAAAGTGACCAATGGATTGATCAAGTCTGAAAGTATATTCTGTGTTCCACCTTCATGGTCCCCCACCTCTTCAAAGAAGGGAGGGAGATAACTTCCCATGTCTCTTCTTCTGGACCATGCTTGGTTATTATAATTGCACAGCCTTTAATATATGATTGAGTTTAACCCTATCTGGGTTGCTAGGTCATCTGGTATCCTTGGTTTAATGTATCTCCTTCTCTGGTAACATTTTTGTCCTTTAAAGAGAAGTGAAATAGTAGAGAGATAGTCAGTGATAGTGAGCAAAGTGCTGAACCTTGACTCATTAAAATCTGAGTTCAAATCTAGCTTCAGATACTTCCTAGTTGTGTGATGTTGGGCAATTCATGCAATATCTCTGTGCCTTGCTTTCCCTTGGGGATACTAACAGCAATTGCCCCAATGGATTATTGTGAGAATCAAGTAGCCAAGGTGTAGAAATCACTTTACCAACCTTAAAATACTGTAGCAATGTTAGCTACTGTTGTTATTCTCAGGCATTATGGCAGATTAGAAAGACAGGAGGATGGTTTTTATTTGGGGAGGGCTTCTGATTCTTTCAACTGCCCCATCCCCTTAGCCAGGTGGCCACAGAAGACTGGACTTGGGATGATCAGGGCTGAGGGAAGGTTTTTGGAGAAGGTCTGAGTTGTTAGAAACATGAGCTAAAATGTGAGATGAGCAATTGGCTGACCCAGGCTGTTGAGTAGATTCACTGGTACCCAGGGCTGCTGGCCTCCACCACAGCCCCTGGAGAGGGTGGGGGGGGGATTCAGTCATTGCAGCAACAGTCAGCAGGGATTTATAGCCCTTCTGCGGGGGAAATAAAACAGCTGCCTGCAGAGGCTTCCTCCCCAGCCCTGCTATTCTCCTCCCCCTCACTCCTAGAGAGACAGAAACATGACTGATGAGCCAGGAAGAGAGGGAGGGGGCAGGGGGAGAGAAGGAGAAGGAGGGGGGAGAGGAAGAAATGAGGAGAAAAGGGGTAGTGGGTGGAGGAATGAGGAGGAAGAGGAGAGAGAGAGGGAGAGGAGAAAGATGAACAGGGAGGAAGAGGGAATGGCTGAGAGGGGGGTAGAGAGAGAAATTGGGTGGGAAAGGGGACAAGAAGACAGAAGGAGAAAGAGGGATATAAAGGAAAGGAAAGAAAGAAGGAGATAGAGAAAGAGAAAGAAAGAAAAAAGCAGAGGTGAGAGAGAGATAGAAAGAAAAAAATAGATTGATAGAATGAGAGAGGAGACATACATTCAGAGTTGGAGAGGAGGAGACAGAGATGGAGAGGGGAAGGAGATGAAGAGAGACACAGGGAAAGAGAAAAAAACAAAATCTTTCTGAAATTGAGTGATTCTGGTCTCCCTGTTTTGTTGGAACTGCTCTCCAAGAGGTCTTCCGCTGGGGTTGGAAAATAGGGCCAATGCTGGTGGATGTCTTTGATTAGATTTCCATTTATTTGTAGTGGAAGTTTAGGGGATAATTGAATAAATAATAGTCCATTCCATTCTCTTCCAATACCCATCCTTGCCCTCCCCTGTTCTCATCTCCCCTTCCCTCAAGAATGGGAGAGGGAAAAATAAAGTGGCTCACACTGGTAAAGACAGACCCCACCATCCTCAAGATAAGGGCCGCCCTTTGGCTCAACAAGGCACTGAAATTGCCTTGCCTGAGGAGGAGAAGGCTGAGAGGTCTTTAACAGACAAGAGAATGGTGATCAGTGACTCTCCCTTGCTCCTGAAATACAGGGGGTTAAAATAACTATGGTTAAAATAGTAGTGGGGGTGGAGGAGATGGAAGCTGAATGTAAGTCAGAGCTTGCTGATGATCAGGAGAAACAGACTCAAGAAAGGTGAGGGGAGATTATGAGTTAAAATGTAGCTAGATTTATTTCCATAGCCCTGCCTGGTTTATTTCCACAGTTCAGTTCAAGAGCTACTTATTAAGCACCTGTTATATACAAGCACCTATATGTACCTATGTACACAAAAATTAAAAAAAGAAAATTCAGTTCCTGTCCTTAAGGAGCATTCTCTTGGTTGCAAAAGTCGGGAGGGCAGGAGTCTTCTAGACTTTGACCACTATCTACATGGTGCAAGGTGCCAACCTTTCATAGAAACCAATAGTACATCTCAGTATAGTGTTTACAGTTTGCAAAGTCCTTTCCCCCTAACAACTCTAAGAGGTAGGAAGCACAGGTGTCATTATGCTCATTTTGTAGATGAGGAAGTAAGAGATTAGCAATTTATCCAATTCGTATAGGCAGCTAGGTGACGCCATAGTGCATAGGGGTGCAGGGCCTGGAGTCAGGAAGACTCATCTTCGTGAGTTCAAATCTGGCCTCAGATACTTCCTAGCTGGTGCCCCTGGGTAATTCACTTAACCCTGTCTGCCTCAGTTTCCTCATCAGTCAAATGAGTTGGAGAAGGGAATGGTAAACCACTCCAGTATCTTTGCCAAGAAAATCCTAAATGGGGTCAGGAAGAGTTGGACATGACTGAAGTACCGGACAACAACAACCACCAATTCATGTAGCTAGTAATTGGGGAACCTGGACCAGAACACAGCTGGCTCTAGAACTGGGCCTCTTTCCATTAGGTCATAGCAAGTGCGGAATTGGGGGAAATTTCAAGCTATCCAATTCACCTGACATTTCTGCTTTCACTGTGAGAGATCCTGGTGGGTCTTCAATGGGCTGCAACATGAGGACTCATAGTTGTGGCATCTGCTAGAGTTCATCCTTGGTGGCAGTTCAGTTTTTTCAGGCTATTTACTCCAGGGTAAAAAGAGTACTGCACAACTGAAATACAAGCATTGTCAGAGTAGTGGTGGTGGTGGTGGTAGTAGTAGTAGTAGTAAGTGGTAACAGTAGTAATAATAGTAGCAGTAGTAGTAGTAGCTAACATTTATATAGCACCTATTATGTGTCAGGTACTGTGCTAAGCACTTTACAATTATTGTCTCATTTGATCCTCACTTACCCTGGGAGGTAAGTGCTATTATTTTCATCCCCATTTTACAGAGGAGGAAATTGAGGCAAACAGGGGTTAAGTGACTTGCCTAGGGTCACACAGTAGTAAGTATCTGAAACTGAATTTGAGCTCAGGGCTTCCTGACTCCAGATCTAGTGCTCTATCCAGTGTGTTGCCTAGCTGCTCCTAGTCTAGGCAATTACAGGTACACACAGCAGCTAGTATATAAATTTTTATTAAACACCTACTATGTGTCAGGCACTGGACCAAACACTGGTGAGACAAATAAAGGTTAAAAAAGAACGATCCCTGCTCTCAAAAAAGTTGCGGTCTAATGGGGGAGACAGTTATATCCAAATAAGCTGTACACAGAATAAATTGAAAAAAATCAACAAAAGGACACTAATGTTAAGGGGAATCAGGAAAGATTTTCTGTAGTAGATGTGATTTTAGCTGGCACTTGGGAGCCAGGAAAGCCAGGAGAAGATGAGGAGGGAGAGCATTCCAGGCTTGGAGGATGGGCAGAGAAAATGCCTGGGGGCAGAGATGGAGTATAATGTGTGAGGAACAGCCAGGAGACCAATGTCACTGGACTTCTGAGTATATGGAGGGGTATAAGGTGTAAGAAGACTAGAAAGAGTGGGGAGGGCAGGTTAGGAAATGTTTTAAAGGCCAAATGGGATTTTCTATTTGATCCTGGAGGTAAAAGGGAGTCACTGGAATTTATTGAGTAGGGGTGTGACATGGTCAGACCTGCTGTTTAGGAAGATCACTTTGGATGGGCTGGAATGGGGAGAAATTTTTGGCTGGGAGATCAACCAGAAGGCCATTGCAATAGTACAGGTGTGAAGTGAAGGGTTTACAAAAAGGTGGTGGCAGTGTCAGAGGAGAGAAAGAGGTGTACACAAGAAATATTATGAAGGTCAAATAGACAGGCCTTGGCAACAGATCAGATAAGGGAGAATGGGCTGAGAGAGTGAAAAATCAAGGATGACACCTAGGTCAGCTTGGTCTGGCCTAGGGCTTTCTAACCATGTCTTTGAGCTTAGGTCCTGGTTTTGAGCAATCTCTGTGCCCAGTCACATGAAGAGTTTGTCTGTCTTTCCTAATTTTCTCTCCTTTTCTACCCCTAGCCCAAGCCATAATCGTCTCCAGGCTCCCCCAGTCACTGAGGAAATAGCATCCTTTTGTCCTAGCCTAACTTAAGTCATACTCTCATTTCAGGCCAATTTGTCATCCAATTCTATCATCATTTTCTGACCCCAACAGTTGGCAAAAATTACTTGCATTTTTATAGCCATTTAACATAACCATCACCAGTTGATGAGGTAGGTAATGAAAGTATTTTATCCCAATTTTACAGAGGAGGAAATCGAGTCTCAGAGAGTTGAAGAATCTTGCCCATGGCCCTATAACTCCAAGTGTTAGAGTCAGCTTTTGAGCCTGTCCCTGTGATTTCAAATCCGGCACTTTGTCCATGATAAGAAGCTGCCCTAAGCAGTCCTCTGCCCCCTAAGCCTTCCACTCCCAGACTCCTCACTCCTCTCCTGTTACTTTCTATATAATCAATCATTCCCAGAGTCCTATCCCCTCCAGGTTTGGTGAAGATCCATTAACACTCAATTCCCATCAATTAGCACATACAGTATGTGGTCGCTTACAGAGAAGCTAGTGATGTAAAAATAATAGATGGAGAAGATAGAGAAGCTAGTGAGGTAAAAAATTAAAACAATAATACCTATTATTATAATAATTAGAGTTCCCTTACAATATATATTTTGACCTCCCTTTTCTCATTGACTCACACACCTCACAAATGACTCTCACAGTAGCCATCTGGTCATGATTTTGTTTGAAACTTCATTCAAAACTTTTTAGTGACTTCCTAGTCTCTGTAAAGCAAAGTGCAGACTTTCTGGCTCAGCATTCAAGGTCTTTCATGACCCTGCATTCTGAACTTATCTTTCCCCTTCACTTATGCTGTGCTTCAGAAAAAATAGAATACATTCTGATCTAGATACTCACTGTGCTCCTCCACCTGTTTGATTTTGCTCATGCTCTTCACTATGCTAAAATGCTTTCTCCTCCTCTCTTTTACTATGGAATTCCTACCCATCTTATAAACTCCAGTTTCAATGCCACTTCCTCCGTGATCTCTCTGGCACTTGGAAATCATAGATTTATAGCTATAGGGGACCTTGTAGATGAATTTCATATTACAGATGAAGAAACTGAGGCACAGAGAGGTTAAGGAGCTTGCCCAGGGTCACATAGTGAGTACCCGAAGCTGGATTGGAACCCAGGTCTTTCTAGCTACACACTCAGTGCCCTATCCACTATGCTAAACTATGCTATGCTGCCTTTTCCCTTACACCTCACATAGCAGTTTGCTTTTGCTCTCCCTAATACACTTACTATGAGCTATTGTATATTACAGTCATTTATGTTTATGCCTTATGACTCTATTAGATTGTACTCAAGTTCTCTGAAGGTAGGAACTGAACTTCATCTCCCCAACTCTTCATGATGCTGATACAATGTGTTTATTGAATTTATGAATGTCGCATGATCGCAGAAATCAAGTCTTCTGCTCCTTACAGAGGAGGACCCTGAGGCTTAGAGAGCTACAATGATTTGCTCTAGGTTACGACGGTTAGTGGACAGATGCACGGATACCAGAAGCCGGGGAGGGAAGGAATGGGGGCAGAAGAAAGAGTACTTTGGCTGAATACGGGGGAAGAGGACGTTGATTTCAGCAGCAACACAGAGGATTTGCATTGGTTCTAAGGACAAACTTGAGGGAGGTCTTAAAGCAATTTGCAAATCCAAAGGCTCTATATAAATGTGAGCATTTCTTATTCCCCAGGAGTTCCCCATCCCCTAATAGGATCTCTTTTGAGTTGTCTGTGATGGTTGGTTTGGGGAAAAGGGACCCCAAAGACAGAGGGATGGATTACATGACCCCTTCCAGGTCTCCTCTAGCCAGGTAAGCAAAAGATAATTGAATGAAAGGTTTCTCTTCCTTAGACACTGTTTATCCTTAATGGGGCAGGCTCCTGATTGGAGTCGGCTTTTTCCTCTTTGCTCCCGAGGAGGCACCTGCTCCCGGGTACTTAGCAGAGCCGGGAGATGGTGCTATTCTTCCGGATGAGCCTCCCGCTGAGCAAGAAGCGTTTCAACCTCAGGTCAATATTGATGTTCGTGGAAATTGCATCCGAGCATATTTATTTATCTGAGAGTGAAGAGGTTGAAAAACACAGCTGCTGTCGCAGCCAAATTCCCTTCCACTTCAGCTGGCTTTGCAGCTGCTTCAAGACACCCATGCAAAAAGAGGCTGCTTCTCCTCTGTCTTGTTTATCATACGCTAGGATGCCGTCCTACCCCCTCCCAGGAACTCCTGGCAGGGGAGGGGAAGGAGCCAAGGGCTCTGGGGATAGAATGTTGGTCTACGCTCAGCACTCATGATGCAGGCAGGACAAGGTAGTGAAAAAACCTCTCAGTCTGGAGTCAGAAGACCTGAGTTCAAATCCTCCTTCTGCTACTCACTCTATCTTTACCTTTCCATAAAATGGGGTAGTGATGTTCTTTATGTCCTACCTTCCTTACAGCACTATAATGGTTATTAAAGGAGATAAAGCATGTAAAGTGCTTTTGTAACAGTAAAGTGCTGTATAAATGTCAGTCATTACATATATATATATATATTTTTTTTCTGTTGTCATTGACAGTGATATCTGCTGGAATTCGGGCTAGTTCAATTAAACAGACATTTATTAGGTTCCTACTGTGTTCAGAGCATTCTGTTAGGTATTGGGAGAGATACAAAGTTTGTAGAAGACATGATTCCTTCTTTCATGGAACTGAAGACCAAAGGAAAACGACAGGTGCAGTCCACTGTAATACACAGCAGAACAAAGTACTATGTGAGGGGTGTGTGTGTGTGTGTGTGTGTGTGTGTGTGTGTGTGTGAGATTGGGCTGATCAAGGAAGGCTTCCTAGAGGACATGGTAGTTGAGTTGGACTTTAAAGGCTACATAGGAATTCAATAGGAGAGGGCAGAAGAAAGGTAAGCCAGGCATAGAGCTTCCTATTTTAACCAATTATTCTTGCTAACTAGTGTATCCCCTTCCTTGGTGTCTTGTGTCAGGTGGATCTAGAGCTGCCCTTATTAAACCTATAGGGAAGCGAAATGTCACTATATTAATTATCCACTGAGGGAGTACACTATTTGGGTAGTATTCTTTTTTGAGCCATCAGCCTAGTGGTCTTGTCAGGGTCTCTCTGGGAGAGAGGTCTTTAGGGATTGTTATTGTTCAGTTGTTTTTCAGCAGTATGCTACCCTTGGTAAAGATACTGCAGTGGTTTGCCATTTCATTCTCCAGCTCATTTTATAGATGAGGAACTGAGGCAAACAGGGTTAAGTGACTTGCTTAGGGTCATATGGCTAAGAAATTTGAACTCAGGAAGACAAGTCTTCCCGACTTCAAATGTGGTACTCTATTCACTGTGCCACCTAGCTGTCCCTACATGGAATAGCTTTCCTAAAAGACTACAACAATTTAACTGACTGATGACCAAAGGATGATTAGCTTGCAGATGCCTAGATTATTGCCCTCACAATTGATCCTGTGGCTTCAAGCAATGGTTCTGCTCAGGTCCAGAATTAATCTAGGGGATGAAATGGAATATTACTCAAAAATATAATATGATACATCTGTTCTATATTATATAGCTCATGAGCCCCCATTCCATCTATCTGAGCTCTCCTTTCTTGGTCACAGACTTCTTCATCCATAGACTCAGAATTGTAACATGCTTTGATCACATTGTTTATGGAACATAGTACAAACAGAGAGATAGGTTCAGAACTCCTGTGGAGAGCCAATTGCCTCTAGCTATCCCCTAAATCCCCCTTTGCTTGCTCTCCTAGATCTTTGGGTGTGTCGGGGGGCATTAAGGGGGAAATCCCTGAACCATCAATACTTACAGATAATAGAAAAGAACATGGGAAGATGTGTCCAAGACCCCATCTTAGGATCATGGGCTGTAAACAGGGGGAGAATATTGAGAGAAGGTAAAGTTCTCTTCCAGCTCACCAGTCCAATGGGAGTTATAATTATTGCCAGTCTCTAGACTCTTGAGTCTCCTTTCTCATGTTTCAGTCTCTATCCATACTCAAGGAGGTGGGTTGCTGCTTTAGCATTGATCTCTAGTGTTTACAACCCCAGCCTCTTTAGTCTGCCTGTAGAAGCCCAGAAGACTGAAATAAAGGGTACCAGCTTCTCATTCCTTCCCACCCTCATGTTGATAAACAAGTCCAGATCTCAAGGGTAGCAGAAGGCAAAAGAAGCAGCAAATCCTGGCTGCCAGTGTATAGATCTCTATCAAGTCATATGGTTTTTGGCTTGTTGCATGCATGTGTTCCCTGTGAATCCCAGTTAGGTGGGAAAGGTGATCAATCAACCTCCTCATGTATGCCAGGATCAAGAGAAAATGCTTTGGCAGACTCCTTTTCCCTTTCCAAATCATCATTACTCTGGGCCCAAAGGAAAATAATCATAAAGGCATGGATGGCATGCTCATCAAATTTGTAACTGACAAAAAATTAAGAGAGAGAGAATAACACACTGGATGACAGAGTCAGGAACCTAAAAGATGTTAACAGGCCTGAGCATTGGTCTGAATCTAATAAGTTGGAATTCAGTAGGGAGAAATATAAAGTTTTATTCATGGGGACAAAAAAGAATCCACTTACAAGTTCAAAATGAGAGAGATAGTTGTTCTGAAAATGATCTGGGGATTTTAGTGTACTACAAGCTCATTATGAGTAGTAGTGTGACATGGAAGCTGAAAAAGCCAATCCTATTTTGGGTTGCATTGAGAGAGGCATAGCTTCCAGGAAGAAGATGATAGTCCCTCTGGATTCAGCCCTAACAAGACCATATATGGAATATTGTGTTTAATTCCAGGCACCATGCTTTGAGAAGGGCATTGGTAAACTGGAGTCAAAGTGGAGGAGGGCAACTGGGATAATTCCAAAAGGTAAGGGGGCAAAATGTGGGCATAGGATATGCTAGTTTTTAATTTCTGTTGTTTCTATGCTGCTGAAGGACTGCAGGTATGTCAAACACTCAGTTGACCTGCCTTGGTTATAGCTCTGACAGTTAAATGCATAGAAGTGTGCTTTGGGAGTTGGGAGTGGAAAGATCCTGGGAGTTGGCTGAAGCTTCAGATATTTGGAAGGGAATTTGGTAAGCTCAAATCAGGAAGTTCAGATAGTACCAGACTATGGAGAGCCTTAAATGCCAAGAAGAAGGAATTTAGTTTTATTCAGTAGGCAATAGGGGGGCCATTGAAGGTTTCCGAGTAGAGGAACAAGATGAGAATTGGTGCTTAAGGAAGATTCATCTGACAGGGGTAGTGAAGAATAGGTTGGAGGTGGGAGAATGTGGAAATGAAAAAACCCACTAAGAGGCGAAAGTGATACTTTCAGTCAGATGGTGAGGAGGACCTATATTAGTGTGGTTCCAGTGGGAAAAGAGAGAGGGGGAGGGAATGAATGTGGAAGATGTTGCATAAATGGGATCTGCAAGACTTAATAACTGGTTGAATATGAGAAGTGAGGGGGAAGACTTTCAGACATGAGAAGCCTAAATAAATTAGGGTGCCCTCTCAAGGAAACAGTGAATTCCCATTTCTCCAGGTTCTGGAGAAAGGAATATGATGTTTTAAATAACAAGGAAAATCATTGAGCATACATTCATATCCTATAAAGGGACCTAGCAGTCACAGCTAGGTGGTGCAGTGGATAGAGGGTTGGGCTTAGAGTTCAGAAGATCTGAGTTCAAATCCAGCCTCAGACGCTTACTATGTGTGTGAACTTAGGCAAGTTATTTAACTTCTGTTTGCCTCAGTTCCTTCAACTATAAAATGAGGATAATTGCGCCTCCCTCCCAGGGTTGTTTTAAGGATCAAATGAGATAATAATTGTAAAGTCCTAGCACAGTGCCTGGAATATAGGAGGAACTAAATAAATCATAGCTATTTTATAAGTATTACCTGGGTTGAGTGGCATGGAAGTCAAGTAAGGAGGCAAACCTTTGTCAGATAGAGTAAGGATGAAATGAAGAGCTTTGAACTCAGGTATTGTGTGATAGGAAAGGGCAGTGAGCAACAAGAGAGAGTATGAGAAGTTTGTGAACTGGATCAGTGAATAAGAAACTAGTAGGATCAGAATGAGATATCTGGGAGTGAGGATCAGAACAGCCATTCAGGGAGTCAAGGGGCAGCCTACAGAGGCAGTTTCTTATTATGGACAAAATGCTGAGTGGCTGGCTGCTCTTTATGTGTGATCTTTCACTTCCTGTCTCCGTCCACGCCTTTGTACAGATTGTCCCCGTTTCCTGGAAGGCATTCTCTTTTTATCCATATCATCTAACTTATACCTGATCACCCTCCTCCTGAAATTACTTTGTACACACTTTTAATTTAGTTTTCTATATGCTTTTCTTCCTAACAGAATGCAATCTCTTTGAAGTCATCTTTTGTTTCTTTGTCTTTTAATTTCCAGTGTCTAGAACAGTGCCTGGAACACAGTAGGCACTTAATAAATGTTTATGTATTGATTTTTACAGATGAGGAAAATAAGATTAGGAGATGACCCGCTCAGGATCACAGTTAGTATAGGAAGAATTGATCTAAGGTATTCTGATTCCCATGCCAGGCTTCTTCCTTCATTACAGCATGCAAAAAAGACTAGACAATCCCCAAGCTTCTTTCTTTTTACACTGGGGCTCCTGCTAAGTTGCTGATTGTACTCCTTTGAAGTGAAACATCAGAAGCCTTTGAGGGAAAAAGAAGTAGCCCAGGAACTGAGAGACTCAGGAGACAGCTATAGTGGCCTTGGGGTGCTGACCCGAAGAAGGGTCTCTATGCATGCTCAGTCATTCCCCCATCACACACCTTAACCCAGTGTTCTTTGCAGCAGCATCTTTGAACCTTAAATGACAATAGACCTTAGGCAAATCATGCACCTTCTCTTGGCCTCATCTGAAAAGTGAAGGGGTTGTACTAGTCAGCCTCTAAGATTCCTTGCAGGTCTAAATCCATAATCCCCTGGTCATGGTGGAACCAATTCATAGGGTCATTGATTATTTAGAGCTGGGAGGGACCTTAAAGCCTGTTAAGTTCCCCCATCCCCTGCCATTTTATAGATAAGGAAACTGAGGTGTTATCCAGGGTCAGACACTTAGAAAGTATAAAGTAGGATTTCAATCCAGGTCTTCCTGATTCCAAATCCAGTGTCCTATTCACTATACCATGTATCTGCATTGATGAATGTTCCTCAGCATCTGTGGGGGCTATGTTCTGGGGTCCTATATGTGTGGGTGCACCCTGGAAACACATAGAACATCACTGATAATGATGGGTATAATGGTATATGTTCATATCAGCCTTGTGTAGTGAAAGCACATGTCTTAGAGCCAGAAAAATCTGGGTTCTGATACTCTTGGCTCTGATGCTTATTTGCTGTGTGATCCTGGGAAAGACATTTAGCATCTCTGATTCTCAGTTTCATAATCTCTAAAACTGGGATAAAAAGACTCCTATTGCTTACCTTTCAGGGCTGTTATATGGAAAGTGTTTTGTAAGCCTTGATGAGCTTTAGTTAAATTGGAGCTGTGAGAGTATCTTTTTCTACTCTTTCCTTTGCAACTGCTGTAGGATTGAGTTTATGAGTCACACAGGCACATCCATCTTCCTATTTTATAGCCCCACATAGGTTTTGACCCAAAACGATATTACCCGGTTTGACACCCCCCTCCTTAACTAGAATTGTCTTTGAATGACTCTTAACTGTTTCCAGAAATTAAATGCAACCTCAAATGTCAAAGATTTGCTACTATTGAGGAGATTTAAAAGAATGTGCCTCAGATGTAGTATTGGTTGAAGGAAGTTGGGATGGTTTAATGTGAAGAAGAGAAGCTTTAAGGGACTCCATCATTGCTGTCTTCAACTATCTGAAGGGCTGTCATGTGGAAGACTTGTTTCTGCTTGGCTCCAGGGGGCAAAATTAGGGGGGAAAGGATAAAAATTATAGAGAGGCTAATTTTGGCTGACTAGGTGGGACCTAGGCAGGTCCCCTTCAGAACCTTAAGCCCAAAGAGTTTATGTAATCTGCCTACGGTAGCAGAAGTAGTAAGTGGTAGGGCGGGGTTTGGCTTCAAATCCATTCCTCTTTTTATTTGAAGCTGTCCAAAAGTATAGCAGACTGCCTTGGGAATAAAGAAATCCACATCATTAAGGTCTTCATCTGGAGCCTGGAAGAACACTTATCAGGAATGCCTTTATAGGTAAAGTTCAGGCCAGATGATCTCTGAGATCCTTTCTTTTCTTTCTTTTTTTTTTATTCCCCCACCCCCCAATTACATGTAAAAAACAATTTTTAACATGTGTTTTTTAAACTTTGAGTTCAAATTCTCTCCCTCCCTCCCTAACCCCCCTAACTGAGAAGGCAAGCAATTCAATATAGTTACACATGTGTAGTCATGCAAAACATTTCCATAATAGTCATGTGAAAGAAAACAGACCAAAAAACCCTCAAGAAAAATAAAGTAAAAAAAGTATGCTTCAATATGTATTTAGACACCATCAGTTCTTTCTCTGAGGATGGATAGCATTTTTTATCATAAGTTCTTTAGAGTTGCCTCGAATCATTGCATTGCTGAGACTTGCTAAGTCATTCATAGCTGATCTGAGATCCTAACTCAGATTTTGGGACTCTTTGGTTCCAGATTCCTCCAAAAGAAGCACTACCAAGATTCCTGGAATCAAGATGGCCTCACTGGAATGAACTTGTGGACTCTCAGGAAGATGACTTTAAAGAGAATGGTTCCCATTTGGGTGGTTTTCTTTCTAGGAATTCTTTACACCCCTCTTTTTATTGAACATGGGTCTCTTTTCCTTTGTGGTTAGGCTCAAGATTTTCAGGGCATGTCACCTTGTGTTACAGATAGACACAGGAGCCTTGGGATGACAACACCTCCCAGCACATCTCTCTCCCATGGGACAGTCAGGAAAAATACCTTGAGCCAAGAGATGGAGTGTCTTGTTCCTGGAACAGCCAGGAGGCCAATGGAACTGGATTGAAGAGTACATGTTGGGAAGTAAGCTGTAAGAATACTGGAAGTGTGTGTGTGTGTGTGTGTGTGTGTGTGTGTACTGGCAGCTAGGTGATGAAAGCCTTTGAATGCCCAATAGAGGAGTTTGTGTTTGATCTGGAGGGTTGGGCCTCAAAGCTGCCTCATCCTCATTTGGATTTCACCATCCTCCATTTATATTCCAGATGACTTCTGGAAGGACAGAACTGGCCTAAGCTGGATGCCAATCGACTTACATCCTGCCCCAGTTCCTTGATCCCAATTTCTTTAGCTAAGTCCTGTGGTAGGACAAAGTGATTCTGAGTTGCAGTCCCAGCCAGAGCAAGCTTCTGTCATTTGGTTTTCCTCAGCACAGGCAGGGTGGACAGCAGACTTGAGCTCTGTTGTTCACTTGTGGGGCGTGGACAGAACATAGTAGCCAGTGAGGGAGCAGGTACTGAGTGAGCATGTTAGGGGTTAGGGATTAGTCTTCTCTGCTGTTAGTTACTGGGCTTAAAAAAATCTCATTAGGGTCCTTGATGTCTTAGAACAGGGAAAAATGGCTCTATCTCTAGCATATAATTCCTATTTTGGAGAAGTTACAGAGATTACAAGGGTTGGAGAAAGTGTCTAGGCCTCTGCGTTGTTGGTCTTGGACTTGGAAGTCAATTTCCATTTGGATGGATAAATTCTGTTTTGTTGGTTAATCATAGAACTGCAGGGGACCTAAGAGGTCTTTGAGTCTGAACTTGATGTTTTACAGATGAGGAAGTTGGGATTCAGAGTGGTGGCTTATTAAGAGGGACATAGCTAATAGTGTTTGAGGCAAGGTTCCTGACTCCAAGTCAGTAGTTTATCCGCTATGCCAGACTGCTTCCTGGTCAGTCACTGGTCTTCAGGTTCACACCTCCTCCTGGTACTCTGAGCTCTCCCAGTGCTGGCACTCTGCTTTACTTAGCTCTTGCATCTCCCAAAGCACCAGCACAGACCTGGGCACACAATAAGCTCTGGGCAAAATGAGTTGCTTTGCCTTAACGCTCATCTTCTGAGACCAGTCACACAAAGGATTTTTTTTTAATGGATTGACATAAAAGTCAAGCTGAGAGGAAAAGGCATAAATTGTGACAGGGATAATTATGGGTCAGTCATAAAAGAGAATGGTGAGATGGCTCAAGGACCCTAGACAAGACCCTCCCCCCCCAACTTTTCCAGCCTCTCAACATCATAAAGAACCTCAGAAGTTATCTAGTCCAAACTGTACTTAAAAAGAAATCTTCTTTGTAGAATCCCTTGTAAGTAGTCATAGAGCTTTTGTTTTAAGAGTGCTTGTGAAGGAGAACCCTTCAATCTCCTCAAATACTCAATGCACTTTTGGCCTGTATTCATTGAAAGTTTTCTGTGTGTCCCACTGAAGTCTGACTTTCTGTACCTTCCACTGATTCTCCTGGCTCTGCCCTCTGGAGCTAAGTAGAACAAACAGATCTAATCCCTCTTCTATGTTACAGGCCTTTCAGATAGTTGAGGACTTCACCACTTGATGGGGGGGGGGAAATCAAAAAAATCAATTCATACACATTTATTATGCACCTGTTTTGCCCCAGGCATCCTGCTGTCTAGTGGGACCATCAAGGTAAAAGTGAAGCTTTCTATTGGATCAAGAGATTTTAGAGACAGTAGTTAGATGGTGCTGTGGATAGAAAGCTGGGCCTGGAGTCAGAAATATCTGTGTTCAAATCCCACCTCAGACATTTAGTCACTAGGTGACCCTGGACAAGTCCCTTAGCCTTTCTCAGTCTCAGTTTTCCTCATATGCAATGGAGATAATAATGGCATCTACCTCATGAGATTGTTGTAAGGATCAAATGAGATAATATTTGGAAAATGCTTAGCACAGTGCCTGGCATGTAGGAGGCTCTTAATAAATCATTATTCCCTTTTTCTTCCCTCCCCTACCATCCCAGGCCCAAGAGGTCTGTCTCAATATTTTTCTCTCTAGAACAGTTGAAAATTTGCAGAAAACACACATTGACATTACAACGTACCTGCTTCTAGAAAAGGCCTCACTTCGATATAGTCTGCTTTGAGGAGAGGGGTTTTCATGAGAATGACATGTTTGAATCTCAGTTCTCTGGCCTATTATCTGTACGACAATAAATGAATTACTTGGCCTCTCTGGGCCTCAGTATGGTTAGATGATCTCTGAGGTTTTTGCCCCAGAAAAGGGAAGGAGGATCCAAACAAGATTGGAGCAGAAGGACCTGGGAAATGGACGTTAGGACACTGAGGGATGGGGGATGGGGCGGTGATGGTTTTGGAATGTAGGGGTGGGTAGAACTGCTCTGGTACTCCCATAGTGAAGTGAATCCCTACTAAAGGCTCAGTTCCCTCCCCTTTAGTCTCTTCAGTCTCTTCTTCACTCTATCGGTCTGAATACAATGTCAGCCTAGATCAGGAAGCAAGGCTAGTCTTAGGTGCTGGAGACTAGCTGAACAAGTCAACTTGTTATCATTTCCTTCTTTCTCCTCCCAGCTGTATCCTTTCCCAAGGCTTTGTGAGCAGGTCCTCTGAGCTCTTTCCCTTGATTTAATGCTAATATTTGGCATGCATGGTGGGAGATGATATTGATTAGAGATCCAGTGGCAGCTCTAGCAATATTGGTCTTGGAAATGTGGGCTCACTGCAGCCTCTGAATTGATTCTGAATTGAAAAGGGTCACACTGAGCCCCTGCAGATCTATCACCCTCAGCCTCACCCTTCTCCTCAGCCCTTTGCCTCCTTCCCTTCCCATGCATCTTGTTTTCCCTTTCTTTTCTTTCCCTTTGTTTCATAAGATTATGAAAGGGGAGGAAGTATCACTACGACAAGGTCATTGGCATCCACTGCCATTATTGTAGGAAGGGCTCCTTGTCTTCCTTCCTTCAAGGCACTGTTCAGATGCCACCTTCCAGGAAGGACCCAAAGGGTATATCCCCAGGAAGTAAAAGAGAGGTGGAGGGGATGAGAAGAGAGGGAAAGAACCAGCTAGTGATCCCTGCCCCCCCAACCAAGTTTAAGCAATTTCTCCTTCCTAAATGTTCTTTCTCTATCATTTATGGCGGAGATGATGGATTAAGTTTTGGGCCTGGAATTAAGAATTGGGCCTGAGTTCAGATCTGATTTCAGATACTTACTAGCTATGTGACCCTGGGCAAGTCACTTAACCCCTGTCTGCCTCAGTTTCTTTAATTAGAAAATGTTGACATCATAACATCTCCTCCCCTTCCAGGGTTGTTGTCAGGATCAAATGAGATGATATTTGTTAGGTGCTTAGCACATTGCTTAATCAATGCTTATTTACTCCCCCCTCCAATTAAACTTCTTTACAGTGGACTTTAAGCTGTGTCTATCTTTTTGTGCTTTGGAAAATGAGAGGGCTGAGCTAGAGGGCCTCTTTCAGCTCTAGAACTCGATCAGTTTGGCTGAATTGTCATCGAGTGTAATATCGAGTGCAATATTAGCTTACTGCATTTGTTAAAGGAGAGCCCAAGATGTCCAGTTCTGTGGGGGGAAGAGCACTAGACTGGAGATTGGCTATGGTCCTAGCTCTGTGACTTTGATTAAGTTGCTGAATCTTTCTGGTCCTAGTTTCCTCACCTATAAAATGATGATTTAGATTAAGATGCCTAAGGTCTTTTCCAGCCTTGGGATTCTATGCCCTGAGGTTCTTTTCCACTCCAACATTTTATGTCCTGTGGCAGCTGTGGTGCAGTGGAGCAGCCACTGATTTTACAGCCAGAGGATGTGCATTCAAATCCCAACTCATCCCTTCCTATTTGTGTGATGACCAAGAATCTCAATTTTCTCATGTATAAAATGAATGAATTGGACTAAGCCAGGGCTCTTCCATCTGGAAGCTGTGGACTATTTTTTAAAATTGATAACTATATTTTTTATAAGATTAATTTCCTTTGTAGTCTCATGTATTTTATTTTATGTATTTAAAATATTATTATTCTGAGAAGGGGTCTATAGGATTCACCAGCCCACCAAAAGTGTCCATGAGACAAAAAAAGTGAAGAATTTCTAGAATAAGAGAACACTGAAGTATCTTCCAGTTCTAAAATTATGGACATGTAACAGTGTTGAGCATTGCCACAGAGTGTAGAGTTGGCCAACTGCTACTCAATCTTTTGCACTGCTTCTGGTTAGAGCCGGACTGAATCTTTCCCAGGGCTTGCCTAAGTCCTTCCAAGGAGGGTAGTTTAGGTTGTGGGCTTTTCTTTAGCCACCACTGTTCTTCCTTTCTTTGGAAATTTAATCAGCTAATTCCTTTTATAACAATTAACTCATTTTTTTAGCTTAGAAAGCAGATGATGTTTTGCCTGCCCTCCCTCCTGCTTTATGAAGTTAATGTCAGATTTAAAGTTGATAGTATAATTACAAAAGTTTAAGTACCCCAGTTAGTTAGATTTCCAATATTCAGACAGAGGTTGGACCGTCTGCTCTAATTGAATTTTATGTGTATCTCTAGCTCTCCCTTGGCTCTTCTCTATTTGAGGTAACATGTAAAAGAAGTGAGCTGAGCATATTGCAGTCTTTTACTGAACATTTACAGGCATGGGGAAAGGATGTTAGGGAAAGAGTTGAGCTGTTCTTGGAACTTCTTTCAATCCCTGAAAAGGGTAGTAGAAATGGTAACTTCAGCCTAAGCCCTCTGCTGTGAGATGCTTATAGAGTTTTGATGACCCACCTTAATTTCTCCTTCCTCTGTGGCTCCACTCTCCTTTTGGTTACTGCTTTCAATTTCTTCTGTTGGCTGTGCATGCAGATGTTTTCCAGTTTGTCTTGTTAAATCGTGGGTGGGGTTGGGAAAGCCACCTCCCTCTACTCCTCTCTCTCAAGCTACTCTTTGTAGTATATGTGTCTCTCTTCTAAGACAGGAATGACTTAAGCCTTTCTTTTGGTTCAAAGATAACAAGTCCAAATCACTCTCAGGGCTATGAGAGAATGCTCGTCCCCTCTGAACTACAAATCCCAGAATTACAGCTAATTCTCAAACCCATATTATAATTCTACAAAGACTTCTTACAGCTTATCATGCTTTGGTTATATGAGCTCTTTCCCCAAGAGAAGGGATCTTTTCCTCTTCCTTGGGTGTGCTGTTTCCTAGGATGAAAGGAAAAAAGGAACTTAGTGTTTCAGTCTTGATTCTTTGACTTCCTAGCTGTATTACCTTGGGTAAGTTGTCACCTCTTTGAGCCTCAGTTTTCTCTTCTGTAAAATAGGAATAATAATCATTTACCTATTTCTGAGGAATGTACTTTTGTAAATGTCAAAAGGATAACTTATCTTTAGTTAAGTGGGGTACTTAATAAGTTATCTTTAGTAATTACACTGTGTATGTATGCAATAATGCATTGCTCAAGTATCTCAAGAACTAGTAAGTAGATAGACCCAACAGCATTGAAATGCGTTTTTACAAAGAACATAGCACATCTGTAGGTTCCCACACTCCATTGAGAAGACAGGATCTATGAGGTACTTTCTCAGCTGAGTCCTGCCAGACAATAACTGTAAAACATTCCTCCTAGATGTGTGAAGTGTGGCAATACTTCCCATGCTGCTCCTTTTTCAGGGATAGCAGCTTCTGATTTTCCTGGTGGTTCTAATTTTGAAGGATGTAGCAGCTTGAAATAGAAGACTTTCTATCCTTTAGTGTTGAGGTTCCTGGAGAATTCAACCCCTAGACTCTATCTATTCCAGGATTAAAAAAAAAAACTTAGTCCTTCTTCTGAATTTTATCTAAAAAAGATACAGATACACTTTGAGAAAATGATTAGATAATTGTGCTTTTAAAATTTCAAACTGTGCTCTGAAATGAAAAAAAGAAGCAGATTGTAAAATTTCAGGATAAAAACAATAACAACAACGACAATACCAACAAATTATAGGATCATAGCTCCAGAGCTGGGGGGAAAATTTTAAAAGTCATCTGGTTTGACCTTTCATTTTACAGATAAGGAAATTGAGGTACAGAGAGTTGTCTGAGGCCATCAAAATAGTAAATGGCAGGATCAGATTTCTAATTTGGGTCTAGTGACCAGACTTTAATTTAGAAAGGCCAAAGTCACCCACTGCATCCTGGACCATCACCATTCATCTTGACTTGTGTCTTGTCACTGGACTTCAGTGACTCTGGAGGAGAGAGTGAGGTGGACAACTTTTGCTCAGCTCTGGCCTCACTTAAATCCAATTCACGCCCAAGTCATCACCCTTGTGATGTCATTGTTCTTCAAGAATGAAGGACAAACAACAACAGATGATTCCAAAGTTCAGCCCTCTTTGCGCAGCACCAGACAGTATTAATAACTCACATTTCCTAGCAAGACAGCAGTAGAGTGATGAGGAGGAGAGCAATGATGATAAAAAAAACAAAATATCTTCATTTGAATTACAAAAAGTTTCAAAAACCCTTTCAAAATAAATAAACATTTTATTATACTGATTTAATTATTATTTTTTCTGTGCATACTTACTTTTTTTTTTTCCTTTCAAAGAAAGCCTATTTTAAAGGTTTATTACATTTGTTTTCAACATTTAGACAACATTTGTTAGCTCTGTATAGGCCTGACAGTAGCATAGCAGCTTAGGAAATAGCAATGCAATCTGAAGAGTGCCTTTGTTGAACAATCTGACCTCTACGAATATTTGTTGAATAATATTATGTGGCATTTTAATGATTTATGGTTTCCAAAGTGCTTTTCTCCTATCAACCTTGTGAGGTAGAGAGTACAAATATTACCATCCTGATTTTGCAAATGAACAAACTGAGACTGGTCCAGGGAGTGAGTTACTTGGCTAGGATCACATCACTAGTAACTGATATATCTAGTGCTCAACCAACTTCCTCGGGAGGAAAGTAAGGTGATTTCTCCAATGGCAGCTAGGTGGTGCAGTAGATAGAGTGCCAGAGCTACAGGCAGGAAGACTCATCTTCCTGAGTTCAAATCTGGCCACTAGCTGTGTGACCCTGGACAAGTCACTATTTGCCTCAGTTTCTCATCTGTAAAATGAACTGGAGAAGGAAAAGGCAAAGCATTACAGTATCCCTACCAAGAAAATCCCCAATGGGGTCATGAGGATTGGACACAACTGAAAAATGACTAAACAACTTTCTCCAATGTACAGATATAAGCTAGGGGAGTCTTTATTTGAACAAAAAGGGTTATTTTAGAAAATGAAAGCATTATTAGAGATCACTAATGTTTCATACAAATAATTCTGAAAACAATCCCATCTTATGGGAAAACATAATTGACCAAATATGTGTTATTCCAGTTTCTTTCCATTTTCCATATGAATATAGTAAGTGGCAGAACCAGACTTCCAACTCAAGTCTAATGACTCCAAAGTTCAGGCCTCTTTGCACAGCACCAAGCAGCATTAATAAGTCACATTTCCTAGCATAAGAATAATAGAGTGATGATAAGAACAATGATGATAAAAATAAATAAAATGTCTTCATTTGAATTATAATAAGTTTCAAAAGCCCTTTCAAAGTAAATATATACTATTTTTCATTGGCCCAGTGTTCTCATTAACAGGTGTCACTATTCACTGGGTGACAGTTCCCCAAATTACAGGTGTGATGCTTAGGAAGAAATCATCTTTCTCTATAATGGTGGCATTTAACATCCTTAGTTTCAAATTAGTCATACCCACAGGAGACACAGACTTCTCATAATTAGGAAGAGGTTACCTAAGCAAAAGGAAACAGGAGGTAGAAGAGAGTACTCTAAATTTATAGTCGTAAAACTCTGGTTCGTATCCTGGCTGTGTTGCTTATGACTAACATAATCTTGGATGAATCTACTTCTTTGTGGACCTCGGTTTCCTTACCTGTAAAATGAGGGAGTTGGGATATGTGATCTTTAAGGTTACTTCTTATTCTAAATTCTCTGATTGTATGAGGTTGTATTAAGGTCAGGAGTGAAGAGGGATTGGCAGATGTTCTGTGCTGAGGAAAGGAGGTGCTGGGTGGGGTGCTCAAATGATCACTCACCTGTCATTTTAGACTGTATCCTGAGACAATCAAGATCCATGTCAGAGAAGTGTGGTTATTGGGCTTAGGAGTAGATAAGACAGAAGGACATATTACTTTTCTGCTTTGTGGCTTTCCAATGTAATTAAAAAATATCTCTTCCGTTTTGACCTTATCTTATTATACAGTGTGAGATGTTGTTCTATACTTAATTTCTGCCACACTATTTTCCAGCTTTCCCAGCAGTTTTTGTCAAATACTGAGTTCTTATCCGAAAAGTTGGAGTCTTTGGGTTTATCAAAAAGTAGATTACTATATTCATTTACTACTGTGTGTTGTGTACCTGACCTAGTTTTGATGATTGCTTCTTTATAATTTAATTTTAGATATGATACAGCTGGACCACTTTCCTTTTTCACCTTTGTTTTTATCATTTATTCCTTTTATATTCTTGACCTTTTATTCTTCCAGATGAATTTTGTTATTTTTTTTCTAGCTCTATAAAATATTAAAATATTTTTTGGTAGTTTGATTGGTATGGCACTGAATAAGTAAATTAATTTAGGTAGAATTGTCATTTTTTATTATAGTAGCTTGGTCTACTTAGGAGCAATTGATATTTTTCCAGTTATTTAGATCTGACTTCATTTGTATGAAAAGTGTTTTGTAATTGTGTTTATATATTTCCTGGGTTTATCTTGGCAGGTAGACACCCAAATATTTATGTTGTCTACAGATACATTAAATGGAATTTCACTTTCTATATCTTGCTGCTGGGCTTTGTTAGTAACATATAAAAATGCCAATGATTTATGTGGGTTTATTTCATATCCTGCAACTTTGCTAAAGTTTTTAATTGCTTCAAGTAGGTTTTTTAGTTGATTATCTAGGATTTTTTAAGTATCCATCACATCATCTGCAGAGTGATAGTTTTATTTCCTCATTGCCTATTCTAGTTCCTTCAATTTCTTTTTCTTTTTACTGCTAAAGTTAACATTTCTAGTCTAATATTGAATAATAGTGGTGATAATGGGCATCTTTGTTTCACTCCTGGTCTTATTGGGAAAGCTTCTAGCTCATCACCATTACATATAATATTTGCTGATGGTTTTAGAGAGATATTACTTATCATTTTAAGGAAAACTCCATCTATTCCTATGCTCTGTAATGTTTTTTTTTTAATAGAAATGGTTGCTGTATTTTTCAAAGGCTTTTCCTGCATCTATTGCGATAATCATATTATTTCTATTAGTGTTGTTATTGATATAGTCAATTATGCTGATAGTTTGCCTAATATTGAATTAGCCCCGAATTCCTGATTTAAATCCCACCTGGTCAAAGTGTATTATCCTGGTGATAAATTGGTGTAATCTCATTGTTAATATTTTGTTAAATTTTTTTGTGTCAATATTCATTATGGAAATTTTTCTATAATTTTCTTTCTCTGTTTTGGATCTTCCTGGTTTAGGTATCAGCACTATATCTGTGTCATAAAAGGAATTTGGTAGGACTCTGTCTATTTTCCAAATAGTTTATATAGTATGGAATTAATTGTTCTTTAAAAGTTTGATAGAATTCACTTGTAAATCCATCTGGACCTGGAGATTTTTTTCTTAGAGAGTTCATTGATGGCTTGTTCAATTTCTTTTTCTAAAATGGGATTATTTAGGGTCAGCTACATGGCACAGTGGATAGAGTACCGGCCCTTGAGTCAGGAACACTTGAGTTCAAATCTAGCCTCAGGTACTTGACACTTACTAGCTGTGTGACCTTGGGCAAATCACTTAACCCCATTGCCTAGCAAAAAACAAAAGAATAAAAAAAACTAAAAAAAAGGGATTATTTAAATATTTTATTTCCTTTTCTGTTATTTATCTGGGCAATTTTTATTTTTTTCTCAGCCAAAGACAAGGTTTATTAGAATATCTGTCATATTGGACAGGCTCTTAGGGAATCTGAACATTACTGACCTATTGGCTAGATTTTAAGAATCTGAGCAGTGGCTAGATTATAAGAATCTGAGCACCTTAATGGAGACAAGATGGATCTTATATATAGAAAGACTGTGGGAGAGATCTAGGAGTGGCCAAGTAGTCTGCAGGGACTGGACCACTTGGCTAAGGGAGAATGGAGATTAATGGTGGGAAGTGGCTGGGGGCCATAGGGAGGTAAAACAATGGAGGACTAGGCTAGGTTAAGGGTAATAGAATTGGGAGATTGGGTGTAGGTGATAATAAAAGGCTAGTTGATGGTATTATAACCTCAGGCTAACATCAGAGATTTGGCCATGTGGGAAAGTCCAGGGTTTTTCCTTACTGGGGTTCAGATCCCAACCACATCATTCCCCCCCCCCAACAAATGGGACCCAAATTCTTTTGGGGTAAGGGGCAAAGTCTTGGCTTCTAAAACTGCTTCCTGCTGGCAAGGGGTATAGAGCTGTCCCTGCCTTGAGGGGGTCCCAAAAAGGAGGTTGACTGGAACTGAGCACAGGCTGCATCCAGGGGACGATGGGGGACATTGGCTGATACCTGCTTTTTACTACCAACTGTAGGTGAATGGCCTGTAGTCTGGAAGACACAAATCTGACAGAAAAGACTGCAGGGCCCAGATATGACAGGATAAAATATCCTTAGCTCTGTTTATCTTCTTATAATTCTGTTTTCCAACCATGCAGTATAAATCCGTCTCATAACCAGACTCAGGAATAGCCAGGTGGGTAATATTCCTTTTCAAAGGAACATAATAGGGAAAATGAGCCAGGAGGATCCTATCTTAGACTTAGGCTAAAATTGTCCTCTCAGCTTTTCCCAATGCTGATGCTGACTTCCCACCAGTATCACATTCGCTGAGTAGCTTGTGGCATTTCTCTCATATGGTGGATTATTGATTATTGATAGATTATGATCCATTAGACAACTCAAAATAAAATCTTATGAGTTTTTACCTCAAACAGCAAGTTTCACTAAATTTTCCAGGATTTACATCTCAAATTTAAATTTGTCCTGGTGTAAAAAGCCAATTGTTAGAGATTATTTCTATATACTTGCAAATTCTAGCAAGACAAAACCCAAATAAGCTTTTTGTCAAGTTTATACATTAAAACAATAACCAACAATAGCCAAATTGATTTAGCGGTAACCAAATTATGAAAAGTTGCTTGACATGACTGATACAAAATGTTCACCCATTTGAAATCTGAAACAAACCCATTACCAATCAGGTGACTTCAGTTTTTTAAGTGCATTTCCAAATTACTTTACACAGAGAATTAATATCATTAACAGTTAAAACTACAACTTTAAAAGAGTGCGCTTACCCAAGTTCAGAGGCTAGCTTCTTTATCTTGAGCAAGATGTGCTAAACCTGGGTGATGCTTCCAGGAAAAGGTTGCCCCGGCCCAAGGCCATTGCCAGTGGGGCCCATGCTGTATAGGGCAAATTCAGAGGTGGGGGGGAGAGTGAAATTCTCTTCTATGAGAAGGATTAACAGATAACCCTCTTGACTCAAGGGAAGGGAGTGGGAGAAGGAAGTGATCAGCATTGTAAGGAGGTGTTTCAAAACTCCTTAATGAACCTCCAGAATCTGCTAAAATGTTTTTAGTTGTTCTAACTTTCCCCTGTCATCCAGGGGTATAGAGGGAAGGGAGTAAATAAGCCTCAGGGAACCAAAAAGCATCTACAGTTTTCCCAATTCTCTAGTGCTGAGATAATTGATAGAATTAGGCATATACTTCCAGATAGGGCATCCATCCTTGTCCTCTATGTTGCAGAAGGTGTACCCAAGTCTGAGACCTCAAACTGAACCAGTGGATCCAGAGCCTGAGAGCATCAGGTCAAGTGTGAGATAGCCTTGTAACTGTCTGCTAAAAAAGCACCTCCAAGCCTTCCTAGGTGCTTGGAGAGCGACCCCAACCACATGGCAAGAAAGAAGGGGGAAGGTTTGCATACCTTCCAGTCTTGGCTGGAGAAGAACTTGGGGTTAGGCAGTTTCCCCATATGGGCCACCAAAATGTTAAAGTTTAGGGTTTAGGGGTGTTGGGACCCCAAAGTCACAACACACAAGTCCTGACTGAAAGAATTCAACCCAAGCCTTCTTTCAGCCAAAGATAAGATTTAATAGAACACCCATCATATTGGGCATACTCTTAGAGTATCTGAACATTACTGAGCTGTTGGCTAGATTTTAAGTATTTGATCAGTGGCAAGATTTTAAAAATCTGAGCAGTAGCTAGATTTTAAGAATCTGAGATGGCAATTTATATTTTTGTAAATATTCCTCCATTTTACTTAGATTGTCAGATTTATTGGCATACTTGGGCAAGATAGCTCCTAATTATTGCTTTAATTTTCTCTTCATTGGTGGTGAATTCACCCTTTTCATTTTTGACACTAGTAATTTGGTTTTCTTCTTTCTTTTTTTTAATTAAATTAACCAAAGGTTTATCTATTTTATTAGTTTTTTTTCATAAAACCACCTCTTAGTTTTGTTTATTAGTTCAATAGTTTTCTTACTTTAAATTTTATTAATCTCTCCTTTGATTTTCAGAATTTCTAATTTGGTATTTAACTGAGGATTTTTAATTTGTTCTTTTTTTTTTTTAGCTTTTTTTCAGTTACATGCCTAATTCATTGATCTAATCTTTCTCTGTTTTATTCATGTAAGCATTTAGAGATATAAAATTTCCCCTAAGAATTGTTTTGGCTGCATCTGATAAATTTTGGTATGTTGGCTCATTATTGTTGTTCTCTTTGATGAAATTATTGCTTGTTTCTAGGATTTGTTGTTTGATCCATTCATTCTTTAGGATTAGATTATTTAGTTTCCAATTAATTTTTCATCTGTCTTTCCATGGCCCCTTATTAGACATAATTTTTATTGCATCATGCTCTGAAAAGGTTGCATTTAATATTTCCACCTTTTTTCATTTGTGAGGTTTTTATGCCCTAATACATGGTCAATTTTTGTGTTGGTGCCACGTACCACTGAGAAAAAAGATATATTCTTTTCTATCCCCATTCAGTTTTCTCCAGAGGTCTATCATATCTAACTTTTCTAAAATTCTATTCATCTCCTTAACTTCTTTCTTGGTGTATGTGTGTGTGTGTGTGTGTGTGTGTGTGTGTGTGTGTGTGTGTGTGTGTGTGTGGTTAGATTTATCTAGTTCTGAGAAGGGAAAGTTGAAGTCCCCCACTAGTATAGTTTTGCTGTCTATTTCTTCCTGTACTCATTTAACTTCTCTAAGAATTTGTATGCTATACCACTTGGCACATATAGGTTTAGTATTGATATTACTTCATTGTCTATGGTACCTTTTAGCAAGATGTAGTTTCCTTCCTTATCTCTTTTAATTAGATCTATTTTTACTTTTGCTTTGTCTGAAATCAGGATTGCTACTCCTGCTTTTTTTCTTTTACTTTAGCTGAAGCATAATATATTTTGCTCCAGTCTTTTACCTTTACTCTGTGTTTACTTTCTGCTTCAAATGTGTTTCTTATAAACAACGTATTGTAGGATTCTGCTTTTTGATCCACTTTGCTCTCTGCTTCCATTTTATGGGAGAGTTCATTCCATTCACATTCACAGTTATGATTACTAACTGTTATTTCCCTCCATCTTATTTTCCCCCTGTTTATACTTTTCTCTCTCCTGTAGCCCTGTCCCTCCTCACCAGTATTTTGCTTCCCTCAATCTGCCCTCCCTTCTATCGGCCTTCCTTCCTCTTCTTTTTCCTTTCCCCACTACTTCCATATAGGGTAAGATAAATTTCTATATCCAACTGAGTGTGTATGTTATTCCCTCTCTGAGCCAAATTGATGAGAGTGCAGTTCAAACAATGCTCACCCCCTCCCTTCCTTCCCTTTACTTTAATAGGTCTTTTGTGCCTCTTCATGTGATGTACTTTACCCTATTCTGCCTTGCCCTTTCCTCTTCTCCCAGTACAATCCCTTTTCTCACCCCTTAATTTGTTTTAACATTTTTTTTCTTTACACACCTTTCCTGAAGTCTTTCTAAGTTATCTTTTTTTAAAACTTTATTTTTATTTTTTTTTCTAAGTTACCTTAAGTTGAAAAATTGTTTCACTTTGTCTTTTTGTAGGTGCTGTCTCTCCAGAATTCATTTAGAGGCTGGATTTAACATTGTTTCTGAGGGAAACTGGGGAAAGCTCAAGCAACTTCCTGGCTTTTCTCTGCCATCTTGGCTCTACCCCCTGAGAGTCTCTTCTTATAGTATAAATACATGACAGGGGAGAGAAATCTATTTTTTTTTTTCAGCGATGAATACCTTAGCTGCAAATAGAACCAGGTTATATGGAGCACATAGAACCTAAGGGAATGTAATAAGGAACATTGAATTATAGAATTTTAGAGCTTGAGGCTCTCCATGGGAAGGTGTAACCTGTGACTGAACATGGACCTACTTTTAATAATCCACTCAAAAGCTCACCTTTTTTTTTAAATTTAGCATTTTAAAGTTTTAAAAGTTTTTACTTATAATATCTCATCTGTTCCTCAGAACACTCTTGGAAGGTGGTCTCCTCTTTGGCCCCCTCTAGTTGGAGGGCGGAGCCATGACATCCCAAATTCTCCATTTCAGCAGGGAGCTCAGGTCAGATATCTCACTTCTCACTTGGTTGCGCTGTTCTGGGTCTTTTCTTACTTCTCTGCCATGCACCCAGCTTCCTTCTGCATGTCATCTTCCCCCATTTGTTTTTAAGCTCCCTGAGGGCAGGGACTGTCCTTTTTATATTTGTATCCATAGCATTAAGGACAATGTCTGCCACTTAACAAATGTTTATTGACTAACTGGTGCTATTATTGACCTCATTTTACAGATGAGGAATTTGAGGCTCAGAGGGGCAGGAGACTTGTCCAAGCTCACACAATCAGTAAGCACCTGAGATAGGTTTTCCTAAACCCTGAGCCCAGAAGGCTCTCCACTGTACCACACTGCCTCTACTGCATTCCTTACAAGTGGGCTTCTAGCTTCCACTTGAAGATCTTCAGTGACAGGAGACCTATCATACCCCAAGAAAGCTCATTCTATCTTTGAACGAGGTCTCAATTTTAGAAAGTTTTACCTTTTAAAGAGCTGAAATCTGCCTCTCCAAAACTTCTACCTGTTGCTACACCTTCCGGCAGAGATGTCTGAAGCAAGGGGCAGAAAACATTTTGAATACCTATAATATGTAAGGACATGTTTTGGCACCTTACAGGAATTACAAAGAAAATGGCTGGATTGCTTCCATCAGTTTGCAGTCCAATGGGAGGTGGGCAGGGAGGGGAGATCCGATATTACGCTTAACCACGGATCAAAGCAGACTCTCAGAAGTAACAGGCAGAATACAAACAAGATGTCTTGGCATTGAAGAGATTGCCTTCTCTTCTGAAAACTGGGGTTTTCTCTACCAATTTTTTTTGGAATAATTTGTATGATATCTTTTGCATTTTTATAAAAGTTATTGCTAGATATACAATATCCCTTCCCCCTTACCCAATGAATCATCCTTTGTAACCAATAAAAACAACCAAGGAAATAAACTCTCAAGCAGTCATATCTAACAGTTTTTGCACCATCGTGTACCAAAGGTATTCACTTTCCTCCTCAAATCTCCTAGCTCTATAGTGAAAGTAAAAATTAATTTCTTCATCTTTTCCTTGGGGCCAAGATTGATCATTACAATTGTATAGCACTTGACTTCATTTTGGTGTTTCTTTCCATTGACATTGTTAATTATTGCATATACAGTGTTGTTTTCCTAGTTCTACAAACCAGCATCAGTTCTTATAAGCCTTCACGTTTTCTCTGATTTCCTTATTTTCCTGAATTTCTGAACTGGATTCTCTAATTTAAATTCCTCTGAATTCATCATTTCTTATTGCATGGTCATGTTCGATTATATTCACATACCAACCCTTAACCAAATAATGGGCAGATACTTTGCTTTCTGCTTTTTTCTTTTTTTTGGCTGCCTCTCCAAGAACTCCCCTGACTATTTTGACATTTACAAGGATCTTCTTTCTCTGTGCTGGTTGCTCCTCCATTGAGCAGATGTGGAGAACGGTACTTCTACCCATCACTGAAGCTCCTAGGAAGGCCTCCCACTCAGAACAACCACTCTGTTCTTTCTGCTTATTTTCCAGGAAAAGAAAGAGCTAGCCTCAGGAGCCATGCCCTCAGAAGAATCTGCTTAATTTCCTCTCCCCATTTCTACTTTAGTTCTTCTTGAGGCCAGCTCAGTTTGTCCCCCTGAGACTTGGAGGTAACACTGTGATTTCAGCATCCCAAATTATATAACCAGACATGGGCCAGGGAGTATCTTCTCACACCCCTCCCCAATTTTATTGTTTGCAAGGGACATGATAGTTTTAAATCAAGGCAGTCTGTTCTATTAACAACATGTTAATTGGGAACAGAACTAAGTCATACATCCTCAGTTCAGGAACATGGCTCATGGATGTTTATTCATTCTGGCAAGAGCTGTCATCAAAGATGATATCATCTTTTCTTGAGGGACAGGTCAGGTGTGAATCAGGGAAGTCTAACCCTTTCAATAAAAGAAAGGCAGGGGTCAGCTAGGTGGTGGAGTAGCTAGAGTACCAGTCTTGGAGTCAGAAGGATCTGAGTTCAAATCTGGCCTCAGACACTTAACTAGCTGTGTAACCTTGGGTAAGTCATTTAACCCTGTTTGCCTTGCCCCCCCCCAAAAAAAACAAGTCAGGATCTCAATTCAGTTGCATGACTCCTGGGGCCCACTTTTCTGAGACCTGTTCCTCTGGTCAGAGCCAAATTGGGAAGGGATAAGTTTTGTAGCTGCCATTCCAAATAGTTCAAGGGTAACTGGGTTCCTATTGATACCTATAATATTGCCAAAGATGGCTAAATGGTCAGGACCTGACAATGGAGGTTCTTAACAAATTAATATGGTGAAGGAGGAGGGCATTCCAGGTAGAGGAAATGATATGAATAAAACCTGATAATGGAAAAGCATAGGGCATGTTTGGGAGGATAATTAGGTTTGGCTGGACCATTATTTGTGAGAGTAACAGGTGCTATTACACCTGATCAGATAGACTGAAATTAGAATATGGAGGCCCTTGAAATCATGTTAAGGTTAATGAGGTTGTCTTCTAGACAGTAGGGAATGGGAAGGCACTGAAGGGTTTTGGCAGGGGAGTGAAGTGACCAGACCTGCTTATTAGAAAGATAACTTTGGCAGTGATATCAAAGGTAAACTGGAGGACAAATGAGATTAGACACAGAGGTGCCCATTAGGAAGTTTTTAAGATAGTCCAGGGGGAGAGATTATAAGAGTCTAGAATAGGGCAATGACAATCCAATCCACTAAAAATTTATTAATTTCTTCCTATATGCAAGTCATTAATAATACAAAGATAAACATAGTATAGTCTCTGCCTTCAAGGAGCTTATATTCTATTAGGGTGAAAAAGAGGGGCCACCAAGACAGGTATAGAAAAGAGGTAGAAAGACAATAATTATTGCTTTCTTTCTGTCACTGGTGCTTCTGACCCCACCATCCAGAGGGTCAATTAGACTATAATGCATAACTATTGAAAAAAAGATGTAATTTTTCCCATCTAAGTCTACTGTCCCTGTGTATGTTTGGGGAGGTGGACTGTGCTTGAGGACTTAGAAATCCCCAAAGTAACAGCTGAATCACCTAGTCCAACCCCTTTATTTACAAAGAAGGAGGAAACTGAGGCTTAGAGAAGGGAAATGATTTGCTTATGGCGAAGTATGTAGTTAAGTAGGAGAGCTGGGATTCAGACTCAAGTTCTTCTGACTCCAAATCCAGCATGTCTTGCTCCCCTTCACCTCCCCCCTACTTGGAGAGTACTTGGGCTGTGGATACTGTGGGTCAAGTAGGGTCTGAGAGGTGGACATTGCAGAAAGATTAATGATTTTGAATGCTGGCTTTCACACTTATTAGTGGTATGACTGAAGGAGACAAGGATTTTTGCTGATTTTATAAAGAAATATAGGGCAAGCAGAAGGGCTCATTCAGTTTCAGCTATAATGGTGAACCACCTCTGAATCCACCCAGTAGAACTATCAAAAACTTCTCAGCCAGATAGTGATCATGGCTTGAACCCAGTGGGACAGCAGAGCCCCTTATTTGTATTAACTGCATGGATACCTACGTGACTGCTACCCCCTAAAAATCAGAGTAAAAGGGACTCCCCTAATGAGGCTCCCTGAAGCTTCCATGGAGATGGAGCCAGTGGGACTATAAGGTTCCCCTAGGGCAGGGATTCTTAACCTCTTTTTTGTGCTATCATGGACCCCATTGGCAGTCTGGTAAAGCCCATAGAGTCTGAGTAATGTTTTTAAAAGCTTAAAATAAATGCATGGGATTACAAAGGAAACCAATTACATTGAAATAAAGATGCAATATTTCCCCCCATCTAAGCTCTCTGACTCTCTGAAATGTAGCCATGTACCCCTTAGGGGTCTGATAGGGTTAGGGGTCCACAGAACTCAGGTTAAGAACTCCAGTCCCAGGGGCAGCCCTTTGTAGGGGCTTTGTGGTGGATTTCTGGAAACATGAGCTTATGTAATTCAATTAAAGTTCTTTTTGCTGCCATGTTGTGTTTCTCTCTGTCCTGGTGCTCCCACAATTCAAACCTACACCTTCAGGGGGCTTTGGGGACCCTGAGGCAAGACGCTTTACTATCCAAAGCCTTGGTTTTCTAATCTTTAAAAAAAAGTACAATGATACTTGCTTTACCTATCTCAAAGGACTGTTGGGAGGAAAATACATTGCAAACCTTAAAATATTATATAAATATTTTATTAATATTAGAAATTGAAGGCTAGTGCCCTTCTTATGGCAGGTTTCTCCTCCATGCCCACAAGGGGGCGGGTAGGGTTACCGTAGGCTGGCACCCTTCTGGTCCCCAGGAGGCAAACAAAGCTGAATGTTAAACAAACACCCGCTAATTACCCAGAGAATATTTATTGAGGTTTACTGAGGCCATAATAAGAAATTATTGAAACATATATCACCTGCTGTGTTGTTAATCATTGGCAAATATATTTTAAATACAGCAGTCCATTAGTATTTTAATTTAGGCTGTCTCCTCTAGAATATGTGCTGGAGCAGACAAATGTTCACTGCTTTAGAGCCAAGGGAAAAATTTTCCCACCTAGTTAATCTTTATGTTCTTTTCTCATGGTAGAAATTCCTCATGCACTGGCAAGAGAAATGGGCCCCTTAGGACTGGCATCAATGATGAGCACCCTCAAGAAGTTACTGGGTGAGCCAGAGAGAGGGGATGGTCAGGAAATTAAGGTCATGCTCTGAAGACAACATGGCTTAGAGGGAAAGTCTTATATTTGAAATATGTGACTTCTGAGGGAAATTCACTTGCCCAAGGTCATACAAGGATTAAATAGGAGAGTCAAGATTTGAACCTATGTCCTCTGGTGTTAACTTTTGCTCTATTTCCATTATATCATGCTGCATCTCATGGGAATATAATGATATAAGATGGGAAAGGTAGGATGGCCTTAAATTTTTGAAGGCCCTAAATGCCAGGCTGAGGAATTAGACTTTATTCAGCAGATAATAGGATTTTGGGAAGAGGAGTTAAATGATCAGATATATGAATAAAATGAAGATTTCTCTGATAGTTGAGTGAAGGATGGATCAAACAGAGAGTAAATAGAGTCAGGAAGTCTCCTCAAGTTCTAGGCACTGTGCTAAGCATTGGGAATGCAAAGAAAGGCAAAAACACAGTCTCTGCCCTTCAAGGAGCTCAGATTCTAAGGGAATCAACATGCAATAGACTCTATGTGTATGTATACCTGATATAGTCAGTGTGAACGGAAAGTCATCCCAGAAGCAAGGCATAGCAAAGGGGGTGAGGTAGGAGAGGACCAGGAAAGGCCTAGAGAAGGTAAGATTTGAACTGAGTCTTGAAGAAAGTCAAATGGATAAAATGAGGAGGGAGAGAATTCCAGACATGGGGTGCAATCACTATAAAGGCACAGAGTTTGGAGATGCAGTGTTGTGTGTGAACAAATGGAGCTGGTTAGTGTCAATACAGTGCAGAATATATGGAGAGGAGTGAAGTGTGAGAAGGTAGGAAAGTAGAAAGGAGCCTCTCTGTGGAGGTCTTTAAATGCCAGACTGAGGACACATATTTGATCCTTGAAGTGATATGGCGTTGTGTGCATTTGCTGAGTAGGAAGGTGATGTGGTTGGACCTGCAAATCATTATACCAGTGGAGGGTAGACTGGCATGAGAAGAGACTTGAGGTGAGAGACCAACTACTGGCTAGTGAAACAGTCCAGATGTGGGGAGATGAGAGTCTGTGCCAGGGTGATGATTATCTCAGTGGAGAAGAACCTATCTACGAGAGATGCTATGATGGTAGAAAAGAGAAACCTTGGTAACAGATTGGATATTTAGGGAGAGTGGAAGAGAACAGTCAGAGGTGACATTGAAATTATATACCTGGGTTACTGGGAGGCTGTCCCTAACAATGACAGGAAAGTTAAGAAGAGGAGAAGGCTTGGTGATGGTGGTGGAGAGAATGAGATCTGTTTTGGACATCCAGTTTGAAATGTCTAAAAGGAAGTTGGTGATGTAGGACTGGAGCTCAAGGGAGAGGTCAGGACTGGACATGTGAATGTTCTGCACAGAGACAAAACATGAACCAATGATAACTGATGAGCTCACCAAGTGGGACGATATAGAGGGCAAAGAGAAGAGGGCCCAGAACAGAGACTGGAGGTGACACGTATAGTTTTGGGGTGTTACGTGGACGAAGATCTAGAAAAGAAGTCTGAAGTAATGGTTAAACAGGTAGAAATGCTTTCTACGTGCCAAGTACTAGATAAACAAATAAATACAAATTTAAGACAGTCACTGCTTGCAGGGGCTTACATTCTAATGTAAGGAGACAACAAGTATGGGCTAGTGATTACCAGGAAAAGGTGTCTTGGTCTGGGAATTCACAGGACAGGGATGGTGAGTGGAGCCCCAGGGGTGTCAACTGATGTGCCCTTTTGAAATGAAATGGTAGTATTGACTTGATTTTGGTTCTCAGAGCAAAAGGACAAAATGAGTGTGTAGGTCCTGGGTGGGGAGGAGGGAGTGGATGACAAGAAGAATAGTCAGGATAGAATAGTAGGATGGGATGGGAAACACAGTCTGGGTCAGGGTTGGCTAGAAGCAGTTTGCACTCATTCACCAAGCAATTAGACAGCTCAGCCCCAGAGCAGGTGTTGAGCTTGCTGAGTGAGAGTGTGTAGAAATAGAAGCGAACAGTTGAGAAAGAGAGAGACAGAGACAGAGACAGAGACAGAGAGACAAAGAGAGACACACAAAGAGAGACACAGAGGGACAGAGAGATAGATAGAGAGAGACACAGAGAGACAGAGCGATAGAGAGAGACAGAGACAGAGAGAGAGACACAGAGAGACAGAGAGACAGAAAGATAGAGAGACAGAGACAGAGACAGAGAGAGCACAGTTTTAGTAGAGTGAAGGTGTCAGAAACTGGACTACAACAGGCTTGGGAGAAACCAAAGAATAAAGAAGGGAAGCAGTGGGTATAGATTCCCACCCCTCCCCCCCAAAAAAACCCACCTAGCCAAAAAGGGAGGAGAAATGTGGGATAGTAGAGGGATGGGTTAGAAGGGCCAAGAGAAGACTTGAAGGAGAGGGTATGTCTACTGAGCAGGTGTTAAGAAATGGAATCAAAGACCTAAGTAGAAGAATTTACCTTCTAGAGGAGGAGTGATACCTCTTCCTCTGAGAATGGAGAGAATTTTGAGGAGGTATTTTGAGGAGTTGAGTTGGGAGATTGAAGGTGCTACTATCTAATTAACTCTATTTTTAGTAAAACAGGAGTCCAAGTGGTCTGCTATAAGCTTTGGGGCTTGAGGAGAGAGGACAATGTGGGCATCACTTGTTTTGGGAAAGTAGTAATGACCGACATTTATACATACTTGAAAGTTGACAAAGTATGGTATGTAGTTAATTCTACAGATGAGGAAAATAGAACTCAGAGAAGTGATCTGACTTTTTTTAAGACTCCTTGGGGACACAGCCAGGATTTGGATATGGGTGTTTCCCACCCCAGGAGTCTATCAAAATAGACCCTTTTAAAGGCTACTTTACAAGATTGCCGGGCCAGGAAGTTCTGCTTTGTTGATTACCAGAGCTCCCTTCTTGACCTTGCTTCTCTGGCTTTTCACAATTTTTGTTCTGATCACAGTGAATCCTTAGCTCTTTGTGCTCATTCATCCAAATCCTGTCCGTATCTGCTTCTCTGCACACATAGGCCCAGCCTCCACTGATGCTGACCCCCCTCCCCCTTTGGTATGAAGATTCTTTTACAGACCCCAATTAAGTGGACAAGTGGGTAGTATCCAAACTGTTATGTCTCATCCTTGTTCTTGGCTTTAACCCTTAGCTTCTCACCAAGGCAGGGGGTGGAGACCTGGCTATTGAAGGGGTATGACAACCCCTCCCCTCACCCCTTTCTGCTGTGGATTGTTTGATTCACAGTGATCAGAACACCAAGGGGCCTTCCCTGGGCTCTCTGAGGGCAGTGACTGCATTGTTTTTCATCTGCGTGTAAGGGATGAAGCTATGGATGACTTAGCCCCAGTGTGAACTCTCCTTCAGGTAAGTTCACAGACTCACCAGTTTCAAAAAGCATGGTGGGAGAAGAGACAGAGAAAGGAAGGAAACGAGCAATAGCGATGTGATGTGTGGAACGTTGCTGGGACTGGGGGGACTTGGCTATGCCCCCGCCTCTCCTGCCAAGTTTGGGTTCTAAGGTACGGTTGGGGGCTTCATCGTGCCTGAAATGCAGAGCTTAAGGTCTCTTTCTTGGTCTAAACTCTTCTAAATTCTAGGCTGATGTCACCTCCCTCACAAAAGCACATTCTTGTGTCAAGCGGCAGTGGTTTTCAGATCCTGAGAATGCAGTGTTGCTGTGGGGAGAGATGAGTTGTCATGCCAACATTTCTGGCATCCCTTGATGGACCTTGAGATCAGAGTTGGACTCACTATCTTCTATCCTTGAGTGGTTTGGAGGAGATGAGGTGGCTTGCTTAGTGTAATGGGCTTGATGGGGTTCATTTTTATGATATCACAGTGTTTGATATTTTTACAAGATGAGGTCTAAGAAATTTTTGATGAATGGATCTAAATGCAAAGAAATAGGCATTTCAGTGGGTAAAGGTTAAACTAAGTGTTTGAAACCAATGCCCACATTCACTTTCAAGAAGATAGTTTTGAGGGGACAGCCACCTCACCCACAAACACGTGCCACCTGTTGAGTTTCTACCTCCTGCAGAATAGGGCCTGCACCTAGCAAAGTGCCTCCCTCACTAATGGCAGCTCATTAATAAATGGTAATTGAATTGTTCACATGTTGGATTTAGAACTACTTTCTGCTTCCTTAAGATGAACTACCAATTCATTAAGGCCAGCTGTTAGAAGTGATTTTTCCCTCCTTTGAGTGTCCACAGCAGCCTTTCTGGGCCTCTCTAGGGGTACTGATAAAATTCTACCTTGTGTGATGTTTGTCTTGTCTCCCCAGATAATAATCGTAGTTCATGTTTCTATAACAACACCAATAACAATAGCTAACATTTATATAGCACCATGGCAAGTACTTCA
The DNA here is from genome assembly GCF_003287225.1 of Phascolarctos cinereus. NCBI lineage: Eukaryota > Metazoa > Chordata > Mammalia > Diprotodontia > Phascolarctidae > Phascolarctos > Phascolarctos cinereus. The sequence goes on along the minus strand of NW_027555847.1, from coordinate 124,990,691 downwards.
CAATTATTATCTCATCTGATCCTTACAACAAGCTGGCAAGGGAGGTGCTAATGTTATCCCCATTTTACAGATGAAGAAACAGAAGTAAATAGAGGTTAAGTGACTTGCTCAGGGTCACACAGCTAGGAAAACAGCTTTGAATTCAAGTCTTCCTGACTCCAGTGTCAGGGCTTTATTCACTCGGTCAACTAATTGTTTTAAGGCTTATATAGTGTTTGACTTGCAAACATTCTGTGGAGATAAGGAATATAGTTATTTATCCCCATTTTATAGATGATGGAACTGAGGCCTTACCTAGTCACACAACTCGTTAATATCAGGGCCAGGATTCAAAATCAGACCTTCTGACTATAGGCCCATTGTCCTTTTAATGCCCCTATGTTTTCTTTACCCCAATAGACTGTAATCTCCTTGAAGACAGGGCAAGCCCACAACATGGGAATGTTACCCAGTGGATGCTCAGTATTTTGGAATATAGAGTTGGAGGATGTAGAGTTGCTTTTCAAAGATTCTCAGTTCCAGACATCTCTCTCTATCGATTGCCAAGGGTTTTGTAATTCCACCAGTTGAGTCAGCTTCTGAGGGGGTAAGTCACTGAATCTCTAGGAATTCTGCTGAAATGAATATGGCACCTGGATGGTATGAACTCGTTTTCAGCCATGACAATGTTTCTGAGAATGGAACACAGTACTCTAGATGTAACAACTGGGAAAAGCGTGCTGGGATTATTAACCTCCCTTGTTTGAGGCGTTGTGTTTCTATTAGAGAAGTCTAAGATCAGATTCACTTTCCTGGCTGCCACAACCAAAACTGACTCATGCTGAACTTGTCAATCATGAATTTGATGGCATTGAGAGACCTTCATAGGTGGTCAGAGTAGAATATCAGTGAGAGATTCAGGATCTCAGTAGAGTTTAAGGGAAAGGGGGCTGAACTGAAAGTCAGGAAACTAGGTTCTAGACCTGGTTAAGCCACTTACTAGCTGTGTGACCTTTCTCAGTTTCCCCATCTGTAAACAGATAATAATGTGTAAACTATTTATCTCTTGGAGTTGTTGTAAGAAAAGTGTGGTGAGGTACTCAAAGCATTGCATTAGTGAAACAGTATTTTGTTAAGAGTTATATCATTAAGAATATAGTATATGTTATATCATTAAAAATTAGGAAAGAATGAGAATAGCTAGCACTTTTACAAAGGTTATTTCATTTGATCCTCATTACAATCCTGGGAGATAAATGTTATTATTATCACCCCCCCCCTTTTACAGATGAGGACACTGAGGAAAACAGCAGTTAAAGTGACTTGCCCAGGGTCACACAGCTAGTGGGTCTCTGAGGCTGGATATGAGCTCAGGTCTTCCTGACTCCAGGCTCAGCACTCTATCCATTGTGCTACCTAGCTGCCTCTGAGAGTAGAGTGAGAAAGATCTTTAGTCTTAAAGGCAAAGAACTAAGGCAAGACTGAGGAACCTGGGAATGACAGGGTCTCAGCTACGAGATGTAGGTTTCATGATAAAATAATTCAACAAATATTTATTAAGTACATGATAAGCAGTTTGAAATTCTATAAAATAAAGGTTCTACAAAGGTAGGTGGCTCCAGTGGATAGAGCTCTGGACTTGGAGTCAGGAAGACCCGAGTTCAAATTCAGACTCAGATACTTAATAGCTGCTTGACTCTGGGCAAGTTGCTTAATCTCTGTATGCCTCAGTTTCCTTATCTGTAAAATGGGGATCACAATGGTACTATCTACCTCCCAGGGTTGACCAGAGGTGTCAAACACATGTCTTCTGGGTTGTATGCAGCCCTTAACCTTCCCGAGTGTGACCTGAACCAGACCAAAATCTAGTACCTGATTTTAATGTGTTGCTATGTTAATAATGGACACTTTGGTGGCTCAGTGGACAGAGCACTGGGTTTGGAATCAGAAAGACTCGCCTTCCTGAGTTTAAATCTGGTCTCAGACACTTACTAACTATATGACCTTGGGCAATTCACTTAACCCTGTTTGCCCTAGCTCCTCCTCTTTAAAATGAACTGGAAAAGGTAATGACAAACCACTCCAGTATCTCTGCCAAGAAAACCCTAACTGGGGTCATGAAGAGTTGGATACGACTGAAAAATGACTTAATGAGAGCAATATTAATAGTAAAGAAATATATAAATATGTGTGGTTGTCTATGTCACTGGGCAGCCTGCAGGGATCCTTATGTTTGCTTTAGTGGACCCTGCTTCTGATAATCTCTGAGTCCTCCTCTAATGCTAAAATTCTGTGATTTAATGAAAGCTGCTGAACTTCTAACCTAGTGTTTCTCATACTCATCATACCTAGATACAAATCTAGTCCCAGATTCTGGGTTAGTCAAAAGAGGGGGGTCAAATGGCTTTAAATGTTAAAGGGCAATGGAGACAGGAAGCAGCTGTGGACAGTGGGAGAAGATCCACCCTTTGGTTGTTCCAGTCTTCTGCAGACTGCAGCTTGAAGTTGGCCTGAAGATGGTTCAGTCACCCATAGGGGAGCTCCAGAGTTAGGGGAGAGATAAGAGTACCAGACTTCAGTAGTACTTGGTTCAGCTCTTGGTTTTGCCAATTACTAGGCTGTTATTTTCCCTCTCTGGGGTCCTCATCATTCCCCAAAGCCATGACTAAGACCATGTCTAGGATGGGGATGTTTAAGGCTTTGCCTCAGGACAGGGAAATTTAGATGAAACTGATTTTACCATCCCAAAGGTGTTTCCTTTCCTATCATCCTATTCTCCATGGCAGTGTATGCCAATGACCTTGTTCTGGTGATACTCCCTCCCCCTTCATAATCTTATAATCTTAGAAATCTCATGGTGACCCAGAAGTACTGCCTTCTCCTGAGGCAGCACTGCTGTGAGCCTTTCCCCCTCCACCTCTTTTTTACCCTAGGTGCAAAAGTTTCTATCTATGGCTCTATCATTTCCTTGTTTGTCAAATCTATAAAATGGTGGAGGGAGAAGCCTAGATGTTCTCTAAGGCCCTATCCAGTTCTGCCATTATGTATTCTTTGTTCTCAGGACTCATTTAGGTTTGATATTCAACATTATTTGTTCTATGGGCCTTTTAACTGCTAATGACTTTGCAAAATCTCCTAGGCAGGCTCCTTAAAGATAGAAGCTCATCCATGCTTGATGATAAAACCAGGGTGCTCCATCAGTCAATCAATTAATCAGCATTTGTTAAGAGCTTCCCATAGTGCCAGGCACCATGCTAGGGTTTAGAGACACAAAGATGAAGACAAAACAAAACAAAAATCCATGCCTCAAGGGTCTTACAGAGTAGTCAAGGAAGACCATGTGTACGCATATATGTATGTGTGTATGTGTATGTATGCACACACAAAATGCATACAAGGTGATTTTGGCAATCACAGCTGTGAGGATCAAGAAAGTCATCTCTTATGGAAGGTGCTTCTTGAGCTGAATCTTGGAAGAAACAAAAGATTCTGAAAGATGGAGTTAAGGAAGCAGTGTAATTTAGGCTTGGTGGCAGCCCATGCAAAGATACAAAAGCGTGACAAAGAGAGTTGTTGGCCACTTTTACTGGACTACATGTGTATGAAAGAGAGTAATGCGCAATAAGGCTGGCAATGCAGGCCAAGAGTAGATTATTTAGGGCTTTAGATTCCAAACAGAGGAATTTATATTTTACTCTGGAGATAATAGGCAACCACTAGGATTTATTAGAAAGGGGAATGACATGGTCAGATTTATATTTTAGGAAAATCGGTTTGGCAGCCATGTGAGGGGTGATTTGGAGAGTGGACAGATTGAATGTAGGGAGACCAATTAGGAGGCTGTTGCAGTAATCCAGATGAAAGCTGAGGAAGGCCTGAAAGAGAGTGTTGGTGGTGTGAGTGGACAAAAGGGGTCACATGCTAGAGGTGATGTGGAGATAGAAATCAAAAGAAAGGGGGCCGCTAGGTGGTGAAGTGGATAGAGTACCGGCCCTGGGGTAAGCAGGACCTGAGTTCAAATATGACCTCAGACACATAACACTCACTAGCTGTGTGACCCTGGGCAAGTCACTTAACCCCAATTGCCTCACCAAGAAAAAAAAAAGGAAAGAAATCACAAGGAAGGTAGAAATTCTTTGAGAACAGAGAGATCACCCTACATGTGATGAGTAATCAATTTATGATTAGTGTTTAACATCTGCTTAATGAATTATCCATTGCAACCTAGGTCTCTTCCTAACACCCAGCTGGGCCATTAATAATCACAGCTTGCATTTGTGAAGCACTCTGTGGTTTAACAATATGTTTCCACATCCACTGGAAGTACCAATAGAAGTGAGAAATAGTCTGGGCAGGTATTATTATCTCCCTTTTGCAGATGACAAAGCTTCAGTGAGATAAGGGACTTGAGATAGTCAATCAACATTTCTTAGGTGTCTACTATGGGGCAGGCAGTGTGCTAAGCACTGAGGATGCAAAGAAAGACAAAAGACAGTCCTCTGCTCTCAAGGAGCTCACAGTCTAAAGGGGGAGACAACATGCAAACAACTATGTTCAAGTAAGACATATACAGAATTAATTAGATATAATCGATAGAGGGAAGGCAATAGAATTAAAGGGGAAGCGCCATGATATTGGAGGGTGATTCCCAATGTTTTTGGTTCTATGAACCCCTTTCAACAACAACAACAACAACAACAACATCTTTTTGGGGCAGTTAGGTAGCACAGTGGCTAGAGCACCCTGGAGTCAGGAGGACCTGAGTTCAAATTTGGCCTCAGACACTTGACATTTACTAACTGTGTGACCCTGGGCAAGTCACTTCACCCCGAATAACCCATGCAAACAAACAAAAACAAAACAAAAACATGTGTTGCAAACCCTCAGGGTAATTTATTATAATCCCTATAATATAACACTTTACTGCTTAAGGTGCCATTAAAATAATTTTTAGCTCGAACCTTTTGGACCATCCTTGTGAATCTCCTTGGGAATCACCGATACAGTGGAGAGAATGTTGAATTTTTTTTTTTGTGGTTCTTAAAGTGTTTGTATTTAAAAAAATTTTTTTTATTAATTTATTTTGATTTATCAACAATCACTTCCATATGCTTTTGAGTTGAAAATTTTTCTCCCCCTTCCTCCCCCCCCTCCCCAAGAGGGCACACAATCTGATATAGGCTTTACATTTACATACCCATTAAACATATTTTCACATTAGTGAAGTTGTAAGTAAAAATTAAAACCAATAGGAGGAACCATCAGAAAGATGAAACAAAACAACAGAAGGTAAAGAGAAGTGATAGCGATTCGACTTAAGAATGTTGAATTTGAAATGAGGGGAGATCTAATTTGGAATCCTGCCACTTACTGGCTGTGTGACCTGAGGTAAGTTATTTAATTTCTCTGAGCCTTAAACTCCTCCTCTGTAAAAGCCAGATAATAACACCTGTAGGTCCTATCTCACAGGCTTGTTAAAGGATCCAATAAGATAAGGTGTGGAGAGGGGCGGAGCCAAGATGGGGAGTGAAAGCAGTGACTTGCTTGAGCTTTCCCCCAAACCCCTCCAAATACTCATAAAAAATGGCTCTAAACAAATTCTGAAGCAGCAGAACCCACAAAAAGACAGAGTGAAACAAATTTCCAGCCCAAGACAACGTGGATGATTGATCAGAAAGGTGTATCGCGCCGGGCTGGGAGCGCAGCGCAACGTGGGTGCGCAGGCCGCAGCAAACCTGGAGCAGGCCTCAGAGGACTGAATCTCGGGCAGCTGTGGAGGTTTCCAGACCCCTCAATCCATGAATGCCAAAGACAACTTAGAAGGTCAGTGGGAAAAGTCTGTTTCTGTCGGTGGTCAGAGAGGAAGGTGGGGTTTCAGCTCCATTCCCCAAGAGCGTGGCCCTGGGGGGGGGCAGCTGCTTGCCGAGCTTCTGGCCCGCAGACTGAGGGGGAATCCAGTGGCTGATCAGAGAGGGATTGCAGGGATCTCTTTGCCAGTGCTGAGGCAGGAATCTCTTGCTTTGCCCGTGTGTGGATCTGGGTCACAGTTCTGGGTGGCAGTGCTGGGGTGAGGAGGAGCGCTGGCATGGTGGAGCTTGTAGTGGCTGTGGAGAGAAACCCCTCCTCACAGTTACAGGACAGAAAGGAATACTTGTGGTCACAGGCCAGGAAAGGAGTAAACACCTCACCCCTTATCATACCACCTTGGAAGAACTGAAAATTTACAGGTCCCTACAAGTATCTCTGAAAACAGCTACACAAACCCCTGAAGCTTGGGACAGTACACTCTCCACATTGGAAGCAGACTCTTACCTTAACAAAGAGTTTAAAACTCAAGTAATTGGCTGGGATCATGAGCAAGCAGTGCAAAAAGAGTCAGACTATATTATCTTACTTTGGTGAAAAAGAAGATCAAAATATACAACCAGAAGAAGACAAAATCAAAGCTCCTACATGCGAAGCCTCCAAGAAAAATGTGAATCAGTCCCAGGCCTTGGAAGAGCTCAAAAGGGATTTTGAGAAGCAAGTAAGGGAAGTAGAGGAAAAACTGGGAAGAGAAATGAGAGTGATGCAAGAAAATCATGAAAAACAAGTCAACAGCTTGCTAAAGGAGACCCAAAAAAATACTGAAGAAAATAACACCTTAAAAAACAGCCTAACCCAAATGGCAAAAGAGGTCCAAAAAGCCAATGAGGAGAAGGAATGCCCTAAAAAGAAAAATTGGCCAAATGGAAAAGGAAGTCCAAAAGATTATTGAAGAAAATACTTCCTGAAAAATTAGAATAGAGCAATTGGAAGACAGTGACTTTATGAGAAATCAAGACACTGTAAAACAAATCCAAAAGAATGAAAAATTAGAAAACAATGTGAAATATCTCATTGGAAAAACAACTGACCTGGAAAATAGATCCAGGAGAGAGAATTTAAAAATTATTGGACTATCTGAAAGCCATGATCAAAAAAAGAGCCTAGACATCATCTTTCAAGAAATTATCAAGGAAAACTGCCCTGATATAGTAGAACCAGAGGGCAAAATAGAAATTGAAAGAATCCACAGATCTCCTCCTGAAAAAGATCCCCAAAGGAAAACTCGTAGGAATATTGTAGCCAAATTCCAGAGTTCCCAGGTCAAGGAGAAAATATTACAAGCTGCCAGAAGGAAACAATTCAAGTAGTGTGGAAGCACAATCAGGATAACGCAAGATTTAGCAGCTTCTACATTAAGGGACTGGAGGGCATGGAATATAATATTCCAGAGGGCAAAGGACTTAGGATTACAACCAAGAATCACCTATCCAGCAAAACTGAGTATAATCCTTCAGGGGAAAAAATGGTCATTCAGTGAAATAGAGGACTTTCAAGCATTCCTGATGAAAAGACCAGAGCTGAATAGAAAATTTGACTTTCAAATACAGGACTCCAGTGGAACATGAAGAGGTAAACAGGAAAGAGAAATCATAAGAGACTTATTAAGATTGAACTGTTTACGTTCCTGCATGGAAAGATGATATTTGTAACTCATGAGAACTTTGTCAGTATTAGGGTAGTTGAAGGAAAAAATTGTATGTATGTATATATAGATAGATAGATAGATAGAGTGCACAGTGTGAGTTGAAGATTAAGGGGTCATATCTGGAGAATAAAATTAAGGGATGAGAGAGGATGATACTTGGAGAAGAAAGGGAGTGGTAGAATGGAGTAAATTATCTCACAAAAATAAAACAGAAAAGTCTCTCAGTGGAGGGGAAACGGGAAGGTGAGAGGGAATGAGGGAATCTTATTCTCATAGGATTTGGCTTAAGGAGGGAATAACATACACATTCAATTGGGTATGGAAATCTGTCTTACCCTACGGGAAAATAAGGGGAGAATGGGACAAGAGAGCAGGGGGGTGATAGAGAGGAGGGCAGATTGGGAAAGAGGGTAATCAGAAGTAAATACTTCTGAGGAGGGACAGGGTCGGAATCTTATTCTCATAGGATTTGGCTTAAGGAGGGAATAACATACACATTCAATTGGGTATGGAAATCTGTCTTACCCTACGGGAAAATAAGGGGAGAATGGGACAAGAGAGCAGGGGGGTGATAGAGAGGAGGGCAGATTGGGAAAGAGGGTAATCAGAAGTAAATACTTCTGAGGAGGGACAGGGTCAAAAGAAAGAATAGAATAAATGGGAGGGCAGGATAGGATGAAGGGAAATAGAGTTAGTTTTTCACAACATGTCCACTCTGGAAGTGTTTTGCATAACTGCACATGTACAACCTATATTGAGTTGCTTGCCTTTTCAATGAGGGTGGGTAGGTAGGGAGGAAGGGAGAAAATTTGGAACTCAAAGTTTTAAAAACACATGTTTTAAAAAAATGTTTTCACATGCAACTGGGAAATAAGAAATACAGGAAATGGGGTACAGAAGTCTATCCTGCTCTACAGGAAAATAGAAGGTGAAGGGGATAAGAGAAGGGAGGGGGGAGAGATAGAAGACAAGGCAGACCAGGGGAAGGAAGAATGCATGCCATCTTGGGGTGGGGGGAAGGGTGAGAAATTTGGAACTCTAAAACCTGTGGAAGTGAATATTGAAAACTAAAAATAAATTTATATTAAAAAAATTTAAAAAATTAAAAAAAAAGACAAGGTGTGGAGTACTTGGTGAACTTTCAAGTGCTATAGATAAATGTCAGTCACATGAAATTAACCCTGGACTCCCAAGTCCAGTGCCCTTTTCACTGTGTGTAATAAGGGAAAGTCCATTGCACTTTGCATCAAAAGACTCAGAAGGTCTGGGTTTAAGTCCTGACTTGACTCTTTGCTATTACTGTAGTGTTGGGTTCCTTCTCGTCTCTGGGCCTCTGCAAAATGAAGATAACACTTTCATTCCCTGTATAAGGTGATAGTTGTAAGCCAGGCACGCTGTAGGCCTTCTAATGCCATATAAATGTAGCATTGTTTTTGTTACTGTTTTTTTTCCCCCCAAACCTGTGATTTCCTCGAAGTAGGGAATTCCCAGTGAGAAGCACTGCTGCTGTTGCTAGCTGTGTGATCCTGAGCAAGAACCAACCTCCCTGGGCCTCAGTTTCTTTAGCTAGAATAAAAGGGAATTGTACTAGATGCTTTCTAAGCTTCAACATTCTGTCATTGTAGGAAGCTGTGCACATTGTCTTATCTATTCCTGATTCAGCTTCTCCTTCCCCTTCCCTACCCCAGAGAGGTGACAGGAGAGGAGAGAAGGGTCAAGCTTCTGGAAGAACAGCGAAACCATCTTGTCTCTCAAATTGTCTTCCTAAGTCTCACCCCCAGTCAGATCCTGATCCCTGAAGCTAAGCTTACCAAAGTTGTCTGCATGCAGCTCCAGGCCTGGAGAGGAAGGGAATGAGGATAAAGTGGTAACATGATGACAGGAAGGAAATTTTGCTCCTGTGATCTGGAAACTCCAAACACCGAATAATCAGAAGTCAGGAGCCCCTAATAGGATGTTTTGACGTATATAGTTCAGGCTTCAGACAACAGCTTCCCAGTGGAAATCTGAGCTGTGCAAAGAGAAAGAAGGTTTAGAAAAGTTGAAACTGCAGGGGGAAAAAAATCAACTGGGCAAGTTTGGCTTCAAAGACTTGGCATTCCAGTTAATTGTGCTGAAATGGCAGTTCTTCCAAACAATTTTTTTTCTTTGTAATTTGAGACTATCCTGAACTTCATGGTTCTACTGAGTAAATGGGAATAGTCTCACAAAGGGTCTTCTGATCATCACCAGAGCTCAAGTGGTGGTGGATTGGATCATAGTGGAGGTGGCTGGGACTTTAGCATGATATGGTGTCAATGACATCGGTGAAAGAACAGTGGGTTTCAAGTTAACTGATATGCATTCAAATTGTAACTCTGGGACTTATTAGCTAGACAGCCTTGGGCAAATCTTTTCACTTCCCCAACCTCAAGTTTCTTAGTCACCTTCTGCTCTAACATTCTAAATCCTAAGGTTACATTAAGTTTTGAAATTAGCTATTCTGTGTTCTAATGCTCCTTCTAGAACTGGTGCAATTTTTAAAAAAATCAAATTTTATTTTCAATTCTGAATTCTGTTCTCCCTCCCTTCCTCTCTTCCATCCATTGGAAGGCAAGGAAAAATAATGTATATAGATAGATGTAGATATATAGTTATATAGAATAAATTCCTGCATTAGCTATGTCCAAAAAAATACTTCAATATTTACTTTAAGTTTATCAGCTCTCTATCTGAGGTAGCTAGATTGGACCAGGAGTCAGGAGGACCTGAGTTCAAATCCAGCCTCTAACTTGAAAAATCCTCCCTAAAACCTATTATCCCATCAAATTGTCATCCTTTATCTCACCTCCTCTTTCACAAACTCTTTTTTTCCCCTTTACCAATGTGGATCGACATCTTTCTGCAAAATTTAGTCTTAGAGTTATAGCGTACTATGGGTTTAAGTCGCTTACCAAGGATCACTTAGCCAGGGAGTATAAGGGGTGAGATTTGAAATCAGGTCTTCCTGGTTCCAAGGAAGTTGGAAGTTCTCAATCCATTATGCTATACCACCTCTCATAGGAGGAATGAAAAAAAGAAGATTGCATTTATGTGTATATAATCCTTTATATTCATATATACACACATATAGATATATAACTGTATACTTCTATTATAGATTTTAAAGTATGTATTAAATTTAGTACTATTGTCACAAAACTACTGTGCTTTATTCACTTTTTATTGACTCCCTTCTCAACCTCTTGCAATATGGCTTCCCACCTCACTACTCAACCAAAACTGCTGTTTCCCAAGTTACTTTTCCTAATTGCCAGAGCTGATGGTCCCTTCTCCATCCTTGTCCTTCTTACTTCTTTGCAGCCTTGGACATTATTGAGTACCCTCTCTTCCCATATACTTGGTGCTCTCTAGATGTTCATGATCCTGCTCTCTCCTGGTTCTCCTTCTACCTGTTTGGCCACTCTATTTTACTCTCTTTTGCTGGTTCATCATTCATATAATACTCCCAATTATGGATATTCCCCAAGGATATGGCCTTGGCCCTCTTCTCTTTCTTTAATCTCTCACTTGCTGACCTCATCTGCTCCCATGGGTTTTCATGGACATCAAATGATGCCCAATAAGCATCATGATGCGGATGACTCCTAAGTCTCTGTATTCAACCACAGTGCTTCTCCAGAGACCCAGTTGAACATCTTAAATTGCCTACTGGATATTTCAAACTAGTTGCCCAGAGAAATCTCAAACTCAACATATACAAAATAGAACTCATTATCTTTCCTCAAAAACTCAACCTATCAAACTTTAGTACTTTTTTTAAAAGAGTACCACCATCCTTCTAGTTGCCCAAGTTCACCATCTTGGTATTATCCTTGACCCTTCACTCTCTACCCCACAAATCTAATCAGTTGTTCAGTCTTGCTTTCTATTGCCACAATATGTCTTGCATCAGTCCTTTTCTCTTTACTTACCTGACTACAGACCTAATTTAGTCCTTCATTAATTTTTCCTAGACTCGTGTTATAGCTACTAATTTATATTTATTTAATATTTTGTTTTCCCTAATCACATATAAACACAATTTTTAACTTTCATTTTTTAAAAATTCTGAGTTTCATATTTTCTCTTTTCTTCCCTCCCCACCCCCTCATTGAGAAGGCAAGCAATTTGATATAGGTTATCCATGTGCAGTCATGCAAAACGTATTTCCATATGGTCTCCTTACCTCAAGGCTCTCCCCAATCCATCTGCCACACAGCTGCCACTGTTATTTCCCTTAAGTGCAGATCACTATGTCAGTCACCTACTCAATAAGCTTCAAAAGCTGCTTATTTTCTCTCCAGTCAAATAGAAAACCCTTCACAACCTAGTCCCAACATTCCTTTCTAGTCTTATTATACATGAATCCCCTTTCCTATCATTGATAGTCCAGCCAAACTAGTCTTCACACATAGCACAGCATCTCCTACATCCATGTTTTTGCATTGTGTCTCTTTTGCCTTGGATACACTTTCTTCTCTCCTCCATCTGTCAGAATTACTTTCTTTGCAGCTAGGTGATGCAGTGGATAGAGCACAAGCCCTAGAGTCAGGAGGACCAGAATTCAAATCCAACCTCAGATACTTACTAGCTGTGTGACTGTGGCCGAGTCATTTAACCCTAATTGCCTCCAAAAAATATATAAAGAATAACTTTGTTTCCTTTAAAACTTTCCTCAAGTGCCATCTTCTACATAAAGCCTTTTTATGATTCAGTTGTTAGTGCCAAAAAAAGTTATCTATTTATGCTTTTTAATACTTATTCACATATATTTTGTCAACCTGATAGATCATAAGTTCCTTTCAGGGAGGACCCTATTTCATTTTTGTCATTGTATTCCCAACACCAAGTACAGTGCTTGGCACCTAGTAGGCATTTTGTAAGTGCTTGCTGATTGATAGATTGATTTGGATATTTTATGTCCTGAGGTTCCTTCCAGTTCTGATGTTCTGTGATAATAGTCACATTTCTGTGACACTTGAAGGATTATGGTACCATACAACACTGCAACACAAGTAGAGTCTGTGAAATTAAGAAAAGAGAACAACATTACCTTTTATATAGTCTAAGCATCAGACAATAGGAAAAATAGGATGGAGGCAGGTGGCCAATCACATTAGTGAGGTTAATCATTAGGTAACCACAAAAGATTTCATTGAGTAGGTGGGCAGGTTAGTAGGAAACCAACCATGAGGCTTGGAGTTTCGGGGACAAGACCCCATTTTCCAGGAAGCAGGAAAAATGGAAGCTCATTTGCCTGGCATTTCAAACCCTACACCATGTGTCATCACCCTAAGATGCTTGTGCTCTCTCTCTCTCCTGCTCTCTCTCTCCTCTCTCTCTCTCTCTCTCTCTCTCTCTCTCTCTCTCTGTCTCTCCCCCATCTTTCTAGCCTCATTCTATACTATTCCCATGCAGACCATATGAGTTTGAAATTTAATGGCTAGGCAAATAGAATGGCACTGAAGACTTTTGAGGATGGGGGCATGGGGCATTACAAGACCTATGCATAGGGCAGATTAGCTTGGCAGCACAATGTGAAGGATAGAATGGAAGGGAAAAAGGAGATAGAATAGTGAGCGATTAGGAGGCCATGGCATATGGTAAAAAGAATGTACTAGGACAGCATCATTGGGAGTAGAGATACAGGGTTGAGTAAGAGGGATGCTGTGGAGCTGAAACCAATAGCATTTGGTGACTGATTGACTATGAGAGATGGGGGACAAGAAAGTGTTGAATATAACCCCAAGTTTAAGAGCATTGGAGACAGAGTGAACGGAGCTAGAAAGGGAAGATTTTTAAGGAAAGATGATAAACTGATGAAGTTTCGGGTCCAAATGAATGCTCAGTAAGGTTTGAGGTAGAAAACCCACTTTTCCAGTCACCTCTCCTACTTTTCCCCACAAGAAACCTACTGAGATTGACCTGGGACAAGAACCAGAAATTAAATCCTCCCAGAAATAACAGCTCAGATTTCTGTCAAGCTTTAAGTTTCATACAGAACATTACACCTCTTATTTCACTTTATTTTTACAACCTTGTGAAGAAGGCAGTGTGAGTATTATAATTCCCATTTTACAGGTGAGGGCACTGAGGCTTGGAAATGCAAAGTAACTTACCTGAGGCCATAGGTAGTGTCAGAGAGAGTAATCAAACCCAACATTTCTCTGGCCTTGCATCTCCTGTTTGCTTTGCTGCTCCACATTGGAAGATGGCAAAGGAGAAGTCCTGAATGGAATTAAAAGGATGTGTTGGGTAGGGTAGCAATGGAGATAAAGTATGTGTGTGCACATGTGTGTGCATGTGTGTGTGTGTGTGTGTGTGTGTGTGTGAGGATTGTGAGGACCAAAAATTGGTATAGGAGAATTTTAATTGAATATAGTATGTAATAATGGGCAATATAGTACAGTGGGCTTGCATTGAAGTCAGAAAGGCCTGCACACAGGATTTGCCTCTGATACATACTAGGTAGTTGTGCAATCATGTTGTTGTTCACTTGTTCATTCGTGTCCGACTTGGCAGAGAATAGTTTGCCATTTCCTTCTCTGGTATATACCCATTTTGCACATGAGAACTATGACACAGAACACAGGGAAAACTGCAGATTCAAAGGTAGAAATTGTTCAGTTGTTTTTCAGTCATTTCTGACTCTTTATCACCCCACTGGGGAGTCTTTCGGCAAAGACACTGGGTGGTTTGCCATTTCCTCCTCCAGCTCATTTCACAGATGAGGAACTGAGGCAAAACAGGGTTAAGTGATTTGCCCAAGGTTGCATAGCTAGTAAATGTCTGAGGCCAGATTTGAACTCAGATCTTCCTGACTCCAGGCTTAGGCTCTATCCACTATACTACCTAGCTGCCCAATGCTAACCATGGCCATATAATCTCTCAGTGCTGCATGCAACTCTCTAAGATAAATGGTTACAGAAGAGTTACTAATCTTCATTAATGGAGAGAATTTCCGCAATGGAAACTCTCTAAGTATAAAATCATAGGTTTGTGTAATGGTAAAAAATAGCCCAGGATTTCATCAGACATTTTTGAGCAGGGAAATAAGATGATAATTACTGTATTGCGCTGGGTATACATCACATTTCCCTACAAATCTATTTTATAACCTGCGTGGTCTGTAATATGACTAATACTCATGTGTGTAGTAATATGTATATTTTTCCTATCAGTGGTATCTCATTTTAGAGTTATGGCTTATATTTGTAGATGTCTATGTTTGGATCAATAGGATAATTTAGTCAAAATATACTAGATTGACTGGAGAGGACAGAGACTAGAGACAGAGGCACTAGTGGGGGGGTAGGTAATGAGGCTAGGGTAGGCACAATAGGAATGGAAATGAGGAGAGAGATGTGAGGGATATCACAAAAGAAGAGGGGAAAAGGTTTGGTGACTGATTCCATGTATGGCAGAAAGAGAGGGAGGAGTCAATGAATCATAGAACCTCAATGTTGGAAGGCACCTTAGAATACAGTCTGCATGGTTGTAGGTCAGGTTTGGAGGAGACCTTAGGACATAAGTTATGGAATGTTAGATCTGGAAGGGGTCTTAGGCCATAGGATATGGGATTTAGGGGCCTTAGAGATCATGTGGCCTAGAGACCTAGAGAGATTAAGACCAATATCATTTAGTCAATCCATGGCAGAGCTGGGTTTTGAAGAACCCAAGTCTTCTCATACTGGGTTCAATGTCATTGTTTCCTACATGTAGTGTTCCTCAAACGAATGTGTCCATTCCAGTACAGTGCTAGAATTCTATAGTTAAGAATGAAATGCAGTGCTGAAGCTGGACGTATCTTACAGATTCATCTATGTTCAAAAATTACCGACTGCTAAAATATGGATATGGCTTCAAAGCAGACAGACTCCCAAGTTGTTAAGGCTTCTGAGGTTTCAGTCCTGGGCTAGTAGGTCACTGATTGGTGTCAGTGGGACATGAAGACAAGAAAGTTGGGGGCAAGCCTGACTTAGGGAGGCCTAGATCTCAGTGGAGAGGAGAAGAGAGTTTGTTGCCATGATCAGTACAGAGAGAAACTGAGCTCCCTTCTGTTCATGCCATTCTTCTAAAGGTATCTAAACTCTGACTGCGTGAGTGTTTCTGTGTCTAAGAGTATGAATCGATATTCCATTTCCCTCTGAGTTTACACAGCTGCCCACAGGGCTATGCCTGATGGAAGGATGGATAAGGCCCTGCATCGTTGTCGTGTTGCAGAATAATGAGTTTTCCAAATGGGCCTCACATTTCTTCAATGGGAATCCTTGGTAAATTAGATGTAGAGAAGAATTCGCTCTGTGCAAAATGGAGAATTCTGTCCCTTTCCAGGATATGAGACAAGGCTCAAGGCATGTGTCCTCCTTCTATGTATAGATCTTCCCCAATGATGTCATGAGGATCAGTTTTCATCCTATGCTTTATTTGTTAACAGTCCTATCTTGATACTGATAGCTGTTGGTACACAGTGGGCCGGAGACTAGTGTCTTATCGTGGACATATGTGAAAGTAGTGGGCCTGGACCACTTGGCATTGGGGTGTGTGTGTGTGTGTGTGTGTGTGTGTGTGCGTGTGCTTGCATGAGTCAGTCTGTATTTGTACCAGGTCCCAGGACCCTTTAATGACCAACAGATCTAGAATCTATTCTTTCAGAAAGGATTAATTCTTACAGATTCCTATCCATCTACAATTAGCCTCTGATCTACTGAACAGCTATTAGCATAGTAGTACAGGGATGAGGTGAATACATCAGTATTTTTTCTCTGAGCTATTCTAAGAATTTTTCAGAGAAGGCAATAATACAAATGTTTGTCAATACCTCCAACATGCCACTACTATTCTGGGGTTGTAGAAAATCGTTAAGAAAAAATGGCCCATAGGTTCAGTATGAGTCAGCTGTAATATGGCAGTCAAAAAGCAAATGTGATCTTGGGCTGCATGAAGAGAGGCATGGACTCAAGGAATAATGAGAAAGTAGTCCTGCTGTATCCTGTCCTGGTCAGAGCACAACTAGAATAAAGTGTTCAAGGAGACATATTAATAAGATGGAAAGCCTCCAGAGGAGAGCATCCACCAGATGGCAAAAGGTATTGAGTCCATGCTATATGAGAACCGCTTGATGGAAATAGGAGTGGTTAGCTTAGAGAAGAGGCTATTTGGGGTGAGAGGATTGGTGGGGCCTAATGAGTGCTTTCAGGTACTTGAAATACTATGGCTTGTTCCCAAGGGTGGGGAACCTGCAGCCTGGAGGCCACATGTGGCCCTCTAGGTCCTCAAGTGCAACCCTTTGACTGAATCCAGTTTCACACTTGAGGACCTAGAGGGCCACATGTGGCCTTGAGGCTGCAGGTTCCATACTCCTGTATGTTGGCCTTCAAAGGGCTGGCTTAGGAGCAAGGGATGGGAGTTGAAGAGGGAAATTTAGGCTTGATAAAAGGAAGAGAAAACTTCCTTACACAGCTACCTCAAAGTGGAATGGGCTCTTTTTATACCTCATTCCCCTCCGTGGACTCTGTGATGTAGTGACATTGGACTCCTTGCTGTTCCCTCTCCCAACTCTGGAGATTTTAAGGTCTCACATGCCTAGAATTCTCGCTACTCATCTCCATCTCCTGGCCTCCCTGGGTTTCTTCAAGTCTCAGCTAAAACCCCACCTTCTACAAGAGGCTCTTCCTGAGCCCCTTTAATCCTAGAGTCTTCCTTCTATTGATTATTTCTGATTTATCCTGCATGAATTTTGTTTCTCCATAGCTGTTTGCATCACGTCTGCCCCTGTCAGACTGTGAGCTCCTTTGAGAGCAGGGAATGATTTTTGTTTTTGTTTTGGGGTGTTTTTGTTTTTCTTTGTATCCCTAGCACTTAGTACAGTGACTAATATGTAGTAGGGATTAAATAAATGCTTGTGGATGGAAAGACTCTCATTAGATGTCTTCCTTCAAGAACTGCATGACTGGTTGTCAGCTGTGTTATAGTCAGGAACACTTTCTTGGGACATGCATCGGACCAGATGGCCACTGAGTTCTTTTAACACTCTGAAATTCTATGATACTGAGGGAGGGAAGAGAATAATCAGGCAGGTCTCTAGGAAGTGAGTGACAAAGTTGTTTTTTTTTGGCATTTTCTGGGGTGAACCTATGCGTTCTGGTGATGACTTTTAACTTCTTGGAACAACTTACCTCTGAAAGAAGGATAACATACTGGAAAATTCTGAGATGGGAGTACGTGTGATGGTGTGGTAACTCATGAACAGATAGAAGTCAAGGAGAGAAGGTATAGAGAAGATGGTCACATGGGGGCAAAAACCCTCCCTGCACCAAATTGAAACCCTGGTGAAATGTCCTCATTGCCCTGTAGCGGTTATAGATTTGTTTTGTTCCCAATCTAGTCCCTTGGTTTTGATTCCAACTCTCTAATCTACTTAATGTGTTGGTCTCTTTAATCTTCTGTTCTTGCTCAAACTTTGGTTGGATTTTCCCAGTACATGATTCAGGTACTGTCCCACTGCCTTTTTTTGGAGTCTGTCACCCCCTAGCTATGGCTGTTGCCTCATCACTGGCCGTGAGTGAGGCCTCTACTGGTATCAAGAATCTTACAGGGACCTAGTTTCCTGCTCAAATCCTCTTTGTCATGGATCTCCATCTCTCTATGTATATGTGTACACACACCAACTATCTACCTATCTATCTATCTATCTTGCATGTTTATTTTATTGTATATGTAACATATCTATATGTATAGTGTGTGTGTGCATGTGCACCCGTGGGTGTGTATCTAAATGCATAGATAAGGTGCCTGTATTTCTTAGATCTTGGGCCTGCACATTTGTGTATATATCTGCATATATGTATAGACCTAGTCGTTTTAGCTTTGGTGGGGCATTTGAGAGTAAAGGAGGCCACCTTTTCTCAGGTCCAACCCAGTGGGACTGTAGGGGCTAGTCCACAGTCTATCTGAAGCTTCCCATTGGTTAAGGGAAACTTTTTGAAGGTCTCGTCTACTGAATTACCATCTTTCCTTTAAAGCCTAACTCAGAGGTCACATCATCCATGAAGCCTTCCCTGACGACCCAGGTTGTAATAATCTTTCTCTTCTTAATCCTTTTTTTTTTTTTTGGTTCTGTACCTCTTTTGGATACTTATCATGTGACATCAGGTATTGTAATCATCAAGAACTAATTGTAATCTCCACAAGGGTATAAGACCATTTCTAATCTAGCTTTGTATCTACCTGGGGTTTAGCCCAGGGCTTTAGGCACAGTGGACACTTAATGTATGTTTGTTGATTTGATTCAGGGCCAAACCAATTCTCCCTTTGCCTTTCCCCAGGGTAACTGGATTCTTCAGGTCAGGAGCTAGATCCAGCTAGGAGACAACTTCTAAGGTGAGCTGGTATCCCTTGCTTTTCCGCCCCCAGGCACACAGAAGCCCCCTGGCTACTAGGTGACCAGGCAGTAAGCATCCAATTGAAGTGTAAATCCTCCCTGCCTCACATCAAAGGATAATAGTAAACCCTGATACCTGGATACATTTTTCCTATTCCCCTTTAAAAGTCTGTCCAGTTCTTCTGTTAAAGTCCTCCTTTAATGCCTTATAAACTTAGGAGGTCACCATAGAATCTTAGAGCTGCAAGGGACCTTAGAGGCAAGCTAGTCCTTAGGACAGCTAGGTGGCTCTGTGGATAGAGGGCTGGGCTAGAGGGCTAGAGTCAGGAAGATTCATCTTCCTGAGTTCAAATCTGTTCTCAGACACTTACTAGCTGTGGGACCCTGGGCAAGTCACTTCACCTTGTTTGACTCAGTTTCCTCATCTGTAAAATGATCTGGAGAAGGAAATGGCAAGCCATTCCAGTCAAGAAAATACCAAACAGGGTCACAGGGAGGTGGGCATGACCGAACAACAATATTTCCAGAAGAAGAACCTTCAACAGCATACCCAACGAGAGGTCATCCAGCCTTTGCTTGGAGATTTTTAGTAACCAAAGATACTACCTCCAAGGAAGTCCATAAGACTTTGGAATAGTGCTAATTATCTGTAGCCGTCTTGCCATGCAAGATCCTCCCACCTCTTCAGCCCCTTCCTTTCGTAAGTTCCTATCAAAACCTTCATTCTGAGGAAGTGTAGGGGCCAGCTCCATGCTCACTCCTTCACTCCTCTCCGTGGCTCCACTCCTGACTGTCCAGACTTCTCTATAATCCCCATATGGGTACGTTCTACCCCCACCCCACCTCCTCCTTCTCTTTTAGCTTCCTTTTATGTGTTGTCTTCCCAGTTAGAATGTAAGCTCCTTGAGGGCAGGGACTGTTTTTCTCTTTGTTTGTATTTGTATTCCCAGCACTCAGCACAGTGCCTGGCATGCACTAAGAACTTAATAAATGCATGTTGACTTGATGATTAGGGCATTTTTTTCCTTACCTCAAGTCTGAATCTGCCTCTGCAACTTCCACCCATTGCTTCTAGCTCTGCCAAGAGCAACAAGCATTCTTGTTCTTTTGTTTGACAGGCCTTCTGATATTCAGATAGTCTTATCCTGGCTTGGCCACTTATTAGGTGCATCACTTTAGGTGAGTTACATCACCTCTATGAACCTCAGTTTTCCCATTTGTAAAATGAGGCAATGTGGTATAGTAGCAAAACCACCAGATTTGTCTTCAGATGACTTGGTTTCATCCCCCAGTTCTGCTGTTTAATGGCCACATAACTGTGTGTGTTTTCAGTTGATGCCCCAGAGAATTCACACTGATTTTATTGGTAGTTTTACATAGTTTTAAAGCTATTTTATTCATTATATACAAGTTAATGTAACTGACATTTACATGGCTTAGGATCTGAAGGGAAGGATTTAAGGAACTCCTAGACCCTGCTGTCACAGTTACATCAGTGTGAGGAGTTGATTAGTTTAATTCATTGTCACTTTAGAAGGCAGGTAATGGATGACCCTCAAAAGATGAAGTAGGGGTAAGAGATCACAGAGGTATGAGTAGGGGGAAGAATAGTAAAAATAAGCTCTTAGGGGCAATACTGACTAAGGAAAAGAGGCTACATGGGTCCCCTTGCTCTTGAGGCTTCACTTTGGACAGTGAGGACTAGGATAGTGGGGTAGCAAGGGCATAAGAGTCAGAGGTCTGAGCTCTTCTGTCATCTGGTCTAGAGATTCACTATGTGTTGGGGTTTGCAAACATAGTAATGAGATGGGCTTAACACACAGGGACACACTCATTCTCTCAGTCACATGTAGACTTTCTGTTGCCTGTTTTTGACCCCAAACCTGGGAGTAACCTGCCATTTTGCAGCAGAAGCCTAAAGAAGAAGACTGACTTATTTAAGGTCACACAATATGGTTGGTGGCAAAGTAGGAACTGTGTCCAGATCTCTTAAGCCTCAAGGGCCAAGCATAGATTGGTGAGAAAATAGAGCCAGGGGTGGGGAACCTGCAGCCTTGAGGTCACACGTAGCCCACAAGTGCACACTTGAGGACCTAGAGGGCCACATGTGACCTCTGGAACAGACAAATAACAACCCTGGGGCACAAACCTATTTGAAAGGAAGGAAAAACCAAATCAAACCAAACCTTCCAGTCAGGTCTCTATCCTTGTCTGGGGATATTTCTCTGGAGTTTACTTTAGATCACAAACACAAAACATTATTAAAAGCCAATCGTGTTTGGGAAAATTTCTGTCCTTTTTCCTATCTGCCCCCTTCATTTAGTTATCATCAGAAGAGACTGTCCCTAGACTTAACTATTTGTTTGACAACCTTTCCTTTATGTTTCCTCTCCAGTAAGTGGTAGGCCCAGAGTCCTGGAGTGTTTTGTGTATATGTGTACATGAATGTGTGCCAGTACATACTTCTCCTTAGGAAAACATGAGGCATTGCACATGCTTTGAAAACAAAACAAAACAAAACACAATACCAATACAATGGTATTGATGGAAAAATCACTGGTCATTCTAGAAATGTCAGTTACTGGTGGCTAGAATACACTGGGATACACCTTCTACCCCAAACCTAGTTGAAATGCTGGAGTTCCTTGTTCAAAGGCCCCTTTCAGCATGAACATTCTAAAGTTCCATGATCTAAGGCTCTCCCTATTCTAGTTCTAGCTATTTATGAATGAAATAAATTCTTGTACATTTGTCGAACCATTTCATAACTTTGTAGTCACATCTCATATTTCTTTGAGGTCTGTTCCAAAGGACAAGGATGGCTGGTCTACCAGCAGAGTGAATGAAAAAGAAGGGGATGCATTCTGCTGCTTCTCAAATAGAAAGGAGATAAAAGGGATATTAAGAATTGGCATCCAATTACCCTGCTGAATGGAAGTCATAAAGCCCTATATAAATGTTTAATGTACAGAGGGCAGACACTTATTAGCTCTGAGGTTTATTCAGGTCACATTCCCAGATCCCCAGAAGGGCTGAGACCAGACCCTGTTCCTTGCTCTGCCCAAGCACTATGCCCTTTTTCTGGGACTGAGGGTGCCCTGGGCATGATCTGGGGTATGAGCAGGCCTTCTCACTGCCCTAGGGTCTTGAGTTTAGGATTTTGCTCTAGTTGCAGTGAAGTGGGGGTGGGGAGGGGAGGATATAGAGAGTGGAGAATTGATGCCCTTCTCCTTGAATTTTTGCAATATGCCTAGGTTTTTCAAATGTTTCTGTAATTTTTAGGGCCTTCAATAGATGTCCTCCTCCCTGTCTACTCCAATCCTTGTCCTTGAAGGCCTGGCTTAAGCCTCACTCATCTGAAGACTGCTTGGATCATTCTAGTCTGATGTGAGTGCCTATGAGACTCCTGCCCTCTCCCCACACCTCCCCCGCCACCCACACGGTGTGGAGAAGATGGCATTGATAAGTGCCATTGATTTTTTTATCCTATTGCCAATAGGATAAAATATACGTTCTTCAGCCTGACATTTAAACACCTTCCTTGTTTGCCCTTTTCACCAGTGTGGGGGTGGAGTGGGTCAAGTTTGACCTTTCCAGAAGCCTCACTGCACTCTCCCTCCTATGAATTTCCAAAAGTGCTCCCCAATACTGAGAATGTGCTCTCTCCCTATCCCTGCTTGTCAAAATCTGGCTCTTCCTTCAAGGCCCCGATTACGTGCTGTCTTCTTCCATGTGGTTTTCCCTGTCCTACTGTCCGAAGAGGATCCTTCCCTCTTCCATTTACCTCATTCTCTCCCTTGCCCTCATCACATTAGCTGTTTCATCATGATTATTTGAGTAAATAGCCCATCACCACTAATATAATATAAACTCCTTGAAAGCATGAACAACCTATTTCCCCCTCATTTTTGTATCCCTAATCAATCAATCATTTATTAATAGCCTAGCACAGAGCAGGCATTTTATACATTTTTGTTCACTTAAAATTGGATTGAATTAATATGAATAGGAAAAAAATTCCTTAATTAGAGAACACTTGTATGATAATTGTCAGAGTAATGATCTAGGAGAGAAAAGGGAATTCTATGCTTTGACAAAAACAGAAAGAAGCAAATCCAAGGATTTATACAGGATATGGGATTGTAGCAATTGTCCTAAATTAGAAAAGTTCACATACATATGGAGTCAGAGGATCTTGGTTCAAATCCTACAGATCCTGAGAACTCATTGAAAATTTAATTTTTTACTGACATGCATAGAAAATAAAAGCAAAGTGAGGGTAATGGCAAGAGTGCTGCCCTTGGTATAAGGAAGACCTGGGTTTGAATCCTGCCTTTGGCACTTACTGGCTACATGACTCTTGGCAAGTCACTTAACCTCTTGGAGCCTCAGTGTCCTCGCTTGTAAAATGGGGCTAACAATAACACTTACCTCCCATTGTTGTCATGAGGTTCAGATGAGGGGATGTACTACTCTGCAAGCCTCAAGGTGCTGTATACATTTAACTATTATTATTATTACCTATTTGGCTTTGGGCAAGTCATTCACTCTCATTCTTCGTCTATATAGTGATAGTTGAGCTAGATGACTTCTAAATTTCCTTCCAGCTCTGAGTCTATGATACTAAGATGAATGGGTGGGGAAGAATACATTAGGAAGAGGAGCATGGTGGGATAATGGTTTGTTTCATCTCTCTGAGAACAGTAACCACATCAACACTCTCATTCCTGGAAAGCAGGTCTAAATCATTTGCCTTGGTACTCTAAGTGGGGCCCATCTCCAGTCGTCCTGAACTGTATCTTGCCCCTGGACCCAGATGGCTCTGGAGGAGAAAGTAGGGCTGGTGACTTTGCACAGCCCTCCCTCACTTAAATCCGATCCACTTGCAAATTATGGCATCACCTTCCTGATGGCATGGTCCTCTTCGAGAATGAAGGACAAACTGATGCTGAGTGAAGTGAGCAGAACCAGGAGAATGTTGTTCCCAATAACAACCATGTTGTGCAATGACTAATACTGACAAACTTAACCCTTCCCAGCAATACAAGAATCTAAGACATCCCCAAGGGCCTTGTGATGGAAAATGCTATCCACATCCAAACAAAGAACTATGGAATTTGAATGCAGATCAAAGCATGCTGTTTGCTATTTTTTTTTTCTTCTTTCTGTTGAGTTTTGTTTCCTCTTTCTGGTGGTTCCTCCTATTGGTTCTACTTCTTACTTACAACATCGCTAATCTGAAAATATGTTTAATAAGAATGTATATAGATAGCCTATATCAGATTGTGTGCCATCTTGGGGAGGGTGGTGGGGAGGAAGGGGGAGAAAAATTGTAAACTCAAAAGCATATGGAAGTGATTGTTGATAAATCAAAATCAATTAATAAAAACATCTGTTAAAAAAAAAAAGAATGAAAGACAAACAACAACAACTACTCTAAGCCCCAATTCCCTCTGACTTCCTTATCCATCATATTCCTCCCTGGTCATCACTCCCTTAGATGTGGTGCCTTCCCATATTAAAATGTAAGCTCCTCGAGGTCAAGGACTGTCTAATTTGTGTTTGTATCCGCAGTGATTAGCTTACTGTCTGGCACGTTTTGCTGTTGTTGAGTTGTTTTTCAGTTGTATCCAACTCTTTGTGACCCCATTTGTTTTTTTGGGCTTTTTTTTTTTTTGGCAGAGATATTAGGTGATTTGCTATTTCCTTCTCCAATTCATTTTACAGATGAGGGAACTTAAGCAAACAGGGTTAAATGACTTGCCCGGGGTCATACAGCTAGTAAGTGTCTGAAGCTGGATTTGAACTCACGAAGAGAAGTCTTCCCGACTCCAGATCTGGCACTCTAACTGCCGTACCACCTAGCTGTCTGTCTGGAACATAGTAAGCACATAATACATTTTTTTTTCTCTTTCCATCCACCTAGCCATCCACTTTTTCATTCTCATGTTCCGTGAGAATGCTCCTAAGAATACATTTTTTTTTGAGAGTAGTATGTTAGCTGCACCCTCTCATTCCTCTGAAGGACTGGCATTGCCACGAGGCCCAGATGCCTTTCTTTTCTGTCTAGAGCAAGTTTGAGGTAATAAATGTTTAACAACCAGCTCTCTGAGAAAAATGTACAACAAAACACATTTTAAAGTTTAATCTGTATCATTAGCATTTTCTCCATCGCTTTCTTAAGTCTGGACAATCAACGGAACAATGAATCAAGCCCTGACTTGTAGTGTGTGCCAGTTTTAGAGGTGTAAATGCTCACACTGAAAATTTAAGGATCCGCTTTCTCTAGGGCATGCACATATTTTCTATACCAAAGGAGTGAGCACTTGGTTCACTTCAAGGCTTTTAATAATGTAATTGCGTGAATTAAAAAAAATTAGTGCTTCCTCCACCTCAGTATGTCATAGTCTCTTAGTGCTTTGCATTGACTTTAGATTCAGAAGACCTAGGTTCAAATCCTACCTCAGACATTTACTCCCTTTATGAACTTGAGTAAGACACAGCCTCCCTGCTGCTCAGTTTCGTCATCTGTAAAATAAGGATGTTCTAAAGCAAGAGATGACCCTTTCCGTTGTGGATCTATCATTCCATGAGAAGGCTTATAGAGTTTTCTTGAGTTTCTATGGCCAACTCTACTCATCTAATGCTGATGATCAGCTTTGGCGATGTGCCTTCTTGCCCCTAACCCAAGATGATGACTCTCTGATGAAAAGCTCAGAATCCGTTGCTGGGCCAAATCTTGAAGCTTTCCAGTTTGGTGTGTATTGGATGGAGCATGAGCTCCCTGGGAATAGCCTCGGGTCACCATTACACCATGAGGAAGCATTGGAGGAGATATCAGTGGAGGAGGTTACTTGTACTCTAATTTTTTATAGTGGAAAATGTGCTGGATTTGGAATCAGAGGACCTGGGTTTAAATGCTGGATCTGCTACTGACTGCATATGTGATACTGAGCAAATCATTTTTCTGGGCCTCAATTTCTAATCTGTCAAATGAGAGGTTTGGTCTAGATGGTCCCTAGGGTTCTGATAAGTGCTAGATCTATGATAGCACGTAAGGATTAGACTTGTGATTTAATTGATACAGAAACATCTCAATGGAGGAAATTCCCTCTGCCAATACGGATTGGCCTTTTCTCTGTAATTTATAGTATTAGAGAGCTGCCTAGGGCACAGAGAAGTTAAGTGATTTAAATGCCCAGGGCCACCAATCCAGTATGTGTCAGAGGCAGAGCATTAGTTCAGAGGCAAACACTCTGTCCGCTCTAGTGGGAGAGTTCTTAACCTTGGGTCCATGATCTTTTTGTTTAAAAAATATTATGATGTCTGTATTTTAATATAATTGGTTTCCTTTGTAATCCTATGTATTTTATTGTATTCATTTAAAATATCATTTCTGAGAAAGGATCCATAGGCTTTACCAGACTGCCAGAGGGGTCCACGTCACACGAAAAGGTTAAGAGCCCCTGCACCATGTATGCTGACCTCCAGATCCATGTCCCACATCCAATTATTTTACATGTGAGTGTTGTTCCAAGGGTGTGCTGGAACCAGCTCAAACTGGCTCATGAGAGCCAATTGTTAAATTTTCAGTGCTAGAACTTGGAAATGGGCGAATCCTACAAATCCTAGAAATTTATTGTTGTGCTGAGTATCTAAACTTTAAAAAGTGATGCAGAAAATGCTAATAATGCAGATTAAATTTAAAGGTGTGTAGGGCACACTTTTTTTTTCCTTTTAGAGAGCCAGTTGTTAAACATTTATCATGGCAGCTCTAGTTGTTTCTCCCAAAAGACTGTGAGCTCCTTGAGGGCAGGCACTATGTTTCATTTCTTCCATGAACCAGCACACCGTGCTGAGCAGCTAAGGCCATAGATGTGGAATTGAAAGGGAGCTTACAGGTTATCTTTACTCATACAAATAAATTTTGATCAAATAAGTTAACATATGTAAAGCGTTTTGCAAACCTTAAAGTGCTTTTGTTGTTTAGTAGGGGTTTTTTAGTCATATCTGACTCTTTGTGACCCCATTTAGGGTTTTCTTGGCAGAGATACTGGAGTGGTTTGCTTTTTCCAGCTCATTTTACAGATAAGGAAAATAAGGCAAACAGGGTTAAGTGACTTACCCAGGGTCACACAGCTAGTAAGTGTGTGAGGGTGGATTTGAACTCAGGAAGATGAGTCTTCTTGACTTCAGGTCTGGCTTTCTATCCACTCTGCCTCCTAGCTGCCATATTTAAAGTGCCACATTAATGCTATTGTTGTTGTGTTATGTTGTCTAGCACCTCCTTTTAAAAGATGAAGAAACTGATGCCAAGAGGGGTTAGATGACTTCTCCCACATCCTGTAGCTAGTAGCATAGCCAGGATGGGCAGACTCAGATCCTCTGCCTTCAAAGACCAGTCTTTTCCATCCTGCCTCTCAACAGATACTTGTTAAATTGAAGGGCTGTCCTGTGAAGGAGGGATTAGGTCTGTTCTGCCAGGGCCCAAAAGGCAGAATTAAGAGTAGAGGATGGAAATTGCAGAGAAGCAGATTTAGGCTGGCAGCAAAGTAAAGCTGCCTAATCATTGGAGCTTCCTCAAAGTGGAACAGACTGGCTTGGTGGGACTGGATTCTTCCTCATCTGAGGTGTGGGGGAGGAGGAGATCTTGGAGAGGAGATTTTTAGTCATATACAGATTGACCTGGATGGCTTATGAAAGTCTGTGATTCTGAGGAGATTGGGTAGGAACTGGACGTGGGATACAGGGACCTCCCAGAGGAGGAAAGTTCCTCCATCAAGGCAGGGTGGCATCTTCTCTGCCACTTCAGAGAGTCTTTATAGAGCTTCCAAGGCCACTGAGAAGTTAAGTGACTTGCCTTGGGTTGCATGACTGGTATGTGTTAAAGGTGAGACTTGAACCCAGAGCTTCCTGGTGTCATTCTTCTGTGCTGCCGCTATGATTCTGAGAATGTATGAAAATCCAAGTGACAGAGTCAGAGCTCCTTCTTTCTTCTGTGGCTTCCTAAAGGAGCAG
Source organism: Phascolarctos cinereus (assembly GCF_003287225.1). Lineage (NCBI taxonomy): Eukaryota > Metazoa > Chordata > Mammalia > Diprotodontia > Phascolarctidae > Phascolarctos > Phascolarctos cinereus. The sequence goes on along the minus strand of NW_027555847.1, from coordinate 124,962,777 downwards.
GAAGAATTTCAGATACACGATGATCACTTCAGTCTGTTGTCAGCCGTTCCCCATATTAAAATTGCCCCAATGATCCCTAACCTTTAGATCTTTAGATCGGGGACTGATTTTAGCCCTTACTCCTGAGACTATGTGGGCACACATAGAAGAGTGAAGGCTCCCCAGAGTTATTTTTATTCTCTCAGAGGGCATAATAACATGTCTTTACTTTTGCAGTTAAGTCTACAGTAAGATTTTTATTACAGTTAACAAGCATTTATTAAACACTGTAGGTCAGGCACTGTGCTAAGCACTGGAGAGACAAATATAAGTGAAAAGAAAGACATTCCCTGCCTTCAAGGAGCTTATGCTTTAATAAACTACAATGCCTTACCAGATTGCTACAGCCAAGAAGAAGAAAGCATTCCCTGAAGATGAATAAATACAATGTATTTGTTAAAGTTTATTACCAACAGTTATTCTGGTTAGATGTCTGTCTTCCATCATCATCAATCCTTGTGTTATGGAATATCAAAGTGTTAGAGCATAGAAAGTAGAATGTTAGAACTAGAAAGGACTATACAATATTAAACCCAGAATCTTAGAGTTGGGAAGGACTTTAGGGAACATCTAATCCATCTCCTTCCTTTTCAAGAGCAGGGTGCTAAGAAACAGAAGGAGAAAGTTATTTACCCAAGATAAAAAAGTGAGTTAGTGGCAAAACTCAGACTACCAACCAGGTATCCTGGCTTGTGGTCCAGGCCTTTTTTTCAGCATCCTACACCTTCCTCCTCCTTCTCCTCAAATGTATTCTGTTTAGATATGTTGACTGATGTGCTCTTAACTCTTTTCTAAAAATTTATTTATTTTTAGTTTTCAACATTTACTTCCACAAGATATTGAGTTCCAAATTTTCACCCCATCTCGTCCCTTCCCCCACCCCAAGACAGCATGCATTCTGAATATCCCTTCCCCTAGTCTGCCCTCCCTTCTATCTCTCCCCCACCTTCTCTTATTCCCTTCCCCTTCTATTTTACTGTAGGGCAAGATAGATTTCTGTAACCCATTTCCTGTATTTCTTATTTCCCAGTTGCATGTGAAAACATTTTTTTTAAACATGTGTTTTTAAAACTTTGGGTTCCAAATTTTCTCCCTTCCTCCCTACCCACCCACCCTCATTGAAAAAGCAAGCAGCTCAATATAGGTTATAAATGTGCAGTTATGCGAAACACTTCCATATTAGTCATATTGTGAAAAACTACTCTATTTCCTTAATCCTATCCCCCTCCCATTTATTCTATTCTTTCTTTTGGCCCTGCCTGTCCTCAGAAGTGTTTGCTTCTGATTACCCCCTTTCCCAATCTGCCCTTCTCTCTATCATTCCCCTGCTCTCTTGTCTCCTTCTCCCCCTATTTTCCTGTAGGGTAAGATAGATTTCCATATCCAATTGAGTGTGTGTGTTATTCCCTCCTTAAGCCCTATGAGAATAAGATTCACTCATTCCCTCTCACCTTCCCCTTTCCCCTCCACTGTAAAAGCCTTTTTTTCTGTTTTTTTCTTTTTTTGGTGAGATAATTTACCCCATTCTACCTCTCCCTTTCTCTTTCTCCCAGTATAATCCTCTCTCACCACTTCATTTTATTCTCCAGATATGACCCCTTCATCTTCAACTCACACTGTGCACTCTATCTATCTATCTATCTATCTATCTATCTATCTAATACATATAATTTTTTCCCTCCAACTACCCTATACTGACAAAAGTCTCATGAGTTATAAATATCATCTTTCCAAGCAGGAATGTAAACAGTTCAATCTTAATAAGTCTCTTATGATTTCTCTTTCCTGTTTACCACTGCATGTTCCACTTGAGTCTTGTATTTGAAAGTCAAATTTTCTATTTAGCTCTGGTCTTTTCATCAGGAATGCTTGAAAGTCCTCTATTTCACTGAATGACCATTTTTTCCCCTGAAGGATTATACTCAGTTTTGCTGGGTAGGTGATTCTTGGTTGTAATCCTGTCTCCTTTGCCCTCTGGAATATTATATTCCATGCCCTCTCCTTAATGTAGAAGCTGCTAAATCTTGTGTTATCCTGATTGTGTTTCCACAGTACTTGAATTGTTTCCTTCTGGCAGCTTGTAATATTTTCTCCTTGACCTGGGAACTCTGGAATTTGGCTACAATATTCCTAGGAGTTTTCGTCTGGGGATCTCTTTCAGGAAGAGATCTGTGGATTCTTTCAATTTCTATTTTGCCCTCTGGTTCTACTATATCAGGGCAGTTTTCCTTGATAATTTCTTGAAAGATGATGTCTAGGCTCTTTTTTTGATCATGGCTTTCAGATAGTCCAATAATTTTTAAATTCTCTCTCCTGGATCTATTTTCCAGGTCAGTTGTTTTTCCAATGAGATATTTCACATTGTTTTCTAATTTTTCATTCTTTTGGATTTGTTTTACAGTGTCTTGATTTCTCATAAAGTCACTAGCTTCCAATTGCTCTATTCTAATTTTTGAGGAAGTATTTTCTTCAGTAAGCTTTTGGACTTCCTTTTCCAATTTTTCTTTTTAGGGCATTCTTCTCCTCTTTGGCTTTTTGGGCCTCTTTTGCCATTTGGGTTAGTCTATTTTTCTTTCTTTTTTTTTTCTTTTTGGTGAGGCAATTGGGGTTAAGTGACTTGCCCCAGGGTCACACAGCTAGTAAGTGTCATGTGTCTGAGACTGGATTTGAACTCAACGTCTTCCTGACTTCAAGGCCAGAGCTGTATCCACTGCTCCATCTAGCTGCCCCTAGGTTATTTTTTTTTATTTTTTATTTTCTTTTAGGCAATTGGGGTTAAGTGACTTGCCCAGAGTCACACAGCTAGTAAGTGTCAAGTTTTGGTCTGAGGCCGGATTTGACCTCAGGTACTCCTGACTTCAGGGCCGGTGCTCTATCCACTGCGCCACCTAGCTGCCCCCCCCCCCCAGTTATTTTTTAAGGTGTTGTTTTCTTCGGTATTTTTTTGGGTCTCCTTTAGCATCACTCTCAGTTTTTCCTCTGCTTCTCTTACTTGCTTCTCAAAATCCTTTTTGAGCTCTTCCATGGCCTGGGACCAATTCATATTTTTCTTGGAGGCTTTGGATGTAGGAGCTTTGGCTTCATTGTCTTCTTCTGGTTATATGTTTTGATCTTCCCCTTTACCCTTACTACTTCTTCCCTCCCTTTTATCCCCCCTCCCTTTTCTTTCCCCTTTTCCCTCCTACTGCCTTAAATTTGTATTTATTTGTTTATCTAGTACTTGGCACATAGAAAGAGTTCCTACTGTCTAACCATTACTTTAGGCTTCTTTTCTAGATCTTCATCCAGGTAACACCCCAAAACTATAGGTGTCACTTCCAGTCTCTGTTCTGGAAGGTAGAAAATTGGGAAAGGATTTTTACAACCAGTCTTTCTGATAAAGGCCTCATTTCTAAAATATATAGAGAATTAAGACAAATTTATAAGAATACAAGCCATTCCCCAATTGATAAATGGTCAAAGGATATGAACAGGCAGTTCTCAGATGAAGAAATTAAAGCCATCTATAGTCATATGAAAAAATGCTCTAAATCATTATTGATTAGAGAAATGCAAATCAAAACAACTCTGAGGTACCACATCACACCTATCAGATTGGCCAACATGACAGAACAGGACAATGATAAATGTTGGAGAAGATGTGGGAAAATTGGAACACTAATGCATTGTTGGTGGAGTTGTGAAATGATCCAACCATTTTGGAGAGTAATTTGGAGCTATGCCCAAAGGGCTATAAAAATGTGCATACCCTTGACCCAGCAATAGCACTTCTAGGTCTATATCCCAAAGAGATCATACAAATGAAAGGACCCACATGTACAAAAATATTCATAGCAGCTCTTTTTGTGGTGGCAAAGAATTGGAAATGAGAGGATGCCCATCAATTGGGGAATGGCTGAGCAAGTTGTGGTATATGAATGTAATGGAATACTATTGTGCTATAAGAAATGATGAACAGGCTGACTTCAGAAAAACCTGGAAAGACTTGTATGGTCTGATGCTGAGTGAAGTGAGCAGAACCAAGAGAATGTTGTACACAATAACACCCACGTTGTGCAATGACTAATATTAATAAACCTAACCCTTCTCAGCAATGCAAGGATCTAAGACATCTCCAGAGGCCTCGTGATGGAAAATGTTGTCTGCATCCAAAGAAAGAACTATGGAAGTTGAATTGCTATCTTTTTTTTTCCTCTTCTGTTGAGTTTTGTTTCATCTTTCTGATGGTTCCTCCTATTGGTTTTAACTTTTACTTACAACTTCACTAATGTGAAAATATGTTTAATAGGAAAGTAAATGTATAACCTATATCAGATTGTATGCTATCTTGGCAGGGTGGTGGGGAGGAAGGGGGAGAAAAACTTTAAACTCAAAAGCATATGGAAGTGAGTGTTGATAAATCAAAATAAATTTTAAAAAATTAAAAAAAAAGAAATGGCTTCATGCAGTAGGAGAGCTGTGAAAATTGAAAGGGGTACAACAGTCAGAGAAATGGTTTTGACCAGCAGATGACACGTGTCATAAATTATTCCCTAAAGAGAACAAAAAAACCAAACCTACAGTCTGGAGCCAAGGCTTCAGGCACATAGGTCTCTCTACTCACATATCTGCTTGTTAGTTTCTAGAATGTGTACCATTTTCGTTCCATGAATACATTTTTGTATTGGTGGGAAGGCACAACCCAGATTCATGGTTAGCGTGTGATGTTTTGATTATTCTTGCTTTTGCCTTCTATTAAATTAATTTTATTATGCTTGAAAAAGAAAAGAGAAGATGGGGACCAGTGGCTAGGGAAGAGAGGATAGCAGGTGTGACAGCTTGCTTGGAGAAGAGAGATTACATTTTTTTCTCCTTGTCTTCCCTTACTGTCTTCTCTTTTGTTCCTCCCTCATGCAGAGGTGGCCTTTCTTCTTGCCAAGACAAACCTTTTACCCCTCTACATGCTCCCTAGATTCCATCCCATCTCATCCCATTCCATCCTATTCCATTGCATTTTCTCCACCTCCATCCCCGCCCGCCGTCATTCCTACTCTCACTAATATCCAATCTTTCTCTGCCTATGGCTGCCTCCCTGCTGCCTACATGTGCTTATGTTTCCCTTATCTTTAAAAAAAATGCTGATTTGATCTTGCCACCTCCACTAAATGTTGCCCTCTATTATTCCTTTTGAGGCTAAACTCCTTGATAAAGCTCTGTATTATGGGCCCCTCTAATTTCTTTCCTCTTCATCCTAAACTCTGAAGACAGGTTTCCAATCTTATTGTTCAAAGGAAGTTGCTCTCTCCACAGTTACCAATGTTCTCTTAATTGCCAAACCTAATGGTCTTTTCTCAGTCTTTATCCTTCTGGACTTCTCTGCAGACTCTGACATGATTGATCACTCTCTTCTTTGTACTATCTCCTCTCTAGGCTTTTTTTTGGGATGTTACTCTTTTCTTTGTTCTACTCTTACTTGTCTGAGCACTTCTTCAGTCTCATTTGCTGGATCTTCATCTAGGTCACACCTGCTAGCTGTGGGTTTCCCCCAATGCTCTGTTCTATGCTCTCTTCTCTCGTCTTTCTATCCTGTCTCATTTGGTGAACTCATTGGCTGTCATGGATGAAGTTATCATATCTGTGCAGAGGATTCTCAGATCTACTTATACCGCCCTGTCCTTCTACCTGACATCCAGCTTTATATATCTACAACTATATGCTGAACGTCTCAAATCAAGATGTCCTATAGATGTCTTAAATTCAACATGTCCAAAACCAAATTCATTATCTTCTTTCTTATATGTCCCCTTCTCTTTTCTGTCAATCATCAATCATCATCTTCTACCAGCTATCTTCCCAGTATAGGCCCTCATCACCTCATGCCTCATGGAGTCCTCCTAGGCTCAGTTCATGGAAGCCCCAGAGCCTGGCCCTGCCCCGACCAGATTTGAGGATGAACAGTAAAGAGCAATGCACCCTCCTTGCAACCACCTCCCTGGGAGAATGTTGTATTCGCCTCTTAACAAATCTTGGTGAGCTTCTGAATAATTTTAATAGTTTACATTTTGATGTGCCTGTAAAGTTAATAAAGTGTTCTCACAGCAATCTTGTGAAGTGCTACTGCCCATTTTACAGATGAGTAAGTGAAGGCCTAGAGAAGTGAACTGACTGTCCAAGGTCGTACAGCGTAAGCATCAGTGATTGAATCAAAGCTCAGGTCTTCCTGGAATTGTGCCAAAAGTACTTCTTCGGAGCCAGAGCATTTGGGTTTGAGTTCCATCTCTGCTGTGTTTAATCTGTATGTGTCCTGAGACAGGTTTCCTTCTTTCATTGGAGCTGCCATTTTGCTTTCCATAAAATTAGGGTGTTAGACTAGATGTTCTATAAGGTCTCTTTCAGCTTTCAATCTTGTGACATCATAAACCACTTTTCTCTGGGCTTCAGTTAAAAAAAATACAATGAAAGGGTCGGACTATAAGAGCTTTAATGTTCTTTCTGGTTCTCAATCTTATGGTCTTATGCCCCTGGGACTCTAAATCCAAGACTCTTTCACCTCCTCCCACAGCTGCCTTACCTTCCTTTCCCTGCTGGGGAAAACTCTGCCATCTCAGGAAGAGAAATAGAATTAAAGCCCAGTAGAAAGAGGTTGTCTCAGCATTGTTCTAATGGGTTATGTCCCATCATTAAATCCTACTTAGCTGATGGCTTTCTGTGAAAGAAATGCCAGCTGGGCGCAGGCGCCCTGAGAGGTCTATTAATCTTTCTGTAACCCCATTAACACCTCCTGCATATTTCCTGTGACAAAGTATTGGGAATACCCATAGCCTGTTCGAGAGGGAACTATTTGTCATCTATCAGCTGGGTCAGAAAGGGGAGCGGGCATTGTGTTCACAATGGAGGAGGTTGTTGGAACACCACCTCCTGATTGTTCAGCGAAGGAGGAGCAGAGAAGGGGGGAGAGAGGAGGAGTACAGGGGAGAGAATCGCTTGACCCCAGGAATCTTATAACTTGACAATCATTACAATACAGTCACCTGTACTTTGCCAGCTCGAAATATCTATTCCCTTGAACCTGGGGTTATGCTGCCTTCCCTCCAGGGGATCCCTGGGAAAAAGAGATTTATTTTCCTAGCAATAATTGAGAAGCTCACTTTATTCCAGTACGGATCTTTCGACCACAATCAATTTCACACGCCATCATAAATACCGGAGGTCAGCCAGCCAGGCAGGACCAGGGCATTGGCAGGAGCTGTTGACAGTGTTCCGCTGGTGTAAACAGCAGAGGGAGGTGGCCCTGAGTGAGTGGAGCTATATAACAACATGTTCAAAGCAGATTTGAGTGGCAGGGTTTGTGTGTGTGTCTCTGTGTGTGTTTAAATGGAATCTTTTGCACATGTGCGTGTTCAAATAAAAAACAAAAAACAAAAAACAAAACCAGAAAACCAGGCACACTGCTACATTATTAACAGCTTGGCTCAATTCGGGGGGAAAAAAATCTTTAAGATTTTAAGCAAGGCCTAAACTGCGTAGACAGCCCTTTGAAAGTTTCCAGTAATAAAGCCTGTCAGCATCCCTCCTCCTCAAGCACTTGGCCCCCCCCTTATTTTTTAAGTGCATCGGCTGATGAATTTGTAACTCAGCTGCTGTAATTGGCAGAGGGATGCAGCTATGCTTGGGGATAGAAGCCCAGAGGCAGTGTGGGAAACGGCTCCTTTTCATGCTGGGATTGTTAAGTCACGGGAAGGGGGGTGGGGAATGGAGAGAGGATGTATTTGTTGCTTTGTAGAGACTTTCCAGTTCTCCAGAAAGGAAATGCAGAATTTAAAAAACCTCATCTGAAGATGATGTTGCTGGTCCTTAAATGTTCCAGGAGAAATATGGGTCCTTAAATTCCCACTGACACAGGGAAGATAGGCAAGGCCAAAATAATACCCCCTCCCCATCCTTGTTTCCTTCCACACAACTTAACTCAAGGGAGCTGAAACCCTACCCATACATCAAACCTTAGATCAAGTGTCATTTCCTCCATTAACTCTTACCTTATTATTTCCTATCTGGAACCAATCTCCCCTTTGTTGCATACCTCACATAGGATTTGGTTCACAGAAAGGGTCACAGGACCATAGCATTTACAATTGGGACCATAGAAGTCACGTTGTTCAATTTTCCCCTCCCACCTCCCCCCTCCATTTTATACCTGAATTTATATCCAAATTCAACTAAATACACATGAAGCACTTTCTGTACCAGGGCTGTGCAGAAAAATAAGACATACATCCCACTCCTATGGAGCTTAGAATTCCTTAGGTTGCTATCAGTTTTGCTCATCTAATATAGTTCTTTGCATACGTGTGGCCCCTCCCAATTAGAATGTCAATTTCATGATGCTAGACAGCCTACCTTTTTATCTCCACACAATGGTAGGTGCTCAATAAATGTCTCTTCAATGACGTTGAATTGGCAGGACTTTGGAAAGCATCATGTTAAGTCAGCCCTCAGGTTCAGTCAATCTTTCTCTCTCAAACCCGGGAGGTAATTGTGGAAGAAAGAATGTTAGTTGTGATACAGGGTTCTCATAGACTCAAGATCTCAGAAGAGATCTTGGAACATAGGACATAGAATGTTAATGCTGGAAGAGGCCTTAGAAACTAGAATGTTAGTGCTAGAAGGCACCTTTTATGAATACGTGAATTAAAAAAAGAATTTTTATTAAATATTTGACTAATTGGTAAGTATAACTGGTTAAGTGCTGGACACACAAATGCAAATCATTCCTTTAAGGAGCTTACTTTTTAATAGGAGGAGACAATCCCTGGGGAGGAGTGGTAGCCAGGGAAGGGTATTTTAATTTGGGAAGTCCCGGGATTGGTGAATGGAGCCATAGAAGAGTTGATTAGCATAGTTTTAGAATCGAGAATATAGAAAACATTAGAATTGAAAGGGGTCTTAGAACATGGAATACAGAATGTCAGAGCTAAAAGGAACCTCAGACTCATTTCATCTAATCCCTTGTTTTACAGATAAGAGATATGAAATGTAGGGAGGTTAGGTGATTAGCCCATGGTCACTCAGGAAAGTAGTGACAGGAATGAGGATTAGAACCTGATTCCAAGGAAGGAAGGAAGGCAGCAACCAGCATTTGTTAAGTGCTTATTATGTACCAGCTTCTTGTGCTAAGCGCTGAGGATACAAAAACAAGCAAAATACAGTACCTGTCCTCAAAGAGCTTACATTCTACTGGAGGAAGACAACACCTAGATAGAACTGAAAAAGTGGGACTTAGGGTTGTAGGGGAGGAAGGTACCCACCGCAGGGGCATGGTAGCAAAGTACAGAGAGTGAGAAGCAGAGCTCGATGGCTGGCCTGGACCACTTCCCAAAATGGAGGCCTAAGAAGAGCTCCTCAATGGGAGAAGGAAATTGGCATTGCAGAGGGATGTTCCAAAGACAGAAGGGAGCTGAGGTTTGGAGGTGAAGTGAAGGCAAAGCCTGAAACATCATAAGCAGAGGCAGAAGGAGAATGAAGGAAGGGTGGTCTTTGGTCTCCACAAAATGGAGGCTCCTGGAGAAACTCAGAAAGAATCTGAGCCAAGTGCTCAAGTCGCCACACTAGGCTGAACTTCAAATATAACTTTTTCCCAACAATTCACTTCCCTAGATTCCCACATACTAGATTGCATGTGAAGATATGGTATAGCTGCAATAGATGGAGAGATTAGACTAGAAGTTACTAAAGTCATCATGAAAAAGGGATAAATTGAAAGTTAGTGAAAGTCCAGATTTCAGAAGAGATTTGGAACCAAGATAAAACAGTCCAATCTTCTCTTTTCTGTGCAATCTTACCACTGGAAGTGAAGGTGGTCTCAGTTGAGTTTTGGGAAATGAATGAATTGCCATGAGTTTGCTTAGTTTACAAAAGAGTGGATTTTCACACAGATATTTCAGCAAGTGAAAGCTTTTAAGCATCTTCTGAATGAGACCTCATTATAAAGTGAAAAGTTCATTACTCATAATCAGAAATCTGAGTTCAAACCCTAGCTACTCCCCTAAATATCTCTGTGATTCTGGGTAGCTCTCTTTCCCTGAGAAGATGGGCGTGAGTATCCACCTCTGTAAAATGTAGAGGAGGGAGGCATTTCTATAGCACTTTAAGATTTACAAAGTGCTTCCTTCACAATAATAGTGCAAGATGAGTGGTACTGATATTTTTATTCACAATTTTATAGATGAGAAAACTGAGATTCTGAAAGGGGACAGGGATCCACTTCCAGCTGATTTATGTGTAGCTCCCTTCTTACCCAGGTTGTCTTCAGGAAGTTCTTGGTAGTTCCCTGACGGGAACTATGTGCTAAATATGTAGAGGGAGATGTGACTCCTGATTGGCTAAAGGAATGTGGAGCGGAAGGTACATGCCTTCCATAAGGAATTTGTTTTGTTTGGTTACAAATACTGTTTGAAGAAACACATGGAGAAAAGACCTCCTTGGAGGTGGAGGAGAGAGAAAAAGTCTTGAATGACAGTCTGGAGCCTTCTGAGCCATGGACATTTATGGGAGGCAGCCTTATAATATTTCTGACTTCCAGAACCTACAGTTCTAGAGACCACTGAGAGAGATCCTCCCCTGGATGAGATTGTTTCTGTCTCCTGGTTTGAGATGAGATTTTGTTTTTCTCCCAGCTGAAGAGCTCATTTGCTCATATGTAGTTCTTGGTGTGTTCTAATCTCTAGAATGTCTCCAATTTCTGTTTTGCTTGGATAAATGTGTTTATTAACTATTTGCTATTTGTGATGGTCTTTTATTTGGTAGAGAGGGGCTAAGTTGGCAAGTGAAAGCTAAAGGCCCTCCTCTCCTTCCAGGTTGCCTCAATCCAAGTCCTGTGCTCTTATCAGTGTATACCATTGCCTAGATGATTAAGATTCTTTTTTTGTTTTCTTTTTAAATACTGGGTCTCCCTATCTCTCCCAGGCTGGAAGCAGAGACTACTTAAAGGTCTAAGCTCTTTCCAATTGGCACAGGAGCTTTGACCTGCTATATACCCAACCTGGACTAGTTTGTGCCTCTTTAGATTTGATAGCCCCTGCTCCTGGGGGGATCACCATATTAATTACAATTGGTATAGCCTACTGCAGATCAGAACTCCTGATTCAAGAGTTGATTTCCCTGGTGGTTGGAATTACAGGTGAATGCTACCACAATCTCTGAGATCCTACGTTGCTCTGGGATTCTTGGATTTTAAGTTTACTGGAACCCAGTGCCCTACAAATAGATTTACTCTTAACCAATTGGGTATATCAATCAAGACTGACATACTGGAAGCAGAACCCAAACAATTCCTATTTGCTAAAGTGCTTTAAGTGGCAAAAGGAAGCTGTAGACACGGAGAGGAATTAAATGCTACCTTACAATGAAAAGAAAATTGGAGAGTCTGAGTACAGACCACATGAATGTAGAATAGATCCTAATGATTTCACTCTGAAATTGACTAGTGACGTGATGTCAGATTTGGCATGCCTGAGTATAAGACAGCAATTTGGTTGTGGTGGAAGAGGGGTGGTGGTGGGGAAAGGGGAAGCAATCTTCTATGATTGCTGAATTTAGGGGGCAGCAAATTCAGTCTAGACCTCAGACTTCTCTCACCAGAAGAGGGGTACGGTGGAGGGAGCATTGAACCCAGGAGACTTGGATTCTGTTCCTTAATTAGCCACTAACTTGACATGGGGCCTTAGGCAATTGACTTCCCTTTCCTGGGCTTCATTTTCCTCATCTGTCAAAATCAGGAGGTTGGACTAGTTTATTTCTGCAGTCCTAAAATTGTCTAACACTCTATTTTATGAAGTCCTTTCCAGGTTGAGAAGAATTCAATGTTCCATACTCTATGGTCCTTTCCATTTCTTATCTTCTATGTTCTAAAGTTCCTTTCATCTCTCTACTTCTCTATTTTAGGGTCCCTTTCAACTCCAACATTGTATGTTATTATTATCATTATTATAAATACAATGATATCTAGCATTCACATAGCACTTTAAGATCTGCAAAATGCATTATCTTTGAACCTTTCCAGAATTCTGTGAGATGGGTGTTATTAATAGTCAATACCAAGGCTGAAAGTTTAAATGACTTGCCCAGATTCATAGAGCTAGTACACTTCAAGGCAGAATCTAAACCGAGGTCCTCCTCACTGCAAGTCTTTCCATTAAACCACATCATATTATGTGTTCTAAGACTTTTTCTGGATTCTTTGAGTCTTCACATTAGGTCAGTCATAGGAACCTCAGAGGCAGACAAAGGAAGAATCTATTTCCTTACTAGAGATCACTTCTGACCAGTGCTGCTGGATGCTTAGACAGTCCTCTTTCCCCATAGAGATCATAAAAAAGGGAAAAGAACCCACACGTACAAAAATACTTATAGAAGCTCTTTTTGTGATGGCAAAGAATTGGAAATTGAAGGAATGCGTATCAATTGGGGAATGGCTGAACAAGTTGTGGTATATAAATGTAATGGAATACTATTGAGCTATAAGAAATGATGATCAGGCTTATTTCAGAAAAACCTGGAAAGACTTACATGAACTGATGCTGAGTGAAGTGGGCAGAACCAGGAGAACATTGTACATAGTGACAGCAACATTGTGCGATGACCAACTTTTATTAGCTCTTCTCAGTAATACAATGATCTAAGACAACTCCAAAAGACTCATGATGGAAAATGCTATCCACAGCCAGAGAAAGAGCCAGGGAGTCTGAATACATATTGAAGTGTATTATTTTCTCTTTTTTTTGCTTGCTTTTTCTTTTCTATGGTTTTCTCCTTTTGTTCTGATTCTTCTTTCACAACATGACTAATGTGGAAATATGCTTAATGTGGTTGGACATAGATAACCTACATCAGATTTCATGCCATCTTGGAGGAGAGGAGAGGGGAGGGAAGGGAGGGAGAAAAATATTTGGAACTCAAAATCTTATAAAAGTAAATGTTAAAAACTATTTTTACATGTAATTGGAAAAAATAAAATGCTGTTAAGTGGAAAAAGAAAGTTAAAAAAACAGTCCTCTTTCGCAAAAGTCTGAACACCATTGCTGACCACAAAGCCTCAGGCAGAAGTTTGGTGAGTAGAACTAGAGGAGTGAGTCCCATTTCCTGCCAGCTACTCAAGTTCATCCAAGTTTGTGAAGTCAAAGGCAAGTCACACCAAAAACCGAGAAAAGACCTTGACCCTGTGACCCCAGAATCACATTGCTGGCAGGCACCTTAATAAATAGGTCAGAAGCAATTTAATATAATGGAAAGAGTGCTGGCCTAGAAGTCAGGAGTTCTGAGTTTGAATCCTGTCTCTGATACGTCACCTCTTGTGGGTCAAATGGTGACTATAATACTAGTAGAACCTACTACGTAAGACTGTTATGAAGAAATTGTCAACTCTGTCATACAATATAAACACTGAAGACCAATAGAGGTGAGCTACTATTTTTAGAGTTGAAAGCGGCTTTAGAGATTATCTAGTCCTAATTTCTTAATGGACAGATGTGAAGACTGAGGCTGAGAGCAGGAAAGGATCTTGATCAAGACCATAGAGTGAGTTAGATTGAGAGCTGGGATTTGAATTCATGTCCCAGTTACTAGTTCCTCCCATTACAATAGGCTGATGCCCTGTAATAAGGCCAGTAATAGATAGACACACGGTCACATAATATTTAATCCATCATTGAGCATTTATTGAGCATCTACCATGTTCACATACCTTTACCTTGTATGGTCTATTTATCTCTCTTACTTATAAAGGGAGTTTTGGTTCCTATAGGATAGGATGTAATTCGATTCCCAGATGAATTCTAGTGATGTAAGAGGACAGTTTCAAGATCTAGGTATCCTTCCAGAGCTTGGCATCCTCTTTATTCCTTGACAGTCATTCCACTTTCCAATCAATCCTAATCAAGGGAGTCAAAATAATCCTCCAGAGATACAAATCTGACAATGCCCCATTCTTGCTCAAAAACTTTCTGTAGCTCCATATTTCCTCTAGGATAAAATATAAGCTGTATGAATATGACATGTAAGGCCTTCCGTGATTTGGCTCCAATCTACCTGTCCCACGCTATTTCATAGTAGCACATAGTTTCACACTTCTATGTTCCAGCCAAACTAATTTACCAGCTTCTCTTGGGGCCTATTATGCCTTCGTCCACATTTGTACAAGAAGGAATTATATTCTTTCATTGCTTCTACCTCTCAGAATCCTTATCTTCCTTTAAGATTTGCCAAAGGTGACATGACTCCTTCATGAAGCCTTCCGTGATTCTAAATGTCCTTTTTTCACTTCTTTGGGTATAAGATTTTTAAGGGCATGGTTGTTTTGGTTTTGCCTTTGTAAGTCCAGTGGCTAGTACAGTGCCAATACATAGTAGGTGCTTAATAAATGCTTATTGATTGATGTTATATCCTTTTGAAAAATATAAGCCCCTTGAAGGCAGAGCCTGAAAGGCAGTGTCATGTAGTAGATTGAGTCTTGGAATCAATCAGTGAGCATCTGATAAACATTTTTTTTAAGTGCCTGCTAGGTATCAGGTATTTTTCCAAGCACTGGGGATACATATCAGAAAAAGAAAGAGCTCTTGCTCTCAAGGAATTTACAATCTACTGGGAAAAGACAATAGACAAAAGAAAGCTGAGTAGACTTGGGGGAGGGAGAAGGAGAAGGTAATTGAGGTAGGAAGATGATGGAGAAATACAAAGGATTATCACCTGGTGAAAACAGACCTGTAGGTCCTCCTTCAGTGGAGGTTTTGGGAGGAGCTCATAGCTCTGGCCTCCAACGGGGGGGGGGGGGGCAGAGGGTACTAATGAAGTATCAGTGCCAAGGCTGATGATGTGACCTTGGGATTATGAATTTCTTTCTGATGATGGGGTAGTTGGGCATGATGAAGAGGTACAGCTGGGTGGGAAGCAAAGAAGAGTTGGCTTAAAGTCCTGTTACTATGTTTGTTGCCATGGACAAGTCGCTTGACTTCTAAATGCCCAAGCTAACTCTCTAAGGCAATGAATCACAGAGGAGTCACTATCTTCATTGGTAGAGGGTGTTTCTATGTTTTCCAGAGCATCTACACAACAATTAAAACACACATATGGACAGACACACATTACAATACCCATGGTATTTCCTTGTTCTAGTAATAACCTGTACCCTCTGGGGACATGATTTCCTCCCTCTCTACTGAATTTGCTCTAGGTGCAAGGATTTCTAATTAGAACTCTATCTGTCTTGATCTCCATCCTTGCTGCCAAAGGACACAAGCTCCTTAAATCAGACACCTCTCTGTTTTCTACTCAGAACTTGGAAAAGGTTTAATGCATCTCCATAACCTTCCAGTATTCCCAAGGAGGCAAGGCAGAGTTAGGATCTTCTAAGGCACCTGAAGTAATATAGTGATGAATCTGTAGGGAGGAAACCTGGGTTTGAGTATTGATGCTTGCAGATTATCCCCAGAATCTTAGTTCTGTTTTAAGCAGACTGTACTATGACTTTTTGGGATACTCTCTGCCAGCTGTATCCTCATAGGCAAATCATTTAATGTGTTTGAGCCTCAGTTTCTTCATCTGTAAAGTAGGAATTAATAATATTTGCCCTGAATAACTCACGGGGCTTTGTGGAGAAAGTATTTTTGGTAAACTTTAAAAGATCATGTAAAATGTACTATTATTGTAGCCTCTTCCAGAACTAGGTGATTAAACAATATAATACTCTTCCCTGTATAAAGACTTTCTAAGACCAAGAAGGATATTTAAAAAGAATGAGATACATATAGAAATTCTTGTGTTCAGTCTTATCTTCCTACAAGACTATAAACTTTTTTAGTCCTTTTAGGCACATGTGTGTGTATGCACATATATGTATATGTATACATATATGTCTTAGTCTCTGTCTCCCTCTGTGACTGTGTCTCTGAATCCCCACTGCTCAATGCTCTTTAATGATCCACCCATAGCCAACTGTGTCCAAATTACTTAACCTGACATTCAAAGCCCCACACATTTTAGGTCTAAATTACCTTTCCAGCCTTATCTCTCCTCATACACTCTACCTTTTAGCCAAACTAGATTACTTATGTCCCAGACATGTCTCATTCTCTTCTGCTTCTCTGCCTTTTCCAGCAGATAAAGTGCAGAGCCTAGAACCAGGAAGACCTGAGTTCAAATCCAGCATTGACACTTACTAGCTGGGTGACTCTGGGGCAAGTCACTTTATCTCTAGCTGTCTTAGTTTCTTCAACTGTAATATAGGGATATTACAGTTATCTCCAGGGCTGTTGTGAGGATAAAATAAGATACTAGCACAGTTCCTGGCACATGATTAGGCGCTATATATATGCTAGCTATTTTTCTTATTATTATTTTGCATATATTTCCTCCACCAGGAATGCCTCCCCTCCCCCATGTCTGTTGATTGAAAGTCCATTCATGCTATGCCCAGCTGAAAAGCCACCTCTTTCATGAAGATTTCCCTAATCCCTCCAGCTAGAAGTAACTTCTCCCTCATTTCATCTTATAGCCTTCCTCTTAAGCACTTATATGTCTTGTCACTCCTACTAGACTGCAAGGCCCTTGAGGACAGGACTAGAAATGTTGAATGAATGAATGAATGTTGAGGGAAGAGATTGTGTTTGACTTATTTTGCACCCCTCCCCCCAGTAGTACCTAGCACAGTGCTGGGCACACGATAGGATAGAAGCTATATAATTGTTGATGATATTCTTTGGGTATAATGGAACAAATTGGCTCCAAACACGATCTATTACTTACTTCTTGTGTGACCTTGGCCAAGTCATACCCCTCTTTCTGTTTCTCTCTCTGTGTCTGTGTCTCTGTCTCTGTCCCTCTCTCTTGGAGAAAAGGTGGCAGGCTATGGAAGGTACAGTGGAATAGGTGCCTTCCTGGGGCTTAATGGTCAATTACTAGGCAAACTAATTGGGGATTGAGAAGAAAGCATCCTAGTAAAATCCTAGTCACCCCATCCTAGTTACAAGGAGGGATGACATGCTCCTCTTTATTATACATTAAGCTGAATCTCTTTTTTGAGTCATGTTTGGCTCTAGTCATAGACAGTGCCAACTGAACTCCCGTGATTTATTTACTTTGGGATGCTTTCTTAGCCATCATTGAAAGACAGTATTGTAGCTGAAAGAGTACTGAATTTCTAATCAGAGGATTAGAATTGATTCTTGGCCTTGCTACTAACTAACTGTGTGACCTTAGGCAAGCTAGCTAATCATTCTGGGCCCCAGGCTCCTCATCAATAAAGTTTGGACTATAAAAGTGATTCTCAAAGTATAGTTTGGGGACCCCTAAGGGTTCCCAAATTCTTTTCAACAGCCTATGAGGTAAAAAATATTGATAGATATAAATCACATCAACACAAGCTCTTTGGGGTCCTCATTTAAGAGTGTAAAGGGGTCCTGAGATCAAAAAGTTTAAAAGCTGCTGGACTGGCAGAGCTCTAAGGCCCTTTCCAGCTCTGATTCAATGACCCTGTGACCCTCAAGGCTCTATCTAGCTCTCAGTCTTAGGAAGCATCTTGGCAGAGACATTGAGCACGATGATGTGCGCTGCGTAGCTCCAGGGTGCAGCTTCCTTTATTTTCTTTAAAACCAAACAAGATCAATTGTTTCCTTCTTGGCAGCCAGTGGTCTGGGTTCCCTGTCAGTCTTTCAGGGAAATGGATGGCTTGGCCATTCCATTAATCAGAAGATTTGGGGAGATTAGTTCCTCCGTGACGGCTGTGATTCAACTTGGCCATTTCAATTCTTGGCGTCTTTCCATGGAGAGAAACCAAACACCTGGACCAGGCTAGGATCAGAACCAGAGTGGATACGCATCACCAGCAGGCCTTTGTTGTTGGGCGTTCTAGTTTGGGGCTTTGTGACTTTGGGACTAACACAAGAAGCTTCTTCTATTAGTGTTTTCTGTGCTGTTTTCTTGATTTCTGTGGTTTGGAGATAGATAGGTCAACCCCTTGATCAGGCCAAAGGCTGCCTCTTTGAGGCCAGACTACAGATTACAAATCCAAGGACAAAAGTCAATAATTATAGTAGGCATGGTAGAAAGTGATTTGGGATGGGAGTTAGAGAATCTGGGTCCAAATGTGATTCTGCCATTTATATACTTTGTGAGCTTAGACAAGTCCCTCATCTTCTCTGGGTATCAGTTTCCTTCTCTGTAAAATTAAGGTCATATTACAAATAATAAATTCATATAGTACTTTAAGGTTTGTAAAACACTGTATGTGCATTATTGTATTTGACCTCAACAGGGATTGTAGGTTTAGACCTAGAAGAATTTCCGAGACCATAGAGCTCTACCCACTGTTTTTATTTTTCAATTTTTTTCAATTTATTTATTTTTTATTGAACAATTTATTAATTTGTAGTTTTCAACATTCACTTCCATAAAATTTTCAGTTTCAAATTTTCTCCCTCTTCCTTTCCTCCCCACTCCACTTTTTTGACAGATGAGAAAAATGAGGCATAAAGAGGTTGTGACATGCCTAGAGTCATACAGCCAGTAAGAATCTGAGATGAGATTCGAACCCAGATCCCCATGATTCCAAGTCCAGCACTCCATCCACTATATCATCATGCCCTGTCAGATAGGTGCTATTATCCCCATTTTGTAGATGAGAAAACCAAGACACAAAGAAGTTAAATGATTTCTTCAAAGTAAGTCATTTATTCTGCCAGGACCTCGGTTTCCCCAATTATGAAATAGGAGGTTGGACTAGAGAGCCCTTGAGGTCCCTTCCAGTGTCAGATTGAAAATCCCAACTGTCTGACATAGAATTCAAACTCAGGTTTATCTTGACTTCAGGTCTAGCATTTTATCCATTGTACCACTAGATGGTACTTCAGGTCCCTTCTAGCTCTGAATCCTAAGTTAAGCCCTAGAAATCCTATGCTCCTTTTCCTGGGGAAAGAATCACTGGAGCAGGTTTCAACCCCCTTACCTTCTTTCCCAATCTGCCCCCTTTCACACCACTTCTTTTAGTTGGGAACCTCAATCCCGATGCTGAGATATTTCCTCCAGGAAATTACAGGAGCTCTGAAGCACCGTGGAGAGGAGAGCTATTAATATGCATGGGGTGTGTGTGTGTGTGTGTGTGTGTGTGTGTGTGTGTGTGTGTGTGTGTGTGTGTGCGCGTGTGCACGTGCGGTGTGCTCTCCAATGTTCCTGTTCTCTTTTCTAATCTCTGTGTTTATTGATGTAAATACGGAAAGTCTACTTTTTTTCCTACTTGTTCCACAAGTTAATTCAATTTGAATTCTGTCTCCCAAACATATGGTTCTCGACTGTTTATAACTCTCTCTATCAGAGGCAGAAGGTACACAGTTTTCCAGGCAGTGTGGCTTTGAATCCTCCCTTAGGGATACATTTATCACTCGTTGCTAGACACCTGGTCACAGATATGGACAATCTGATACAGTCTGGAGTTTACTGGCATAGGATCACAGGGAGATGGAGACAGGAAACCTGACCCATTTTAATTGGATTTTCTAATTCTGCCCTAATTCTGCTGCATGACCTTGAGAATGCTTTCATCTCAAAGAGCCTCTTCAGTCCTAAATCTGATGTCAGATCATTTATCTAAAGATTTTATAACCCATAAAATAAAGGGCTTGGATAAGTAACCTCTAGGAAATCTTCTAGCTTCAATATTCCAGATTCTTTGATTTAAACATCCTCCCACTTGTAACATTTTAAGGTCCTATCTAGCACTAACACCCCATGATAGTCTAGGGCCCAATCTATTGTGACACTTGTTCTAAGGTCTCTTCCTGTTCCAGAATTCTATATTTTGAAGTTCTTTTCTAGCTGGAATAATCTAGGATTTTATGTCTTGAAATTCCCTCCACCTCCAACAACCTAAATTCAATGTCCTGAGTTCCCTCCAGATCCAACAGTCTAGATTCTATGTCCTGAAGTTCCTTCCACCACCAAAAACCTAAATTCAATGTCCTGAGTTCTCTCCAGATACAACTATCTAGATTCTATGTCCTGAAGTTCCCTCCACCTATCTAGACTTTTTGTTCCTTCCATCTCTGACAACCCATATTCTATGTTCTAAGCTTCCTTCCATCTCTGACATTCTACCTTCTAAGACCTCTTTCAGTACCAATGATCTATATTTTGAAGTAATAGCTAACATTCATCATAACAGATAACTAACTTTATATGGTACTACTTGAAAGTTTGCAAAAGACTTTAAAAATATTGTTTCATTCGATCCTCATAATAATCCTGGGGAGTGGGTACTGTTTTATATGCCTGTTTTACAGAGGAAGAAACTGAGGCATGCAGAAGTTAATTAACCTACCCAGGATCATGTAACTAGTAAGTGTCTGAGAAAGGATTGGGATTCGGGTCTTCCTGGCTCCAAGCACAACACTATATCCATTACATCAAGCTTTCTTCCTTTAAGTCCCTTCTAGCTCTGACATTTTTGTCCCGTGATTCTATGACTAGTTTTATTCTATGTAGTATCACAATTATGATATAAGGAAGGAAACAAGTATTTACTAAGCACCTGCTGTGTGTCAGTATTTTACAAATATTGTTATTATTTATTCTTTGTTCTCAAAGAAGACCAAAATGATACCATAATGTCAGGGTCAATGTGCATTATGCCTGGCTGTGGCTGATCATGGAGCCATATGACCAATACGAGCTCGGAAGGTTCTACCACAGGTCAGGCACTAATAGTCTGTATGACCATTTGGGAGAGAGATGTCACTAAATTTGGGCTTCTCATTTTTTTAGCTGCTGCAGTTCTGCTTTGTTCATAGAGCACAGCACCTTCTTTGCTGTGGGCATGCCATTCTGGATAGTCCTGTGCCAGTGTCTCCATACCTCACAATTGATTCCAGAGTTCTTCAGAGAGACCTTGAGAGTGTTCTTGTATTGCTTCTTCTGACCTCCATGTGAGCATCTGCCTTGTGTGAGCTCTCCATAAAGTAGTCTCCTAGGCAAACATAACATTTAGCATTTGAACAACTCATCCAGGCCATTGGAGTTGTGCTCACTGTAGTAGAGTTTGAATGCTTGGCAGTTCAGCTTGAGAAATAATCTTAGTGTCCTGTACCTTATCTTACCAGGTGATCTTCAAATCTTCCTAAGATAGTTCGAATTGAAGCAATTCAGTTTCCTGACACATCATTGGTGTACTGTCCAGGTTTCACAGGCATACAACAATGACGTCAGCACAATGGCTCTGTAGAACTTCAATTTGATAGGCTGCCTAATACCTCTTCTCTCCCACATGTTCTTTCAGAGCCTCCCAGACACTGAGCTAGCTCTGACAATGTAGCAACCTCATCATCTATGTGCACATCCCTGGAAAGTCTACTGTCAAGGGAAGTGAACATTCAACAACGTTCAAACATTTGAAATAGACAGCATTCAAAATTTCTCCATGTGCTATAACTGATGGTTATTAAGGACGTACAAATATATTATCTCATTTGATTCTTACAACTTTAGGAGGCAGGTGCTATCATTACTCCCATTTTACAGTTGAGGAAACTGGGGCAAAGGTTAAGTGACTTTCCCAGGGTCACACAGGTAGTTAGTGTCTGAGGCCAGAGTTTAACTAATATCTTCCTGATTCCAGGACCAGTGGTCTATCCACTATTCCACCAAGCTTCCTAGATCAGATAAACTGTGTCTGTGCAGCAGTCAATAATATAGAGATTTGCCACTTAATTTGGATATTATGGACAGAAGAGCTGGATAACTCAAAAAATTGTAAATTATTTGGATTGCTTTCAGACTTGTTTAAATGAAGCAGATAAATGTAAAATCATCTAATATCTTTGCACAAAGACAGAGGGACATATAGTCTAAAGGGGAAGTGTAGAGGATATAGCTTCTTTTATCATATAGATGCTTTTATGGGGTGTATGGGGTGTTTAGGGAGCTTTTCAGGGCTGCTCATCTACCCAACTCTCACCTGTGGCTCCAAGAAGCTGTAGCATATGAAGTGGCCACGCCATGGTAAAACCCTCTCCACAGATAGGCTAAACCAGGTTGAGGGTAACTGATAGGCTTCAAACCCATTGCAGAATGGGTGGATGAGAACAATAGTCATGAAGGCTATGCACCGTGGAGTGCATAGAGCTTGGTCCATTGTCAGTCCTCCTGACTTTTGTCTTTCCACTGGACTTTGATGACTCTGTATGAGAGCACGAAACTAATGACTTTGTGTAACTTTGTCTCACTTCAATTCAATTCTTGTGCAAGTCAAGACATCACCCTGTGGTGTCATTGGTCCTCTTTGAAGAGAAAAGATGAACAATAACAAGAAGAAGACATTCTTATCCATCGTGAAACTGGAAGACTGGTGATTCCTGATTCAGTATACATTTACTGTTGTTAGCAGAGCTATGACTAGGAAATCTTATGCCTGAGGTATATTTACTTAGAGTGGGAGGGTTTTATTGGTGAAATAGAGCAGTGATGTCAAACTCAAATAGGGCCTGGTTAGTGTGTTCTGACTTAGAAAACCACAGATTAACATTGCCTACATTATGTAGTATTTTTATTTTGTTAAACATTTCTCAATTTCATTTCAATTTAGTTTCTGCCCTAAGGAGTTTTGATGACTTCTTGCTGACTCAGGCCATGAGGTTGACCCCTGTGGCCTAGAGGACAATCTCTCAAGAGCTTGGATAAAATTGTGCTAGGAGAAGGGAATCTCATTCCCCAGAGGATCTGACCCATTCCCTGGCAAAACTTGAGGAAGAAGTAGGCCCTAGGAAAGGAGTTCTGGTTCCCTGAATGCTATAACAATTCTGGTTGGTGGAGGACCTTAAGGAGAAGAGTAATGATGATCCTTTCCACAGGGAGGAAGTGTGCCTCCCATCACGTAGCTCTCTAGAGCAAAGCCTGGTCTTCACAGACTAGTTATGGCACTTCACAAAAGGGTTGCATGTTGGGAGTTGGGGAGCTGGGACTGAAGGATTGATTTTTTCAGAGGCAATATGTTGAGTATTCTTGTGAAAGAAATTGTGTTCCATTCTTGTAACAAAGGGGAGCTCACTGTGCCTATAGCAGAGAAATGCACCACCTTCCCCACCCCTTCCCTTCCTTCTACCCACCTTTCACCAGTTAGCAAAATAGATAGAAGAGTGGGAAGCTGCTTTCTGGATCACCCACTGTCTTGGTGGGTGCACATTGGCTATGTGATCCTGGCCAAGTCACAACTTCTCAGTGCCCAAAGCAACTCTCTAAGACTACGCAGGACAGAGCGGTGTCAGTCTTATTGGTAAAGGGAGTTTCTTTATTAGGAGTTCACTATACCAATAAAATCACAGGTCTGGTGGGAAAGAAAAAAAGGAAGGAAGGAAGGAAGGAAGAAAGAAAAAAGAAAGAAAGAAAGAAAGAAAGAAAGAAAGAAAGAAAGAAAGAAAGAAAGAAAGAAAGAAAGAAAAAAGAAAGGAGGAAAGAAATAAGTAAGGGAGGAAGGGAAGAAAGAAAAAGAAAAAGAAAGAAAAGGGAAGAAAAAGAAAGAAGCAAATGAAGAAAATAATAAAGAAAAAGAAAGAAGAGAAAAGGGAAAGAAAAAAGAAAGGAGGGGAGGAAAAGAAGGAAGGAAGAATGAAAATGTGGCATAATGAAAATATTAATGAATCTGGAATCAGAGGACCTGAGTTCCAGTCCTGGCTCTGCTACTTACCACTTGCATGAGCTTGGGCAAGTTGCCTGCCCTCTGGGCTTCAATTTCTTTCTTTGCAAAAATGATGGCACTCAGATTACATGATCTCTAAGTTCTCTTTCAGCTTTTGATTCTGTGATACCTCTATTCGCCCCTTAAAAATCACCTTGTATTAACTTTGCATATATACACATATAAAGGTACTATATGCTCCAATAGAATGTAAGCTCCTTGAGGACAAGAGCTGTTTCCCTTTTTGTCTTTGTCTAACTTAGCGCAGGGTCTAAAACATAGTAGACCTTTAATAAATCCTTGCTGATTGGTTGTTGGCACTCTGCACAGAAGGTCATGGGACCACAGATTTAGGGCTGGGAGGGAACTTAGAGGTCATCTAATTTAACCCATTTATTTTCCAGATCTTCTGTGTCTATTCTTTTCCCACACCTCTTAACAAAAAGATATTTCCCAGGATTTAGAAATCCTTCAAGCTATGAAAAGGCAGTATTTGCTTCGTAGTATTATTTATTTATGAGAACTGCATTTATCCAGCTGCTGCTGTGTGTTTTCCTTCCTCTTCTTGGGGGCAGGATGATATGTTTGAGGCCATCCTGATTACAATCCTCAAAGTTCAAGGTCAGGAATAACATAGGTGCCTATGGACATGGGACAATACATGAAACTGAACAGGAGGAACCCTAGAATACTCAACTATCAGAGCAGGAAAGCACCAAAGAGACCACATTGTCCTCTTTTACAGGGGAGGAAACTGAAGCCCAGAGACAGCATGTCTGTCCAAGGCAGTGGGAAGAATTCTGGATTTGGAAGAGGGCATCTGTGTCTGAATCCCAGCTCGGCCGCTTGTTACCTGTGCGACTTTCACAGGTAATAACTTCTCTTTGCCTCAGTTTCCTAATTTTTAAAATGAGAGGTTTGGATGAGATAACCCTCTGAGGTCCCTTCCAACTTGACATCTATGAACCTCTTATCCTAATTCAGCCAGCTGGTGGGACAGGTGTAGAATCTTGGGGATGCAATCTATCTCTCCTCTCTAGTGGAAAGTATTCTTGTTTCTGCTACTGAGCAAGAAATTCAGGAGGGGTAATGGGCAGGATTAATTAAAGTCAACAGTGAATTTTAGCAGGAACCTGTAGGAGAGCAGCCTGGACCAACCTGCTAGTGTTTGCTTGTGCAGGAGACCAGGTTGTTAATTAACTCCTGTCTCTCTGGGCAAATGGAAGGTATTTGCATCTAGAGAAAAATAACTTACGCTGTCTTTTAAAGATGATAGGCCCCAAATTTATATTTAAGGGCCCAGGAAAGAGACTGAGCCCCTGTCAAGTACCACCCACTAGTGTTTTCTTTGGGTGTTCTCTATAATTCTTCTATGCACATCTTGTATTCCTAGTAAAATTATAAACTTCATGCCAGTGAGGGTCATGTTCTCATTGCTAAGGCTCATAGGAGCATAGATTTAGAGCCCAAAGGGATATTGGATATCATTTAGTCCAAATCCTTCATTTTACAGATTTAGAATGTAAGGTCTAGAGAGGTGGCAAGTAGCAGAATAGAGATTTGAACCCAGATCTTCTGATTGCAAATTCAGTGTGCCTTCCCTTGCCTTGGCTATGGTGTAGTGGAAAAAGACTTGGGTTCCTAGTGGCTCTGGACTGAGATCCTACTCTGTCACTCCTATAACCTTAGGGCAAGTTATTTTCCTTTTCTCCATAATAATGAAGAGGTCAGAGCAGATAATATGTCTGCTTTTATCTTCTTTGATCTATGTGTATCCTTTGTGTACCTAGAACAGAGTCTCCTACATAGTAGGTGCTTAGGTTTTATTGAATAATTGACCAGAGAACAGCAGGAGGAACTTCTCCTCTCTCTACTTAATCTGGGACTCTCAAAGCTTCTTCTAAGTTACAGGTTTGGGTCTTGGCATGGCTAATTACTAGCTGTGTGATTTTGGGTGATGTGAAATGGAGGATTGCACTAATGACCTCTAAAGTCCCTTTCTTTGCTAACACTCTATGTCCTATTTGAACAGTCTTTCTTATTTTAAAATTATTTTTTATCTATTCCATAGTAAAAAAAAAATTAAAACTCTAAACCTGCGTCTCCTGTGTTAGGAGAATCTCAGATTCTCAGGAAATATTTTCAGCAACCAGACAAGAGAACCAGGGTAAGATTGAAACTTTTCTTAGGACTCAAAGTGAGGCTGGTGGTAGTGGAGAGAAACGGAATAACTCATTTGAGCAAGAGGCTTTTGGGTTGAGATGCGACATTTTCCTTGACTTCCCTGGGGCAGTTCTTTAAAGGAATTCCTGAATGAGCTCTAGTCTTGGAAGAAGAGATGTTAAACTATGATGCTGTTATATCATAAGCATTTGCTCTTGGGGCAAATGCAGTTTCCTTATCTTAGAACCTCAGAAACCAGTGTAAGGACAGAGTTCTACCCATACCTCAATTAATGTAATCACAGAAGGCCCTAGCACTTAGATTGAATGAATACATTAATGAATTAAAAATATAAACTAGGTGTAAGTCCTTAATCAACTTATGACTATTGTGGGTTGAATTTTGGAAAAAGCCACTTGATTCTATGCAAGAAACTACACAAGGGGATGGGGGGGTGGGGAAGAGAGGAAGAGAGAGAGAGAGAGAGAGAGAGAGAGAGAGAGAGAGAGAATGAACTACTTGACTGATGTCTATTTTTATACACAGGCCCAGAATTGTGTCTGATTCTTTCAATCACAATATATGTTTCCAAGCACCATGTCCTCTCAATTCAGTAAACTCATATTCATACCCAGTTGTCACTACTGATTGAGTCAATCTAGGCATCTAAGACTTCTCTGATTATATTAATGGGGTGGTGGTGGAGCCTCACACTTACTCCAGTAATAGAAATGTAGTCCCAATAAGAAAGTACTTTATCTCTTGACTCCCATTCCACAGTCTTGTCCCTTTTCCCAGAAAATGGGGTCTCCCACGGTCTCCAGACCCTTTAATTCCCTAGTACATGTGTGCATCATAAAAATACCTGGCACTAAGTCAGTCTCAGAGAATGGAGTCAATTGACATCCTATTATGGGTTACCAGGTATACAAAGAGTCCCAGATATGTAGGTAGGAGATCTGGTGTGCTGGATCTACCACTTGCTGGTTGTATGCTCTTAAGTATAGCCCTTTGGTTCTCTGAGACTCAGTTGTCTTCTTTACAAATTGGGGAGAATACTACCTGTACTCCCTACTTCATGAGGGTAGGTATCTTGGAACTGCCTGGGTGAGGGATGCTTTTTGCCTAGATACCCCCTCCTTTCCAGCTAGCTCTCACCTTGGAACCATGCCTTCTCCCACCTGCCTCTGCTGGCCAGGATCAAATGAGATAATGTATCCAGAGAGTCTTAGGCATCTTAAAGCACTCTACACTTTCCCCCCACCCCACCCCCCACCCAATACCTAGAGGACCTACTGCCAAAAGAGGCGTAATTCTACTTTAAGAAACTTCTTTCAGGCTACAGCACACACAGCTCAGCATCAAAGAAATGTCAGAGGCAGCTCTGAATTGAGTCACTGCTGCCCACTGTAATGCATCCCCCGTCAGTCACTCAGCCCTCAGAGCACAGACCTTGCAGAACTGCTGACAGGGTCTAGGGAAGATTTATTTTGTCCCAGTTAATTGCCCTTTTTGCTTTGTAAACATAAAGGTTGCAGTTCACTGGCTGACAGCCCGAGTAGCCCTTTTTCTTGTCTTAAGAAAAATGACATTTGGGTTGTTAGAAGGTGTTTCTTTGGTTTGCAATCTCTTCCCCTCCCCATCCCTACCTCCTAAAGCTCTGCCTCTTCACATCGTAACTTTAATTTTATGGAAATTCCCATTCCCATGCACTTAACTGGAAACAACTGAGACACTAATGGTATCCTGTTCCCCAACCTGTAGTAACCCGGTTGGATTTCACCCCCTCTTCTCCCCTTGACATGATCTAAGGAGAAGCTCTGGCCCTCCCATTCTCATGGGATTGTCCTATCATATCTGGGGATCCAAATGAAAGTTACAGTCTGCACTTTGTGGAAGGAAGACTCCAAGCCCTTAGATTGAGATGCACAGCCCAACACTTTGGGCAGAGTTTAGAAAGAGGGCAAAATACCCAGGTTCAGAAAAGATGGAGTTAAAAATTTAATCAACAGAAGATGAAGGCATGTCACTCAACATTATGGGTGGAAATTAATTTAACAAAGGATGAAGGGGAACTCTTAGGTTCTGGAAAAATAGCCAATTTTTAGTTAAGGTATGAATTCTTAGTCAGGGGACCTGGGTTTGAACACTATTTCTGCTACTTAATAGTGGCGTTATTTCCCCAGAGCAATAACTAGGCAAAATTGTGCTCAAAGGACGTATGGGAAAGTTTCCTTTCTCCTGTGCACACACACTCCACACTTGCAGATAATCACAAGATGCAAGAGCCATTGGGAGGGAGCCATTGACAAAGGCATGAAAGTGTGGAGTAGAAAGGAGGGTACCTTCTAGCTTATCAGCCCCCAAGGGCAAAACCCTGTTTATCTTGTATTTCCCTGGACATCCATTCCCTCATCTGTGAAATGAAATGATCCCTAGGATCCCTTCCAGATTTAAAATGATCCTAAGATCCTAAGATAACTTATAATCTTGAGATTCATGATTCATTATGCACAGTAGAAATAGTATAGGACTTAAACCCAGGAGGCCCAGCTCTCAGTACTCATACTGTTGTTGGCTAGTCTTGTGATGAAAGCAAGTCACTTTAACTCACTGGGTCTCAGTGTCCTCATCTGAGGAAGGGAGATCATACTTACCCTACCCTTTTCTCAGGTTTGTTGTGAGAAAAGCATTTTGCAAAGTGTAAGGTACTACTTAGGTTCATAAAATCTGGAATTGAAAGTAACCCTGAGGTCAATCCTGCCGTTTTGTGGAGAGGAAAGGGATTTGTCACTTCAGGTCTCCCAGGTAGCAGAGCCAAGATTTGAAGCCATGCCCTCAAACTTTGATTTGAGTATTCTTGCCACTAGGATATGAGCTGTGATTATTGACAGAAGATAGGGCAATGACTGGGCTTATGACTTCATTGATTTGGGAAATTCCTGGGTGAAGAAAATCCCTCTACCAATCCAGGTTGACCTTCTTTGTAACTTATAGTCTTAGAGAGTGAGTCTAGAGCAGGGATCCTTAACATTTTCCCACTCCTGACCCCTTTTCATGTTTTGGCAGCATACATTGGCATTGCGTGGTATGATGGCATGTGCAGTGCTAAGTGTGCTTGCTTTGTATTCAGAAGCAAGGCTGCAGTGAAGTTGTGCGATGCAACACAGGCAAGCACTGCCAGAATCATCTTGGAATTCATTACACATTTGATTTTGAAATAATTTTTGATTATTGTGTGTTCAGAAACCTTTTACTGTTGCCAAATTTTGGGGTCTTCACCCACAGTTTAAGAAGTGCTGGACTAGAGCAACAAGAAGTTAAGTGATTTGCCCAGGCCCTCTTTCTTCCTTCTCTCTTTCTTTCTTTCTTTCTTTCTTTCTTTCTTTCTTTCTTTCTTTCTTTCTTTCTTTCTTTCTTTCTTTCTTTCTTTCTTTCTTTCTTTCTTTCTTTCTCTTCCTTCCTTCCTTCTTTCTTTCCTTCTTTCTTTCTTTCTTCTTCTCCTGCTCCTCCTCCTCCTGCTCTTCCTCCTTCTTCTCCTTCTCCTCTCCCTCTCTCCCCACTCTGCAATGCTGCCTCTGTGATTCTGAGAATTTCTGAAAATTCAAGTGAGCAAAGACTTGAACTCAGTCCTCCCTGGCACCAAGGCCAGTTCTTGTTCTACTATATCATGCTGCTTCTCAGAAGACAGGTGAAACAGGTAGAAAAAGGAAATTTGGAGAATATATTTATGAATGTGTCTCCAGTACTATGCAAAGAAAAAGGTACCCTGACTGACCCACTACAAGTGTTGAGATGTGCTTGGAGGGTTGTAAGACCATAGAATTTGGATTCCAGGCTAGATAGGCAACCAGTCCAGCAAGGAAGTCCTAAGAAGCCAGGCATTTTTGCCTTGGGACCTGGTGGGACTAATACTATAGAGGAAATGAGGTAAGCTATGAACCTAATGCCCCTTCCCTTTACCAAAAAGTGAGGTGGTAGCAGTGGTGGGGTTTATGTCCCTGATTCATTGGGAGAAATGTTCGTATGTTTGTTCTGGCTACAGCCTTCTAACTGTTAAGTGTTAAATGGATGTGGGGACTTGAACCAACGGCAGAACAAAAGAACCTCCAGCCTCCTAAAAATGCCTGGGGACTCTGGGGGAGGATTCTCCCTCCCAACACACTTGGCCTTCAGGCAGTGAAGACCTGAAAGTCAGTATTATATTTATTTAAAAATAAAAGAAATGGGGGGGGGCAGCTAGGTGGCACAGTGGATAGAGCATGGGCCTTGGAGTCAGGAGGATCTGAGTTCAAATCCAGCCACAGACACATAACACTTACTAGCTGTGTGACCTTGGGCAAGTCACTTAACCCCCATTGCCCAACCAAAAAAAAAAAATAAAAGAAATGGCACTTAAGATGAAATTGGGAAAAATAACAGGACCAGAATAAACATACAGTGCAGAATCTGCATTGTTGGCAGCCCTGGAAATAATTGAGGAATTGTTTCAAAACATAACTTGATAAGGGTCAGGATGGGGGGTGGAGGGATACCAAAAAATGTGAAAAAAAATGAGTGATATTAATTTCCTAAAAGATGGTTGAGAGGACATTAAAAAATCCGACCATCCCAAATATCTATTTTCTTGTCTTTATAAATCTTTCTGAGAATTAGCTATTTGCATATTGAGGTTATTCTTAATGAAAATACAGGACTAGAACAGGCAGGTTTTCACAATCTTCTAGTCAGATTATGCCAGATTAACTGCATGTCCTTTTTTAACTGGGTTACTACAGTGATAAATCAGGGGGCTTATGTGGATATGACTTACCAAGATTTAGCAAAGCAATGGACAAAGCCATTTTTGTTGTTCCTGTGGAAAAAATGGAGAATGTGGGCTAGATGAGGGTATGATTAGGTTTTGAGGGAGAAGGAAGAGCTCCTTAAAAAGAAGAAGGACTATGATGTCAAAACAAATACAGAAAGGATGTGAAAAGGCAGAGGGGAGTTTATGTATGGAGGTTGAAGGTTGGAGAAAGGAAGATGGTGACTCAGAGGAGAAAGAGGGGGATCACTGAAAACTTTGTGCTAAGCAGTACATATAAAGCTCTTCTCTAAGAGGAGAGAATGGCACCCTATGAGGACAAGCCACAAGCTGTCCTCTAAGGAAGGATAATGGGATCCACAGGTGCCATCAGATGAGAGATTGCCCATTGTGGGTCTGAGGAAGCCTGGGAAGAAGAGAAGAGTAATAGTGTCTGAAGGCTCCCAGCTGAAGAGTATTGAATCAACTATTTATTGACCTGACCTTAGCAATAAAGAAATCTGCTAGCTTCCAAAGCTTGTAGCCAGTATGTGATGGAGAATCTCCCAAAGCTTATGAAATCCCATGACAACTACTGGATTCTGATAATTCATGTAGACATAAGTGATACTCCTTCCACAAAAAAAAAATCTTGAAAGTATTGCAAAGGTTATCTTGGACCAGAAAACAGAAGACCTTAAGGGCACAGGTGATATGATCAAAGGTGAAAGATAAGAGAGAGAGAGAGAGAGAGAGAGAGAGAGAGAGACAGACAGAGAGAGAGAGAGAGAGAGAGAGAGAGAGAGAGAGAGAGAGAGAGAGAGAGAGAGAGAGACAGAGAGAGACAGAGAGAGACAGAAACAGAGACAGAGAGAGACAGAGACAGAGACAGAGAGACAGAGAGGCAGAGAGAGAGAGACAGACAGAGAGATAGAGAGAGATTAATAGGAAGTGAAAACCTATTTAAGAAGATAGTGTCTGAGAACGCGTTTTAGATTTCTGGACTGTGGCTTAAAATGTGTTAATGGTAGGCACTTGGTCAGGAGGAAGTTCACTGAATAAGTACTCTTAAGAATTCATTTGTCTGAAGTCTTACAAATAGAATCAAAAAGGCTTTAAACTAAAAAGGAGCTAGGTAGGAAAAAAAAACTTTGTAGGTATATATGTCAAGCAAGATACCATAGAGAATAGGTACAGTGTAGGAATAAGAATAGTAGAGATGCCCAGAAATACACAAGAGAAAAAAAATCGAAGAAATGAAACACCATTAAAAGCTTTGTCTTTAGCTGATTATATAAAAAAGCACAAAGTTTGGGTAATAAGCAAGGCAAATAAAAGATCCTAATGTCAGAAGGCAAATTTGACCTCAGATGTCACTGGCTCTTCATGGAATGGAACCCATGAATATTGCATTAAATGGGTATGCTCTATTAAAAGAACAGGATAGATAAAAGGGATAAGGGGTTGAACAGCATTCTACATGGAGAAGTTATATTTATGAGTTAATTCGTGAATAAGGGGGGAAAGCATAATGGAGAGCATTTGAGTAGAAGCAGAAATAAAAGTGATATTGGTGGTAGATATACTACAGACCTCCTAGGCAGGAGGAGAGAATGGATGATGAGTTTGGGAAACAGGGCACAAGTCTGGCATGTACATATGTAGTGATAGGGATTTCAACTATTTTCAGGAGATCTGTTTCTCCATCAAAAGCAGAATAAATAATAATGTCTAGGCTTTCCTTAATGATGATTTTAGCATTAAAGGATAGAGACAGCAATAAGGGACAATGCTATCCTGGACCTGATTCTCACCACCAAAAGGAACTGGCTGTAGTCCCAGCTCTGCCATCAACCAGGTATGTCACTTTGGGGATGTCCCTTCTGTCTTGACCATCCATAAAATTAGGGAATTAGACTACATGATTGCTAAAATTCTTTCTAGCACTAAAATCATATGTATTATCTTGGAGATGGGACCAGTGTTTTAGTTGACATGGGGAATGCCTAATAATGAAACTCCTACCAATGCACCTTTTCTGCATCTTATAGTCTTAGAGAGTTGCCTAGGGCAACTGAGAAGTTAAGTGACTTGTTACCTAGCCAGTGGGTTATCTAGGTGTGCTGTGGATAGAGTGCAAGGTCTGGAGTCAGGAAGACCTGAGTTCAGATCTGGTCTCCAACACTTATTAGCTGTGCGATCCTGGGTAATTCACTGAATTAACCCTGTTTGATTCAGCTTCTTCATTTGTTAAATGAGCTGGAGAAGGAAATGGCAAATTACTCTAGTGTCTTTGCCAAAAAAACCCCCAAATGGGGTCATGAAGAATTGGACACAACTGAAATGACTTAAGAGCAACAACAATGCACAGCCAACATGTGTCAGATAAAGAGCTCAAACCTGAGTCTCCCTGTTTCTAAGGCAGGCTTTACTTTCATTCACTACACCATGTTGTTAATGTACAAGCTTATCATGTAATTTTTCCAAATATTTGTCAAATCTCAATATTTTCATTTAGTTATCTCCTCAATGAAGTTGTGAGGTCACTGGGATACTATTTCAATCACCAGAGGGTGCTGCTGGCTGCTGGCTTTATTCTGCCCAATAATAAGGACCGGGAACCTTGTTCTTGAGAGCTGGCATTTCCATCTTTTCACCCCGCTCACTGTGTGGGCAACAATGATCGTTGCATTTGCTTAAAAGTGTGGTCTGTTTGGAATTATGGAGTTAGTCTCTTGGTTTAGCACTGACACTACGAAAATTCATTTCTTCCTTTCAACCTGTTTCCATTCAATCACATTCTCATAGCATAATGGAGTCAACCACACGTAGTGTTCTTTATTCATTACCCAAGGGAGAAAAAGGAATAGAATAAAGTATATTGAAAGAACTATCCTGCGGGATGTGTGCCCATGGTTCTCCCTGATCTCAGGCAGCTATTTAACCTGTTACAAGTATGCTGTACACCTGTGTTCCAGAAGGCAGTTGAGGTACTTGGACTCGGACCTTGCCATCTGCCACTCCTACTAGAAATTAGCAAACAACTCCAATGTTGTTCTACTCACAACCTGTTAGGAAGTGATGGTCAATGGACAGTCAATTGAGGGAATTTGTTCCCTGGCTGATTTTCTTCTCTCATCATTCTATCATTATCAGTGGTTTCTGATCATTCTTGCCAACTGCCCTTGGAGAGATAGGTCCCATATGTTTCCTCATGGCTTGTTCATAGCTAGTGGATTGCCAGAATGTAGTCAAGGGCAGACCAAGGTATAAAGAGACACTCCCCTCTATGGACACACTTCTCTCTCATTTACCTGTACTCCCTCTCCTCAAAATTTGGTGCTCGCTATATCCTAAATCATTTTCAGCTCACAGATGACAACCACCCTCAATCTTTAGATCTTAACCTATGGCAAGCTTTTAGGCACATGCAACTTGAGAAGGCTTATGGATGAGGATGACCAGAGATGCAGGACTAATGGCTGATTCCCTTCTCCTTTTCTGCATGAGTGGGCCAGAGAAAGGAGAGGGCTGTGCTGATTACCATGAACATTTAGAAAAGCAGCTCACAGTGACTACAAAGTTTCATCATTAGTGATGAATAGCAGATTAACAGATGTTGGTACATTGCCACTGCCCAGAGCGAGCTGGGCCAATGGGCAAGTCGTGACCAGAATGGCCAAGTCAGGAAAGTTTGGCCATCCATTGCCAAAGGCCTCAGCTCAAACGCCCACACTTTCCATTAGATTAGAAGGTGAAGGATCAGGTGACCACCACAGCAATCCCTCCTCGGTGCATGAACATCTCATTTATAAAAATATTGATTCCACTTCCTTGGACATAATTGATTAATTATATTTTGGGGAGAGAAAAATTGGTTTCCAGATCTCTGTTGGATTTGCATTTCCCAACACTGTCCTGTTTCCCCTCCTGCTGATAAGCTTATTTTTCAAGGCTTGTCTTTTCTCCTGTTTCCAGGAGGGGCAAAAGGAAGAGACAGTTGGAGGGGATGCATATTGTGTTTATGTATAGGTGGTGAGGTGACATACAGGGTGCAAGTCTAACACTTGGGTAGCCTCAATCCTAATTTACTTGAAGGCCAGAAAGAAGCATTTTAAAATGACCTTTACAGATGTTCCATAAATTAGAAATTCTGAAAGGAAATGATTATCCAAGGTCACATACTTAAAGAATGGATGGTCAGCACAGTTGTATATCTTTATTAGATTTCTTCTATTTTCTACCTGGCTCCATTAGGGAATGGTGTTGCTGTACTTTCCCAAGGTTTTCTAGGAGGGAATGTGGTATACAGAATATACTCCTGGGTTCTGGACTTCTAGGTCAGGAGACATGGGTGTTAGTCCAGATTCTGCCACTTTTTAATTATTTGTCTTTGAACAAGTTAATTAATTTCTCTGATCCTTAGTTTTATTACCTGTAAAATAGGGTAAAATTTTTTGCAGTGGCTACCTCATAAGGTTGTCCTTTGTCACCATTTAGGGCTCTATAAATGCTAGCTAATGAGAATAATATTCTAGTATTTTGAAAGTGGAAGGGACTTCTTGAAGACAAACCACCCCTCTGATTTTAGGTCAGAGCTTCATAGATGAAAAAAAAATGAATTGTATTAGAAAAGCACACCATATTTCTAAGAACATGTTGTCGAGGACCATCAAAGTATCTAAGAATATGATGGTGTATGGAGGGAGCAAGCAGGTGATTGGCTGAACTTCTTATTTTCAAACCATTGTTCTCAGGGGTAGGGAATCTGTGGCCTTGAGGCCACATATCGCTCTCTAGGTCCTCAACAGTCAAAGGGCCACACTTAAGGACCTAGAGGGCCACATGTGGCCTGGAGGCTGCAGGTTCCCCACCTCTGTTAGCCTCTGCTAAAGTTTGTCCTTTAGTTGCTCCTACTTCCTGGGACTCAGTTCCTTCATTTGTAAGATGAGGGAGTTGGATAAAATATTTTCTATCTAGCCCTAGCATTAGATTTTTTTTTTGTTCTAAGGAACCTTCTAACTCAAGCATTTTACATTTTAAGTTCCATAGTTTTACAGCTTAAACATTTTGTGTCAGATGTCTTACCCTTTCTTCTAGTCTAACATTCTTTTTTCTCTGATTCTAGACAAGCTACTCATTCAATATTGGTTCAATGAATGAATGAACAAGTGAGTCAATTCAGCTCTAGAGAGACCACTGCATGGATAGGACTTCCTATAGTGTTATAGGGTGGTTGATTTAAAAAAATATAATGACACTAGAATAACTAGTTAAAAAAACCTCACTGATCTGTATGCCTTAATATCATTTTTCCATCAATATGAGGGAGCTAGACAATCACCTGGCTAATATAACACCAAACTGGCCAGGAGGTAAAGCCCGTGGCTATGTGATATCATGGACCAGAGTGACTTGTCATTCCAGTGGGCTCTTCTGTTAGGCTGTTATTCTTTGTCAAACCTACTGGCCTCTATTGTATGCAGTTTTTATTTTTCAACTCCCATCATGTTGGATTTGTATAGCCATAAACTTGGAGACTGCATGTGAAATGTTATCAGTGTTTTGTATAATACCTCTGGAAACCAATGTTTTAACCTTTATACCATGATGACCTTCCTCTTAATAAGCTAGAGTCATAGAATCAGGGGATTTAGAGTTGGAGTGAATCTTAGACATCATCTAACCAAGTCTTTTATTCT
Source organism: Phascolarctos cinereus (assembly GCF_003287225.1). Lineage (NCBI taxonomy): Eukaryota > Metazoa > Chordata > Mammalia > Diprotodontia > Phascolarctidae > Phascolarctos > Phascolarctos cinereus. Next base: position 124,926,401 of record NW_027555847.1, on the reverse strand, counting down.
TAAATTAAAAAACCTGAGGCCCAGAGAGGGGAAGTGGTTTTTCCAAGGTTCAACAGGTATTTAGTAAGTGGCAGAACTGGGCTTTGAACCTGGGGCTTTTCTTTCCAAATTACAAGTTGATGGAACAAGAAGAAATGGGTGGAAGTTTCAGACAAGTAAAGCCAGATTTGTTGTTTTGTAAAAGTTCCTAATCATTAGTTGAATGTACTTCAGTTTCTTTCTCTTGTAACAAGAGACTAGCTAATTTTGGAAATCTCTTTGACTCATGCACCTACATTTGTCTCCCTACAACACTTTCTTACCCACCCAAGCCTCCTAGGAACTTTAGTATCTGGCTCCTTTGTCTCCCCTAAAGGGGCTTCTGTTCTTCCCTAAACATTCAGGCTATAAATCTCATGAAACATATATAACAAGGTTTTAGTTTGAGCATGTCAAGATTACCTAACATGGAGGCACTCACATAGGAGATATCAGGAACCAGCTTGTGGGAGAAGACACTCTGTGTTCCCCTGCTGTGGGTGGGAACAGCCTTTTTCTACTGTCTGCACAGCTGAAAAAGGTGGCAACTTTAAAACTACCAGATTGGGATAGTCTTTCTTTCCTTGGTATCCTCAATGAAGGTCTTATGGACCATGAGCTGACCTGGGTCAGGGGAAGGGCCACCTTTCCCTCTCTCCTTTTTAGGATCCGTGGCCTTAAGAAATATGCTTGGGCTTTTGTTTTGGCCTGTTTCATTTGTCTTTTTCAGTTCTAGGTTTAGACAGGGGAATTCCCATTAAACCTGGATTCAAGCTGTGGGGACCTTGGAGGCAGGATTCCAGGCCAGTTGCAGTCAGCCTAGCAGGGAAGCCCTGAGAAGCCAGAGTTCTGGGATTGACCCCAAGGGTTGATTTGGATTGGAACTTGGTGGGACTATGCTATATGGGAACTGATCTAAGCTATGAACCTGATGCCCCACTTTTCTCCAGAGACTGAAGTGGGCATGGGGAGGTGGGCAGGGGATTATTGCTCCTTGATGTTGAAGGAGGATGTTTTTATATTTGTTCTTGGTATACCTTTGAAGTATATATTTCTTTGTAAAATCAAGTCTAACTGGAGTGCAGGGGACTCCTAAAATTGAGGAGAACACAATTAGTTGGTTGGGCTAGAGCCAATGAAAGAGAGACTAGATACCACCACCTCCTTACTCTCCAAACACTCTCAGGGGTGCTGGAGAACCCTGGGAGAGAGATGAAATGTATATAGATGGCCTGCAGGAAATGGGGACCAGAGTACTTACCATTCCACATAATTTTTATTTGTTCAGTCATTTTTCAGTCATGTCTGACTCTTTGTGACCCCATTTGTGGTTTTCTTGGCAAAGATACTAGAGAAGTTTGCCATTTCCTTCTCCAGCTCATTTTACAGGTAAAGAAACTGAGGCAAACTGGGTTAAGTGATTTGCTCGGGGTCACACAGCTATAGTGTCTGAGATCAGTTTTGAAGACTCATGAATATGAGTCTTCTTGATTCTAGGCCTGGCATTCTATCTACTTCCCCACCTAGCTGCCCCAATTTTTAGTTACCTAATAATAAAAAATAGAAAGAATTCAGACTCAAGCCCATACACAGTCATGACAACTCTCCCATGTCTCGTAGGAATAAATGGAGTCCTTTCAACTCTGTGTGAGTTGGGTTTGCTGCAGAGTTGATCATTTCTACTTTGTTTCTTTCCCCAAATTGTGCCACACCATCTGCGTGTCTCACAGTACCAGTGAAGGAGGAAAGTCAGAATTCACTCCTCCACATATGGTGACTCTGGGTCTCATCGCTTTTGGTTTTCAATTCCTTCTCTGGTCTTTGGTTCCATGGTTCTCAGTTGCTCCCAACTTTCTCCCTGATGTAATGCCCTGTTGCTTGTCTATCTGCAGCTTGCTGATGCTTTCCCTCCAGCCAACTTTAGCACAGGCCTCTATTCTGGATCATGGATGTGTTGGTGTCTCCATCTAATGCAGGTTCTTATTAGCTCCTTCCCTCTGGGGCCAGGTGAATGTAGCAGCTTTCATCTCAGACTTTCTCTCTAGGTTCACACTTAGCTCAGCACCTCTACCTTGCCAAATCTGCCACTGCCTCCAGGTATATGTGATGTACTTGTCCCTTCTTTGTCTATGCCTCTTCTAGAAACAGCTTTTCTATTGCATATTTGCACTAGGAGTCACCCACATGCGAGGGGGAGTGTAGCTTATTAGCACCTTCTTGGCATATGCTTGCCATGCAACATTCCATGTTCTTAGGATACTGAGATGCTTCCCACTTTGGCACTCTGCATTCTTTGAGCCCTTCCAGCACTGGCATTCTTTGTTCTGAGAGAATTTGTCTTAGATGATTTATCTCCTTTTCACAGATTTTCAGTGAGTTCTCCATTCGCAAATTTCTCAATTTAGTTATATGGGTGCCTTTTGTTTGGTAGGTATTCTTAAAAAAAAAGCCTAAGAGGTATGAAAGAGCTATTATAATTGAGGGGAAGTTGGAAGTGGGAGGCAGGCAAAGCTTAAACCTTACTTTTGTCAAAATTGGCTCAAAGAGGGAATAACATTCACACTTAGATATAGAAATCTATATTGCCCTATAAGAAAGTATAAAGGATGGGGATAATAGAAGAGGGAGAGGGGACTGATAAAAGAGAGGGCATATTGGAGAAGGTGGTGATCAGAAGTAAAACACTTTTGAGGAGGAAAGGGTGGGGTGTAAGAGGGGGGGGATAAAAAAGTGAAAAATAGCATGGAAGGAAATACACAGTTAGTTATCATAACTATATATGTGAATGGGATGCATTTACCATAAAATGGAAGCGGATAGCAGAATGGATTAAAAATCAGAATCCTACAATATAAAGTTGCTGCAAGACACACATTTAGGGCAGCTAGGTGGCGCAGTGGATAGAGCACCGGCCCTGAGGTCAGGAGGGCCTGAGTTCAAATCCAGTCTCAGACTAAACACTTGACACTTACTAGCTGTGTGACCCTGGGCAAGTCACTTAACCCCAATTGCCTAAAAACCAAAGAAACAAACAAAAAGACATACATTTAAAGCATAGAGATACACACAGGGTAAAGGTAAGGGGCTGGAGCAGAATTTATTATGCTTCAGCTGAAGCAAAGAAAGCAGGGGTAATAATCATGATCTCAGACAAAGCAAAAGCAAAAATGGATCTAATTAAAAGAGATAAAAAAGGAAACTATATCTTACTTAAAGGTACCATAGGCAATGAAGTCATATCAATACTAAACATATGCATCAAATGGTGTAGCATTTGAAGGATAAGTTGAATGAGTTACAGAAGGAAATAGATAATAAAACTGTACTACTGGGGACTTCAACTTTTCCTTCTTGAAACTAGACAAATCTAACCCAAAAAAAAAGTAAGAAAGAAATTAAAGAGGTGAATAAAGTTCTAGAAAAGTTAGATATGGTACCTCTCTGGAGAAAATTGAATGGGAATAGAAAGGAATATACTTTTTTTCTCAGCAGTACATGGCACACACACAAAAACTGACCATGTATTAGGACATAAAAACCTCACAACCAAATGTAGAAAAGCAGAAATAATAAATGCATCATTTTCAAATCACAATGTAATGGGCAATGGAAAGAGAGATTAAAAATTAGATATTTTGGAAATTAGATAATCTAATCCTAAAAACAAGTGGGTCAAAGAACAAGTCATAGAAACAATAGATAATTTCATTAAAGAAAATGACAACAATGAGACAACATACCAAAATTTATGGGATACAGCCAAAGTGGTACTTAGAAGAAAATTTATATCTCTAATTGTATACATCAATAAAATAGAGGAAAAAACAGATCAATGAATTGGGCATGCAACTAAAAAAAAAACTAGAACAAGAATAAATTAAAAATCCCCAATTAAACAGCAAATCAGAAATCCTAAAAATCAAAGGAGAGATTAATAAAATTGAAGGTAAGAAAAAAAATGATAAATGAAACTAGAAGGTGGTTTTTATGAAAAAAATGAGTAAAATAGATAAACCCATTGGTTAATTTGACTAAAAAATGAACTAAGAAAAACAAACTACTAGTATCAAAAATGAAAGAGGTGAATTCACCACGAATGAAATTGAAATTAAGACAGTTGTTAGGAGCTATTTTGCCCAATTATATGCCAAATGAATTCGACAATCTAAATGAAATGGATGAATATCTACAATAATATAAATTACCCACATTAACAGAAGAAGAAATAAAATACTTAAATAACCCAATCCTAGAAAAAGAAATTGAATAAGCCATCAATGAACTTCCTAAGAAAAAAATCTCCAGGACCAGATGGATTAACAAGCAAATTCTACTAAACATTTAAAGAACAATCAATCCCAATATCGTGTAAATTATTTAGAAAAATAGGCAAAGAAGAAGTCCTACCAAATTCCTTTTATGACACAAAAATAGTGCTGATACCCAAAACAGAAAGAGCCAAAACAGAGAAAGAAAATTATAGACCAATTTTCCTAATGAATATCGATGCAAAATTTTTAAATAAAATACAAGTAAAGAGATTATGGCACAAGGATCATATGCTATGACTAGGTGGGGCTTATACCAGGAACGTAGGGCTGGTTCAATAATAGGAAAACTTTAAGCATAATTGACCATATCAATAACAAAACCAACAGAAATCATGTAATTATCTCAATAGAAACAGAAAAAGCCTTTAACAAAATACAGAGTCCATTCATATTAAAAACATTACAGAGCATAGGAATAAATGGAGTTTACCTTAAAAATAATAACTAATATTTATCTAAAACCACCAGCAAGCATTATATGTAATGGGGATAAGCTAGAAGCCTTCCCAGTGCAACCAAGGGTGAAGCAAGGATGCCCATTATCACCTCTATTATTTAATATTGTAGTAGAAATGTTAGCTATCACACTAAGAGAAGAAAAAGAAATTAAAGAATTACAATAGGCAACAAGGAAACAAAACTATCACTCTTTGCAGATGATATGATGTTTTACTTAGAAAATTCTAGAGAATCAACTAAAAATACTATTTGAAATTATTAACAACTTCAGCAAAGTTGCAGGATACAAAATAAACCCACATAAATTATCAGTGTTTCTGTATGTTACCAACAAAGTCCAGCAGTAAAGAGATAGAAAGAGAAATTCCATTGAAAATAACTGTAGACAATATAAAATACTTGGGAGTCTACCTGTCAAGACAAACCCAGGAACTGTATGAACACAACTATAAAACACTTTTCACACCAATAAAGTCAGACTAAACAATTGGAAAAATATTAATTGCTCATGGGTAAGCTAAGCCAATATAATAAAAATGACAATTCTATCTAAATTAATCTATTTATTCAGTGCCGTACCAATCAGATGTCAAAAATTATTTTATAGAGCTAGAAAAATACTACCAAAATTCATCTGGAAGAACAAAAGCTCAAGTATATCAAGGGAATCAATTTAAAAAATGAAGAAGAAGGTGATCTAGCTCTACCAGATATCAAAATGTATTATAAAGTGGTAATTATCAAAAACAATCTGGTACTGGCTAAGAAGTAGAGTGATGGATAGGTGGAATAGATTAGGTACAAATTACATGATAGCAAATGACCGTAGTAATCTAGTATGTGATAAACCCAAAGATCCCAGCTATGGGAACAAAAACTCATTATTTGACAAAAAATTGCTGGGAAAACTGGAAAACAGTATGGCAGAAACTAGGTATAGACCAATATCTCACACTGTATGCCAAAAAAAGGGCAAAATGGATATACGATTTACACATAAAGGGTAATACCATAAGCAAATTAAGAGAGCATGGAATAGTTTATCTGTCAGATTTATGAATAAGGGAAGACTTTAGGACTAAAGAAGATATAGAGAACATTCCAAAATGTAAAACAGATAATTTTGATTATGTATAATTAAAAAGGTTTTACACAAACAAAACCAATGTAACCAAAATTATAAGGAAAACAGAAAATTGGGAATTTTTTTTTTTGCAACAAGTATTTCTGATAAAGGCCTCATTTCTCAAATATATGGAGAACTGAATTAAATTTATAAAAATACAGTTCATTCACAAATTGATAAATGGTCAAAAGATATGAACAGACAGTTCAAATCAAAGTTGTCTGTAGTCATATTAAAAATGCTCTAAATCACCATTGATAATAGAAATGCAAATTAAACCAACTCTGAAGTACCACTTGACCTCTATCAGAGTGGCTAATATGACAAAAAAGGAAAATGTTGGATATTGGAGTGGATGTGGGAAAACTGAGACACTAATGCACTGTTCATGGAATTGTGAACTAGTCCAACCATTCTAGAGAGCACTTTGGAACTATGCCCAAAGGGCTGTAAAACTGTGCATACCCCTTGATCTCGCCATACCACTACTAGGTCTGTATCCCAAAGGCATCCAAAAAAAGGAAAAGGATCTATTTGTACAAAAATATTTATAGCAGCTCTTTTTGTGGTGTCTAAGAATTAGAAATCAAAGGGATACCCATCAATTGGAGAATGGCTAAATAAACTGTAGTATATGATTGTAATGGAATACTACTGTGCTATAAGAAAGACAAGCAGGATTTCAGAAAAACCTGGAAAGACTTACATGAACTGATGTATAGTGAAGTGGACAGAACCAGGAGAACATTGTACACAGTAACAGCAATATTATTTGATGAAGAACTGAATAACTTAGCTCCTCTCAGCAATATAATGATCCAAGACAACCCTAAAAGTCTAATGATGAAGCATACTATCCATCTCCAGAGAAAGAACTGATATTGATTGAATACAGACTGAAGCATGTTATTTTTGCCCTTTCTTTCCTTTGTTTTTTTTCTTTTGTTTGAGTCTTCTTGTACAAAATGACGAATATGGAAATGATTTACATAATTGCACATGTATAACCTATATCTGATTGCTTGTCATCTTAGGGAAGAGGAAGGGGAGGGAAAACATAGCTCAGACACTTTTACAAATGTTGAGGGATTTATTCTTTTTGTAACTACATGTAGTTATTAGCACCTCCTCTAGATCACACAAGCCATTGTTTGAATTTGATGCATGTTTGGTTTCTGCCTCTTTCTCAGAAATCTTGGAGGCTCTGTTGAGTCTGTCTGTGCTCTCCTCCAGCTCTCAGGGAGAAGGCAGGTTCTCATCTGCACTGTTGTACAAGATATGTCTGAGAGACTAAGGATGGTGCTGTTCTGGGGAGCATTGTCTCCAATTCCCCATTCTGTTCCCCAGAGCCCTGAGTGTTGGAAAGTGGATTCTTGCCCTCTCTGACCTAGACACAACAAACCTATTGCTCTTTTCAATCAACCAAGAACCATTTATAAGATGTTAAATACGTGCCAGACACTATGCTAGCACTGGAGATTTGTTCAGTCTTTTTCAACCCTGTCCAATTCTTTGTGACCTCACTTGGGGTTTTCTTGGCCAAGATGCTGGATTGCTTTGCCATTTCCTTCTCTAGCTCATTTTACAAACAGGATAACTGAGGCAAATAGGTTTAAGTGACTTGTCCAGAGTCACACAGCAAATAAGTAAATGTCTGAGGCCAGATCTGAATTCAAGAAAATGAATGTTACTGACTCTAGGACTCACACTCTATCCACTGGAGATTCAATGGTGAAAAAGACATTCTGCCCTCAAAGAACTTACATTCCTGAACACACACACACACACACACACACACACATATATATATATACATATATGTATATATATATACACACACACACACATATATATGTATATATATACATACACATATATATGTATATATACACACACACATATATATATGTATATATATATACACACACACATATACATATACATATATGCATATGCATACATATACATATATAAACATAATATGTACAAAATAAATATAATTTCTGGAGGGAATGCACCAGCAACTAGGGGGATTAAGAGAGGCTTCATATAGAAGGTGACACTTGAGCTAAGCCTTGAAGGAAACAAAAGATTGTGCATCAGGGGTGAGGAGGGAGGGAATTCCAGGCATGAGAGCTAGCTGATGCAAAAGCGGGGAGACAGAGATGAAGCATCAAGCTGGGTGGAACAATGAATAGGCTAGTATGAGTGGATCACAGAGTGCGAGGAGGAGATTAATGTGTGAAATGACTGGGAAAGCATTTGCCACATTTGGTGTTGTCCTGTAGCATTTGCATCATGATCTAACTTTTCTACAAGATTATAATCTTCATCGAGGTCGGATATGAGTCTTATTCATGTCTGTGTCCCCACAGAATGTAGGTGAAAGCCTAGCATTCCAGACATGCAAGGCCTCATCTCACTCATATATACTCAGCCAAAGAAGAGTCTTAGTTCTACACACCAGGGATAGATTGGACTTTATTTGGTAGAAAATTCATCCATTCATTCATCAACCAACCAATCAATCTATCAACAAGCATTTATTAAGTGTCTCCTTTATGCCAGGCACTATCCTAAAAGATGCTGAGCATAAAAATAGGAATATTGAAATCATTCCAACTTTTAAGTAACATTCATTTCCCTAATGCCTGTTATATTCAATACTTTGCACTAGATGCCATGGTATGTGCAGAGGTAATAGCAATGGTGATAATAACTCATTATCAGTTAATTATTAGTAATAATAATTAGACACTAACTTTTTCTCTGATCCATCATCATGGTATAGAGGTGACATTGAGACCTTGAAGGATTACAGTGCAGTGTAGGCCTTCAGGGAGAAGGGCTACAGGTATGGGCTGATAATGAACACCATGTCTGCCATCTAAGAATCAGCCCAGCTAGCTCTCAGAGATTGACCGCCAGGTAGTGACTTTCTTTCAGCCACGGCAATTCATAAAGATTGTCTATTAAAGTGTAGAAGAGTTAAATCAGGGGAGGGAGCACCTATGTTGATGAAATAAGAGAACTTTCAATATTGAAGTAAAAATTATAGTACAGCCTTTTCAACTTTTACACATATTATCTCTCTTGATCCTCACAATAATCTTGTGAGACAGGTGCTATTATTATCCCCATTTTGCAGATGAGAAAACTGAGACTCAGGTTATATGACTTGTCCAGGCACAAACAGGTAGTGAAAGTCTGAGGCATGATTCTAACTCAAGCCTTATTGATTCCAAATTTAGCATTCTATTAAAAGACATGCTATCCAAACATTAATATTTGTATAGTACTTTGTATGTATCCCTCTATAGAAGGCTGATGCCTTCATGGCATGGAGAGATGCTGAGTTTCTGAAGGCCGTGCCAATGGAGCCTGAAGTTTGGTAGGTCTGACTAAGCAGGAAAGGTTCTGGATATGGGCATAATACTATCTCTTTTCCAACAACCAGTCTAGCTATATTCCAAGAAGTCCATCTACCAGGTTAGCCATTGAATGATGAGGTTTTTGACCAGAGCAATTCTTGAAGACCACATACCAAATCATGCAGAAGTCATCATCTGCACTGGTTATGGGAACACCCACACTGACCAAATTCCAGATCTTTAAGTAGTACAAGTTATTTCATTTGATCCTCGCATCAATCCTGTTCAAATATTATACCTATTTTACAGAGGAAGAAATAAGCCTAAGATCTCATAGCTAGTAAGTGATATGGTCAGATCCTAGAGGTAAGAGAAACTCAGGGCATATTCAGAAAATGGAAGGGGGCCTGGTTTTGGTGAATGTATGACACATGGAATGGAAAACTGAGCAATAAGGTTGAAATATATGGAGCCAGATCACAGAGGTCTTTGACTGTCAGCTTTAGGAGTTTGGACTTTATTCAGCAGTGTGGTGTAATGGGAAGAGCACTGAATTTGGTGTCAGAAGATCTAGGTTTGAGACTTGGTTTTACTACTTACTAGCTGCTATATGACCTTGGTTAAGTTGCTGCCAAGAAGAGCCAAGTCCACCAAAGTGAGTCATCGCACAATGTGGCTACCACTGTTCACAACGCCTTCCTGGCTCTGCCCACCTCACCCAGCACCAGTCCACACAAGTCTCCCCAGGCTCCCGTGAAGTCCACTTGCTCATCACCTCTTACAGCACAATAGTATTCTATCACATTCACACGCCACAACTTGTTCAGCCACTCCCCAACTGATGGGCATCCCCCCAGTCTCCAATTCCTTGCCACCCCATATAGAACTGCTATAAACATTTCTTTACATGTGGGTCTCCTTCCCATTCCTATGATCTCTTTGGGATACAGCCCCGGAAGTGCCATTGCTGGGCCAAAGTGCATGCACATATCAATAGCTCTTTGGGCATAGCTCCAAACCGCTCTCCAAACTCCACCAACAATGCACCAATGGGCACTACATTTTGGAAAGGCCATAAAAGTGAAGAATATTCAGATTAGGGTAAGCAGAATGGTTAGTGTCCTTTATGACATAAGAGGATCAGACTTTTAACCTGGAGAGTTGGAAACTTTGGGGATGTTTGACAATTGTCTTCAGAGGAGGAGGGAGAAGGGGGATGATGTGGTCTAGTGGAAAGCATGCTGGATTTAGAGTCAGAGAGCCTGGGTTTGAATCCCAGCTCTTCAACTTGCTAACTGTGCAATCTTGGGCAAATCTTTTAACCTCTCTGGTCCTGAGTTTCCTTGAGGTTAGTTAAAGTAAAAGCTATGATGATATTGCTGTTCATAGGAATTTATAGGATTTGAGAAGGTAAAATGAAGCTTTGGGGCTAGATGATGTCCAAATCCCTTCCTGTGGTAAATTCTATGATCCTAATAGTCCTAGGGAAACAATTAGATGTTTGTGAAAGTAGAATGGCCTGTCTTGGGAGGCAATGGGTTCGCTACTCTTGGAACTCTTCAAATAAAAGACTGGATGACTAGATGGCAGATATTTTTCAGTTACAGATAGCATTAAATGGTCCAAAATTTAGTTATTTCCATGATACCACCAAGGAACCTGAGGCCACAGAGAAATGATATAATTTACTCAGAATCATACAAATATTAGAGTTGGAATCCTTAAGTCTTTCATATTTCCTACTATACCATATGGCATGATGGCATATCCGGATTGTTGGGGCTTTAAGCCTAAGCTGGTCAATTGGGTTTCTTTTCTCCAGACAATGCTACTGTTTGTGGGATATGACGGGAACAGTCAGTTAGTCAATAAACATTTATTAAGTGCCTACTATGTGCAAAGCACTGTGCTAAGTGCTCATGGTACAAAGAATTAAGTCCCTTCCATAAGGAGATTATGATCTAATGGAGGAAGAAACACAAGAAAAGAAGCTGAAAAGGAGAGAAGGAGGAGTTGGGGTCCCTTGTAGTAGGGCATGAAGGATAACTTCAAAGGAATGCAGCCAGGTGGGGAATGAAGAGATGGTTGGTCTGGACTTCAGTGGAAGTTCTGGGAGGACCTCTTTATCTTCCAATCAGAAGGAGGGCCCCCAGGAACAGAGGGTTCTGATGAGGTGTGAGGTCCGTGGCTGATATAGCCTTGCAGAGTGAAGAGGTTCCTGGGGCATGGAGAAGACAAAAGGAATGCAGTCTTATGGGAAAAGAACAGAGGATCAGAATCTAAGAAGCCTGTTCTGGGGGTTGGGCATACAGCACGACATACTGACATGAAGTTAGTATAGAAAGCAATGGTTCCTGAGAATCTGGCAGGTAAAGTTGAGTTGAGAATCTAGGGTCTCAGGTCAAAAAGCAAGAACACTGAAGGTGCAAAATCCAAGCGGACAGGCTGGGGTTGGGTGCTCCAGTGCTCAGGAACAAATGGAGGGAGCAAGTGAGGCAGAGTCTTGGTAAATAGGTGAAGGTTAATGTCCTGGAATGCAGGTTGGGCAGGACATCAGGAGTAGAAACATAATAATTCAGGCATCAATCAGCTTTCAAAGATCCACACAGTGGGGAAGTGGAGGGGGTAGGCAAAGGCAGCACTTTTCCCTTAGTATCCCAAGGGATGCATCTGATTTGAACAATCCATTTCTTTAATTACATAAATCTTATCTTCAACATAGAAAACCCTGAGGTCCTAGTCTTGGTTTAGCCGTTAACTAACTGTTTATTACTTGAGCAAGTAATATAACCTAGACATTGGAAGGGACCTTGGAGACCAGTGGTCTAGGGGTTCTTAACCCTTTTGTGTTATGATCCATTTGGCAGTCTAGGACGGGCTATTAAGGCCTACTCAGAGTTATGATTTTTCCTTTAATTCTTAATTGAAGGGAAGGCTAAATTTCAGTTTGAGATTGTAAAATTAAAGATGTAGTTTTTTTTCCTATCCAAATTCACAGACTCCCTGAAATCCATCCATGGATCCCCCAATAGCTAACAGCTTAAAGGTTTGCAAAATGTTTTACATATGCTATTTCATTCAATTTTCACAAAAACCCTGGAAGATAGATGCTATTATTCCCATTTTGAATGGGAATCAGATGATGAAACTGAGGTAGAGAGATGTTGAGTCACTTGCCCAAGGTCACACAGTTAAGTTTTTGAGTCAGGAGTCAAATGTGAGGTGTTCATGAAAAAAAACCAACACCTTGTTCTAGTCTGACCCATACATGAATAGGAGTCTCCTCAAACTGTCTGTGCTTGAATAATTCTGGGAAGGGGGACCTCACTCTCCTTGATGGCATTCTATTTGCTTGACAGCTCAGTTGTTAGATAGAAATATAAACGGGGCAGCTAGGTGGCTCAGTGGATATAGTCAGGAGTCAGGAGGACCTGAGTTCAAATCCGGCCTCAGACCAAGCACTTGACACTTACTAGCTGTGTGACTCTGGGCAAGTCACTTAACCCCAATTGCCTTTAAAAAAAAAAAGAGGAAGTATAACAGTAGGGTGGTATTGTCATTCACATGACTAGGTCATGCTATTTCAGCAGAGTAGGAATAATCCAGTAAATTAGAAATCTTAATGGAAGGAAATCCATAAAATCCCCTAAGTATTATTGAGGTTTGATGGGATGCAAATCATTACTGATGCTCAGCAATGGAAAGGTTCACCTTGTTCAAAAGGTGCAGTTTAGGTAAGAATTATGATAGAGGGGAAAATGAATTGGCTCTGGAGCCAGAGGGCCTGGGTTCAAATTTTGCCTCTGATGCTTACTATCCAAGGGATATCTCTTTGGGTAAATCACTTAACATCCTTAGGCCTTATCTGTAAAATGCAGGGGTTGGATTAAATAGCATCTGAGATCCCTCATAGAGCTAGAATCCTGTGATTCTGTAGGAGAGTATATCTACCTATGGAAATACATGAACTTCTTTTTGGTGGTGAGAGGTGGGAGATGATAGCAGGAGTGTGTTCATAAATGTTTAACAACCAGCTCCCCACAAAATGCACTAATGCCATTCTTTCCAGTTGATCTACATTAGTAATATTTTATCCAACATTTTCTTAATTTTAGACAATCAAAAACAATAAATCAAGGTCTAATTTATAGCCTTTGTTGATTTTTGAGGTATAAATACACCAAAAATTTTTATTTTTTTTTTATTTTTGTGATGAAAATTTAACGATTGGCTTTTATAAGCTGGATTGAGCTGGCTCCAGCACACCCCTGCATGGAAGAGAATATTTAGAAGAGTATTAAAGGATCACAAAGCAATCAATAGCTACCCAACCCGATGAGGCCGTAGCAAGAACAGCAGCAGCTAGCACTTGTGTGGTACTTTAAGGTTGGCAATACGCTTTTACCCATATTATTTCTTTTGATCCACATACAAGCCTGTGAGTTCTGCTATTATTATCTCCATTTTACGCATGAGAAAATTGAACCTGAGAGAGGTTAAATGATGCCCAAGGTAACATACCTAATAAATATCTAAGGAAAGATTTGAATTCAGGCCTCCCTGACTCTAAATCTAGCATTCTACTTAGTACTCCCCCTTGGGTGCTAGTGATAGCAATAGCCAACATTTATACAACTCTTAAAGGTTTGCAAAATGTTTTACATATGCTATTTCATTCAATTTTCACAAAAACCCTGGAAGATAGATGCTATTATTCCCATTTTGAATGGGAATCAGATGATGAAACTGAGGTGGAGAGATGTTGAGTCACTTGCCCAAGGTCACACAGTTAAGTTTTTGAGTCAGGAGTCAAATGTGAGGTGTTTATGGAAAAAAAAAAAACACGAAAGCTATTATGGAAGACATCAACTGTCGGGGTGTCTTTTGGAGGTCTCTTTCTGCTTTAAGAAAGAAAACTGGCAAATTCTTGACTCACTGAAAATTTCATCTTTCCAGAGAAAGAATAAACGAGAAGGGGAATTGCTCTTCTGAGCCTGACTGTCACCAAGAAGGAGAATCTTGTCAGGAAGGAAGAGATGATGAGCCCCATGGGAGGCAGTGACCATGTAATCTTAGTTCATTAAGGACAAAGAGGAATACTTGCCATGACTTGATTATCACCTTAAGTTTTAGGAGAGAAGAGGTTAAAAAAAAATTAGAGAACAGAGAGGTAATAGACTCTAAAAGGATGGGAACATCAATAATGAAATTCTGATGTTTCCAACAATTCAATTCAACAAACACTTCTGAATACACAAAGGAAAGGGGAAATGTTTAAAGAGACTGAGATGGCTAGACAGAAAATTCAGACGTGAGCTAATTTTTGAAAGGACATGTATGAAAGGTGGATGGAGGTTAAGAGTAGATAATTATGTATAAATGTAAAAAAAGAGAGACACAGTCTTATGAGGGCAGTGTCAGGAGGACTAATTCCCCAAATGTTGAAAACAACTAAAGTGATGTTGTCTTAGTCATGGTGAGGACAAGGGGAGGGCAAAGAAGAGATAGTATGGTTGCTTGGAGTGCACTAGAACAAATTGTGGCTGTGTTAAAATTCCCTCTCCTAATCTCTGCTTTACAAAATATATATTTTCCTTTAAGCATCAGCTGTAGGTATCATCTCTTCTCTGAAGCCTTCTCTGATGACCCCAGTTGTTAACAGTGTCACACTCCTCAAATGACCATATATTTATTAGCAGGTGTATGTAGTAAATCCCCCATGCTATGCAAGGTCCATGGGAGTAGGGGAAGGGATTGTTTTGCTTTTTGTATTTCTAGACCTAAGGCCAAATCTTGTTAATATTATGTGCCCAATAATTGATTGCTGAATTGGATTTAATATGTGCAAAGAAATCACCTCAGGAAGTCCTTGCAAAGGAAATGGAAGAGTATCCCTGCTTCCAAGTACTAAAGGGATCTTACGTGAAAGAGGGATTAGATTCATTCTTCTTGGTCCTAGGAAGCAGAACAAAGAGCAACCATGAATAGAGGTTACAGGGAGGAGAATGTCTTAGAATCATAGAATCTCTGAAATAGAAGTGACCTCAGGGTTCAACTACTCCAACCCTTACTTCATTCAAAATTCCTGAAACAGGAATCTCCTCTAAAGCATCTCTGACAAATGACCATCTGGCATTTGCCTGAAGACCTCCAGTGACACGGAATTCACTATTTCCTAAGGCAGCTAATTTCACTTTTGGATGGTTCTCATTGTTAGAAAGTTTTGCCTCATATTGGATTAAGTCTACTAGTGCACCCCAAGCAACCACCTGGTATATTGGGTGGACCTCCTATGGTGGATTTTGTGGTGGTGGGAGATGAATAAGAGGACAAGAAAGTGTGGAGGGGATACCTATCATCGATGAGATCATGGATTTATTAAAGTATTAAACACCAAGATTAGTTGGATAATTAGTTGTATTTAGTCAAGTTTTGCTCAGCCTGAATAATGTATTGATTTGGACAAAATAAGTTTGAAAACTTTCTTCCAAAGCATGGCAGTAAAGTGGGCTTATTTTTCTTTGTGTTTGCTTGTTCATTCATTCTTTTAAAAATTCATTCCTTTTCTTAAGGAGACTATAGATGTGAGTTGTGGCACAGAAATAGAACTAGATTTAGACACCAAAGACCTGACTTCTGAGCTTGCCTTTATTACTTTTTGCTTGTGTGATCTCAAGTCCTGAACTCCACCAAGCCTTGGCTTCCTCATCTGTTCAATGCAGATAATAATACTTGCAAAGCCTACCTTGCAAGGCTGTTGTGAGCATGAAATGAGATCATGGATGTAGGGTGCTTTGTGAATCATGAAGTCTTTATAAATGTTAGACATTATTATAATTCTTTTTTTTTTAAAATCCATAAGGTGAGTGCAAGGTGGAAAAAAGCTTAGGTGGCCACTTTCAGGGTTTCTTTTCAGATGACCACTCCCAGCAGTGTTTCCTACTCACTAGACCATTCCCAGGATAGATACTTCTTTAACAGCTCATTATCTGAACCTGCAGCACCATCAAGGCTGCTGCCATAGGATAAATCACCCTAACTGTGGAGAGTTAATTTGTCTGACTATAAAGTGCATTCAATAAGTGTAAAACAAAACTAATTGGTTCTCTTCCATACAAATTTAATCATACCATAAAATGTGATCAATGCAAATAAAAACCATTGAGTAGGTTAAGTGTCAAGAATCCATAAAAGGAAAAATGGTCCATGTGCATTATTGCTGGAATCGAAATCTGGATGAGTTTTCCCTTCTGCATTAATCATCTCGAACGTTGGACTTGACAATAACTGGCCTCGTTGGAGGGATTCTGAAATTTCTCTCCTTTGTATATATTGTGCAATGGAGATAATTTCTCCATTGATTCCTTGGTGCATGTGTTATCTTTTAATATGTTCTGGATAATATTAATGGAATGGCACATTTCATATGTCTGCGGCAGGCAGACATCCCCAACAGAGGCACCGGTCGTGCTTTCTTTGTGCAGCCAAATGTCGGGGAGAGACTGAGTCTCTGCAGATAACAGCTGGCTGGTTGGCGAATGACACAGATGCATTCTCCAATGCTCACCCTGCCAAGGGATTTGTGCTGGGCTCTCTGTCCTCAGAGGGGACCAATTTTGGAAGATATGTAAAACTGTCCTGGCCTTTGTCTTAGCAAGCTATCCTAAGGAAATATGATCAAAAGCAGACACTAGGACAGAGACATGCCAGGCAACTGCATCTCAAGGTCTTGCCTTCACACAGGGGATGGAGACAGAATGGGGCAGGGAGCCAGTGGGATTGGGTGTACTGTGACTTGGGTTTAAGGCCACCGATGGCATGATTTTGGAATCTGCCATTTTTGTCTTTAGTGCACCCCTTTCGTGATTACTCTTACAGAACCCACCAACTCACACAATCCCTTCTACCTAGGCAGAGTGGGTACAATGAAAAGGGTATTGAACTTGGGTTCAAATTCCACCTTCAGTGCCTATTACCTGCACGAACTTGGACATGTCATTTAACTTTGGAAGACTTCGGCTCCTTCCTCTGAGGAATGAGGAGGTTGAACTAAGTAACCTCTGAGGTCTCTTCCAGTTCAAAGTCCATAATCTCTTGGGAGGAGCTTAAAAATCTGTTTGTTGACTAGAATCCTAAAATCTTAGACTCTTAGAGAGTCAATGTGGTATAGGGTAGTGGTACCAAACTCAGACATAAACATGGGCCTCTAATCCATAGTAAGTAAGGCTCCCTGCAGGGCCACGTATTGACTTAGGAAACCACATATTAACATTATCTATGTTCTATTGTATTTCAAAATTTATTTTGTTCAGTATTTCTCAAATACATTTTAATCTGGTTCTTCAGTGCTTGGGAGTGTTGCTGCCCTGTTCTGTTTGACACCTTTGTAATTGGGGGGAGAGCACTGGTCTTCAGGAAGTGACATCAGGTTTAACTCTCAGCAGGCTCTGAAACAAATGACTTAATTTTCTCTGATCCTCAGTTTTCCTACCTATAAAATAGGGATAATCATATTTCTACTATCTACTTCAAAGAGTTGTTATCAGTTAGTTAGCTAACATTTTTCGACTCTTACTGTGACCAGGCACTACACTAAATGCCAGAGTTATAAAGAAAGGCAAAACAAACAAACTGCAACAATTTTATAAAAATATAAAATATAACACACATTATATTTTATAATATATTTTAAAATATATGTATTCTATTATATGTAAAATATATGTATATGTATAATATATAAAACATAATAAAAATATAAAAAAAATTAAATAAAAAAACAGTTTTTGCTCACAATATAGTGTTGTCACCAAAGTGCTTTGTGCAAAGAAGTCTATGTCTCTTAGACTCCTAGGCCTAGAATTCTAGGTTTTTAGGATTCTCATAGAATATTGGGATCTTAGAATGTGTTCTCACATCAAGTGCTCACTCAACACTGATTAATTCCTTCACCTGTGATGGTGAAGTCCTGTCTTGTCCATTGACCATCAGTCACACTGCATTGGAAAGAGTGTTAGATTTGGAGTCAAAGGACATGAATTCAAATGTGGACTCTGCTTTTTGCTACCTGTGTGAGCCTGAGCAAATCATTTCTCCTCTAGGCACCTCACTTTCCTTATGTGTAAAATGAGGAGTTTGGACCAAAAGACCTTTGAAGTTTCTTTAAGCTCTAAAAGCTCTGATCAGCTCTGACCCAATGTCCATATAAAATCTTTTCTGTACTTTTTTTTTAAACTATACCCAGATTTATTCAGTAACACAAAGTACCATTTTCTAAAAGAACAATTTTAGGAAGTAACAAAGAGACAATTTTCTTAAAAGAACAATTAAATGTAGAACAGTTATGCTGTGAATTAAGTGATGTTTTCTCTTGTCCCTTTCTGTTGTACCCCATGGTCCATCCTACTTCCAAAATACCTAATAGCTGCAGAGAAGAATGATGTATCTTTCCTACTATATTAGTAAATATTCCTTTTGTTTGAATTATATTATGTACTCTTTATGTCTCCTGGAGAGAGCATTGGGCTGGGAATCATAAGGCCGCGGTTCAAAGTCATTGAACCTTTCTGAGCCTCAGTTTCCTCATCCGTGAAATGGCGATGGTAATACTTGTACTATTTGCTTCCTGGGGGTGAACTAAGACAGCAGTAGACTGTGAAAGTCCTTTGTGACCATAAAGAGGTATATAAATGTCAGTGATCATCATCACTGTTGTTTTTATTGTTATTCCATCACCAAGGAGAAGATAAAGTCAGAATTAGAATACACACGCACTGAGCCAGGAGAGAAAGTCCATCTATATCCTACTAAGGACCCCTCTCTCTCCCTCTTTTCTCAAGTGAAATGACTTTGGCAGCAAGTTCGGTAAAGATGTGTGCTTCTCTGAAGCCTGTTGGTATTGAACTTAGATTGCACTGAAGTTCATGAATTTAAAGGTACCGCAATCTGGACTATCTATCTGTTCTTGCTTTAAACTCCTCTCTCTCCCTCTCCTCTGCCCCCCCGGGAAAATACCTTCTCCCATCTACCTTTCTAATATCCAGCCATCAGAACCACTTACATATTTCTTTCCAAGGAAAGCTGAAAAAAAAAAAAAACCCAAACATCCACAGCCTAGAATTTGGAGGCTTCATTCTATTATCTCATAAAACATCATGTTCATATCATAATTTCCATCTGGAGAGAGGATTTGTCATGCCGTGTCTGAGATGCATACAAATCGCCCTCCTAAACCTCTGGCTACAATAAACAAACTTCAGTTGCAGACAGTTTACTTGATAAATACCTAATAAAGCTTAAATAATTATTTAAAGCAGACAAATGGAAGAGAGAGAGAGAGCAACCCGAGGTGCCATTGTAATAAATCACAGGGGTGGAGAAGCAGTCCTAGGTCTTAAAGAAAAGAGTTCATTTCCTGACCTGGGAATAAAGACTCTAATAGCAGTGGGGTTTGAATAGTGGAGAAAGACACTGGAGCATTAACAGTTGGTAGAAAAACAAGAGATGATTTTTCCCTTGCACTGAGTGAGTTTGTGGGCTTGCTTTAGCAATCGTAATAGAGAATCTCAAAATCCAAAAATCACCGAATCTTAGAGTTAGATGGGCCTAGAAGGTCATTCTGGTGTCTGGCCAGGAATCCCCTATATAACACTGGCCAGTGAGGGTATAACCCATTCTTTTCTGAGGCAGTTTCCCTTTTCACTTTTAGTTACCTCTAATTGTTAGGAAAGCTTTCCTTTTGGGGAATTGAAATTATCCTTCTGTAGCTTTCACCCAATGCCACTAGTTCTGCCCTCCAGGGTCGAGCAGATCACTTCTATTTCCTTTTCTATGTGAACGATCTTGAATGACTTGAACATATCCATCTTTTCCTTCCTAAGACTCTTTTTTCAGGTTAAACATTCCCATTTTCCTCATATGAGCCTTGGATGGTGGACTTTCTAGGCCTCTCATCACCGTAGGCATCTTCTCCTGAATCTATTACCCAACAGGCCAGTGACTTTCCTAAAATGTGGTACCCAGAAATGAATACACTATCACATATATGGCCTGATTTGGGCAGGCAGCAGTGAGGCAATAACTTACTCTATTACTCTATTAACATAGGCTAAACTCACATTAGCTTTTTGGATTACCACATATCACTGTTCATAGAAGGCAGTTAAATGGTGCAGTAGATTGAGTGCCAGCCTGAAGTCAGAAAGACTCATCTTCCTGAGTTCAAATCTGGCCTCATATACTTACTAGTTGTGTGACCCTGGGCAAGTCACTTAATCCTATTTGCCACAGTTTTCTCCTCTGTCAAATGGAGAACAAAATGGCAAATCATTCTAGTGTCTGCCAAGAAACCCCAAATATGGTCATGAAGAGTTGGACATGAATGAAAAAATGACTGAATGACAACAACTGCTCATAGGATCATGGACTTTAGTACTAGAAGGGACTTCCTTTAATTTTGCAGATAAGTAAATTGAGGTAAAATGACTTGCCTAGTCACATAATAGTAGTAAAGATGAATCTTTAAACCAGTTCCATTAATTACAAATCAAATACTGTTACTCTTATTAACTGTGAAAATGAGAATGCAGAATCTTTCCCACATAAGCTGTTATCTAGCTACGAATCTCTTATCCTGTACTTAGGTAATTTATTTCATGGACTTTAGTGTCAGACTTTACGTTTAACCCTCTTAAATTCTATCTAATTATAGTCAACCCACAATTCTAGCCTTTCAGCATCATTTTGGATCCTGACTCTGTAGTTCACAGGCTAGCTAGCCCAGTCAGCTTTGTAGAGTTGGCAAATCTGATAAGCATTCCCTCTCCCAAAAGGTAATATTGTATAGTGGAAAGAGAAGGGGTTTGGAGTCAGAGGAGACCTGGATTCTAAACCTACCTCTGACACTAATTGTGTAACTGTGGGCAAATAACCTCTAGTTAGCTTTAGTTTCCTTATTTATGTGATGGAGATAATAATATCCAGAATATTTGCAAATGTTTTATCATAGCTCCACATCTGATGCAATGAATCACTTGAAGCCTAAGGGTTCAAATAGGCATCTCCTTTAATAAAAGAATTCAATACCAAGTCAAAAGACTCTCCAAGGTGGTCCAGGAAAGTAAAAGCCCTGGGTGAGGAAATTAAAAGCAATGCAAGGGTGTTCCCTGGGGTCCCAGAAGCTGCCACCAAAGTCCTAATGCATATACATCACACACACACACACACACACACACACACACACACACACACACACACACACACATATATATATATGTATTTTACCCTGTCCTCTTTTTTGTTTCAAAAACAGAGACCACATTTTCCTATCTCCTTTTATCAGTTTTCTGATTCTCAAAAATTTTGAAGATCACTGATGATGCCACAGCACTCAAATCTATTAGCTCCCCTCACCCCCCACCCATACTCTGGAATGTAGAGAAGTCATTTGGACTTGGTGACTTGAACTAGTTGAGGAGAGTTAGATGCCCTCCTAACCCTATATTTTGGCTTTCAATTCCCCATTGACCATTTTGTTCTATTTTCTGTAGTCAGAAGAAGGTAGAGGAAACAAAAGCAAACTAAGAGTGTAATAGTTCTGCTTTTTCTTCATCTTACACTATCAATAGTGTGGCAGTGGAAAGAATATTGAACCTGGAGTCACAAGAGCTGTTCAGTTGTTTCAGCTGTGTCTGACTCTCTGTGGTCCCATTTAGGTTTTTTTTTTTTTTTTGGCAAAGATACTGGAGTGGCCTGCCATTTTCTTCTCTAGCTCATTTTAGAGAGGAGGAACTGAGGCAAAATGGGTTAAGTCACTTGCCAAGGGTCATGCTAGTAAGTGCCTGAGGCCAGATTTGAACTCAGATCCTCCGAACTCCAGGCACTCTATCTATGTGCCACCTAGCTTCCCTCTCATAAGAGACCTGCATTTTAGTCGCACATTTAACACTTACAAGTTGTGTTATCATAGGTAAATTATTTAAATGATCCTCAGTTTCCTATCTGGAGGCAACAATGCCTGAAGTACCTATCTCACTGGGTTGCCATGAGAATCAAATAAGATAAAGTGTGCAAACATTCTTTGTAAAACTTAACATGCCGAATAAGTGACAGCTATCATGATTATCCTCTCATTTCTATCTTCTCTTTGATCTTTCTCTCACCCCCAACATAGCAGAAAAAGCCCTTTTGTTATCCTCAGTATTTTTGCCAGCCTCAGCTCATTTTGAGCTCTGTAGTTCCTAACACCAATCACCCAGGGCTGTGGCACTGTTTTGTATTCACCTTCTATTACTTGCCTTTGCTCGCATCTTCTCTACGTGCCATTTTAAAATCTGAGGTGGTTGATAAGTTCCCTGTGGATCCATATTGGTCTCTGGAGAGAGCTCCCCTTTTCTTCCTCATTGAAATTGTTTGTGTCATAAGAATTTCATTCTTGAAATCCATTCCTCTTGGGCTGATGCTGGCTGTAGAATGTTAAGTCATGAGAGCATTCATCTATCCTTAAATACTTATCCCACATTATAACATGCCCAGGACACATATCAAATACTATGGCCCCTGTACTGTACAGGGACAGTTTAGATCTCAATGGAAGATAACTATTTGTCCTAGTGGGTAGAGCTTAGAGGAGTACTGGGGACTGTGGTAGAAGTGCAAGCCACCAAATGTATGCCACAGATTGAGCTAAACTATCTTCAAATTGGGCATGTGCAGTCTTTAGCCTTATGCCTAGTTTCTCATGATTCACATTTTGAATCCAGGGTTATGGGTTATTTTTCTCCAAAATAACATAACTTTCTTATCACATGATCTTACCTACTTGGATCCCAGCTTTTTTCTCAGTATAACACCACATAACTTACTTGCTCAATGTACAGGCTGAATGAAAATGTTAATTTTTTTATTTTCATTGCTATCTTTTATTTTTACATCAATCCTAATTTCTTAATATTCATCTACTCCCTGCCCCTTCCAGAAATCCATCTTTTAATACAAAAAAGAAAAAAAAGAGGAAAAAAATCAGCTCAGCAAAACTAACCAATATACCAACCAACTTTAGTCTCTGTAGCCATGGACTTTACAAAGAAGGGAGGGAGGTTCATTCTTACATCTCTCTTCAGGGGCCATTCTTAAGCATTATCATTTCAAACATTAGGTTTTAGTTGTTTTGTTGTTTTCATTTAAAAAATCATTGCACTCTTTGGGTATATTATTTTTCTGATCCTTATTTCACATTGCATCAGTTGATATGTCTTCCTGTATTTCTCTGAATTCATCACATTCACCATTTCTTATGGTGCAGTAATATTCCATCAAAACAATGTGGCACAACTTATTTAGCCTTTCCACAATTGATGAGTATCTAATTTATACCTAATTCTTTGCCACTGTAAAATCAGTATTTTGGTGTATATATTGTTCAGTTGTTTTCAGTCATGTCCAGCTCTTTGCCACACTATTTGGGTTTTTTTTGACATAGATACTGGAGTGGTTTGCCATTTCCTTCTCTAGCTCATTTTACAGATGAAGAAACTGAAGCAAACAGGATTAAGTAACTTGCTTAGGATCACACAGCTAATAAGTGTCTGAGGCTGGATTTGAACTCAGGAAGGTGAGTCTTCCTGACTCCAGGTCCAGCAGCCTATCTACTGCACTACCTAGCTGCTTTTGTTGGCCCTTTCTTTTAATCACTGCCTTTTTTGAGGTATATGCAGAGCATTTACCTCCTAGATCAAAGGTATGAATATTTTAGTCATTTTCTTAGCAGCATTCCAAATTGCTTTCCAGAATGTTCGGACCGATTCACAGCTCTACCAACTGCATTTTAGTATGGAGTGATTGTGGAAAGACAGGCACACTAATGCACTGTTGGTATAACTGTGAATTGCCTAAATGGAACTTACTAACAGGAAATTGAAAATATAATGTTATTGTGCTAACATCTGAAACAGCTTGAGTCACTGCCACTTTTGGCACAGTCTGAATTTCTAATTCTCCCTACCTGCTATGCTGTATCCTCTATCTTTGTTCTTGGGGGAAGGGGAGGAGCATAGTGGGGAAACAGATTCATCCAAAGGACTTTGCTTTGGTAGGTGAGTTCTACCAAGAATTCTCAATCTTAAAGTTACAGAAGGGACTGAAAACTACCTTACCACATTCCAGATCACACCATCTCTTTGTCTTAAAACTGCAGTGAATGTCTAAGCATCTGGCACATGAATCTGACTTCATGATATTTCAACAAATTGGTCCCAGAGAAATCAGTCAGTCACAGTTGTTGCTAGATCTCTTCCTGTAGAGAAATAGGCTCATGCTACCAGCTAACTGACCAACTTCCACCAATGAGCAGGTAAACCCAAGAACCCTGGAAGTGGCTGCTTACCCCAGACCACCAGTCTTGCTTTTAGCTCAGCCCTGGCAGCCATCGTCTGAAAAAGCAACTTCGGTAGAAAAGGAGTCAGTGATCCCCATTATCTGCCAATCAACAGCAGTCAATGGGGCGGGCTGTCTAGCCTAGATTAAGCAGCAAAGAGCCCTGAGGAGGAGACAGGAAGTGGCACATGCCAAGCAAGTCAAACTACTGCTACTACTACCTTAACCATCATCTCCCCTCTGACCATGATGGAGACAGC
Organism: Phascolarctos cinereus; assembly: GCF_003287225.1. Taxonomy (NCBI): domain Eukaryota; kingdom Metazoa; phylum Chordata; class Mammalia; order Diprotodontia; family Phascolarctidae; genus Phascolarctos; species Phascolarctos cinereus. The sequence continues at coordinate 124,901,464 of NW_027555847.1, read as the reverse complement.
TCAGAACCCTGGACCTAAGAAGGCACTAGTCCTGCTTCTAGCCCAAGACTTCAGCTACTATTGATGGGAGAAGTCACTTTAGAGAAGGAACTCCCCCTACCCCATCTTCTTTGATACCACTTTTATCAGAGAAACTTGCTTATCAACTGCCATTAATGGGCAGGTAAGCCCAAGAGCCCTAGGAGCGTCATCATCCCCCAGACTACCGGTCCTGTTTTCAGCTCAGGCCTTACAGTCACTATTCTGTGAAGCAAGCATCATGAAAATGTGGCCTGGTCAACTGCTTCTGAAGCTACCGAAGACCCAGAAAAGAAAATTCTTACCACCAAAGCCCTCGACACTGTGAGTCCTCAACACTGTGATATGGTTCAATGTCAAAAACTCATGAAATTTTATAAGTAGAAATGATATTTCAGATGGCATATTCCCATATACTTTGTTGATGTAACTTAAGAACCATGAGATCCTTTCAAATGATTTGCAGCCGAAATTTTCTATAAGTGTGGTCTCTTTCATTAGAGTGTGAACTTCTTGAAAGCATGAACCATCTTACCTTTTTTACCCTCAGTGGTTGGCACATAGTAAGAACTTAATAAATGCTTTTTCATTTATTCAGCAAGAGAAAGTGAATGTTACAAAGCACTGCATTTCACCCTTTTAAATGTTCAGCCACTGGAAATCAATCTGGTGGAAACTTGGTATAGACCAACACCTTACATGAACATACGAAGTTCTAAATGGATATGTGACTTAGACATAAAGAGTGACATCATAAAAAATTAGTGGAGCAAAGAAGAACATATCTTTCAGATCTATAGATGGGGAAGAAGAGTTTGTGACCAAAAAACAAGATGACAAGAGGAAAAGTTGGGTGGTTTTGATTATATATATATATATATTTAAAAAATTGCACAAAACCCCAAAGCAGGTAAAATTAGAAGTGAAAAAGGTGATTGGGTAAATTTCTTTTGCAAAAAGTTTCATTGATGAAGATCTCATTTCTAAGATAAATAGGGAACTGATACAAATGTATTAGAATAAAAGCCATTCCCTACTGATGAATGGCAAAAAAAAAAATGGAACAGGCAGTTTTCAGAGGAAGAAATCAAAGATATCTATAGCCATGAGAAAAAATACTCCAAATAACTAATAATTAGAGAAACATGGGAAAGAATTGTTTGAACTGATGTGTAGTTAAGTAAAAAGAACTAGGAGGGCAATTTTATAGCAACACAGTAATGACAAACAACTTTTAAGATTTCAGAACTCTTATCAATTCAATGACCAACCACAATTCACAAGATCCACATGAAACATGCTACCCATCTCCTGACAGAGAGGTAAGAGATTCAGAGTGCAGACTGAAACATACTCTTTTTTTTTTTTTTTTGCATATGACCGATGCAGGAATTTGTTTTCCTTGACTTTGTATATTTGTTATAAGAGTTTTTTTCCCTTTTGTTTTCAATGCCAGGGTCAGACGGGGAGTGGGAGGGAGAGAAGGTAGATCTTTGTTGATAGGAAAAAAAATTAAATTCATTTTAGAAAGGTTCAGTCAGAGAGTACAGAGTTTGGCCTCTGACAACCATCCACTGTAATCCCCCTGTAGCCCTCCGGCATAGAGAATGTAAAGGCTGTTTCACAGAAATTATATTCTTTTTTCCTAAATTCTTTGAAATCTGCTTTACTAAAATCTAGGTTATGTGTTGGGCTCTACCTGAGTTTTCTTTCCTCTTTTTATCTTTGACAAACTCTATAATATAGTAGTTAATTTCTCCAAGAACACCATTACTTTACTTTAAGAACATATTTTTCCTAATTGATCAAAGTCTGTCCCAGAAAGGCAACTCCCCTGTAAGTTTGGAGAATGAAATTATCATTAAAGAAATTAAAGAATTTCTCAGTTGCTCTACTTTTGACCTACAGAGAGCTAAGGAACATATCTAGATAGTAGAAGCTCCCCTTACTGCTTTAATGTGCTTTCATGACATTTTTGTGATCCATTTTCTACACATATTATCTGTTTCTTCCTTCTTTCCTGGTGGTCTGTACTATACATTGAATATAATGTCACTTGTTTTAAACTCCATTTATCTTTGTCTAAATACCATCTACTAAGCTTTTCCTCTCCAGCTCGTGGATTTTCTGACATTAATACATCTGCTTAATATGCAATGCTATTTTTATTTATTGCACCTATTTCTTTAGAATGAAGTATATCATTCCAAAGCGTTCTTTCAAATACAAGTCACATCCCACAAAATTTCTGTGATATATAGGTCAACTTTATGTGTAATAGAAACACACTGATAAGGGAAGGATATTTCTTCCAGGGCATTTTAGTGAAGGGAGATAAGATAGGGCATCCACTTTAGATGTAAAAATACCCCCATGTATCATCATAAACATAATCAATGTCATCATCAACATATTATCACCTTCACCGTGTTCATCATAATCATAATCAGCAACATAATAATGAAAATAATAATTGTCATAATCCTGTGTCATGCTAATTGTCAAAAACGTTAGCATCATTGTTAATGCCAATGCTGTTAACAGTTACTGAACATCTACCATAGGGACTTTCCTTTGGGGGAGACATAGAACTTTAGAATAAGACTTTTTTCCTAGAGTAGTCACAGTCTCAGTGAAGTGATAAGACATATACGCATGGAAAGATGAATATAAAAATAATTAATAATAACATTGTATAACTTCTACTTGGCTGTGTTTTCTTTTTCCCCCTCTGCATTTTTCCTCCCACACCTTGGCTCCCAGGAAAAGCAAGGAATACTCTTTAGGATTGGCTGTGTAATTTAATGTGAAAGCAGTTGTCTAAGATCATTCTCACACACACAATAGTGTGTGTGTAGGAAAGTTTAAAAAAAATCAGAGTTAACATGCTCTATAGAGAAGACACTAGAAGAAGGCAGCCTTTGAGACACAACAGAGCTTCAAGTACTTGCCAGCTAGAAGGACATTGAAGAACCTTGAAAAGTCAATGAGTGTCTAGATAAGTCCTCATTGGTGGTGAGACATAAATGTATCAAGCTGAGACAAATACTGCTTTGCACATAACCTTTGAGATCAAAATGCTTAGAGAGTGGGATGTAGAAATTACTTGCTAATTTAGTCTTTGGACACCCCTAGAACACACCTTCGGACATAGAGGAATGGATGGGGAATATTGAGATTTATACTTTTCTAGAGTTTCAAAGTCATCATTGTTAATTGCATTTTCCATGTAGTAAATAATATGTTTAATCTAGTATGAATGAATAATCCTTTTGAATGAGCATGCAAAGTAGGAAAATGGCTTGAAATCCTGAGGGAATGAGGCCATGAACTAAGTTAGTTATGTATCAGAGCATGATGGAATCACAAAATCACTGAAATTGAGCTTTGAAAGGGACTGAAATGGCGTAGTCCAAATTATACCTAAAAGGAAGCTACTATAACATATCTGATAAGTGGTTAGCCAACCTTTGCAATATGGTCATATTTGGTTATATAATTTTTTAATTGAACAAATAAAATCAATGCAACAAAGATTAGAAGGGAATCAATATGAACCTCCAACATGCATAATGATAGGTTTAAATCATAAGAGATAAGAACCCCCAGCAATGGCGGAGAAAACCAAAGCTGGAAAAACTGATGTTTTTGTAGGAGTATCAGGAGAAAGATATTATAGCTCCAGCTTTGAGCGCCATCCAGCGGCTTGATCAGATAGGTCAACTCGTAGGCATAGCTGTTTCATTGCACATGCCTGTTTAGACATTTGAGTCATCTCCATTGTAGTCTCTAGATTTATAGTGGTGTCAAATTCAAATAGAAAAGGGGAAGAGGGACACTGAACTGCACATAAGGATCCTTGCAAGATGGGTATTGACTTATAAAAGCACATATTAACATTATCTATGTTCTACTGTATATTTTTTATTTTGTTAAATATTTTCCAGTTGTACTTTAATCTGGGTTTGCTTTACTTGGCAGTTGTTGAACCAGCAATGCACCCAGATGCCATGTGTTTGACCCTACTGATCTGTTTATTAGTAAATTAAACAGCAATCCTGGTGCTACCTGTGTCAAAATGAAGCACTGTGTTTTATTAAAATATGCTCGGTACTACGTGAATAGTGCAAACGAGTGCTTATAAGAGTTCAGGGAGTACATGTGATAGAGTGGAAATGAAATTAGACTTGGTGTCCAAAGAGTTGGATTTGAGTTTTAACTCTTGTCCTTATTAACTGTGTGGCTATGAGCCAGTTAGGTCTCTCCTCTTAACCTCTTCTTTGAGATTTAGGTAACAATACTATACAACCTACTGACTGTGAAAAAGTCCCTTTGTAGATCTCAATGTCCTGCCTAAGTCAAAGAGCTTGGACTCAGATTGGGACTCTGTTGCTTATTTCCTATGTGCCCCTGAGCAAGTCTTTAGTTAAAACAATGTTTTATTGATTTATTTTTTCTTTAAGTTTTCAAATGTATCCTTACCTCTCCCTTCTCCCAGAAGGAAAATTGATAAAACTAACCGAAATCTTGAAAAAAGTCTGATGCCACATATACTATGTTCTGTATCCAATGCACCTCCTCATAGGTTTTCTTTGGGATCAAGTTCAGCCATTATAATTTCATAGAATAAACTATTAATTGTTTCGTTGCTGTTTTTTTTCCCATTTACATCATTGTAGTGATTGTGTATATTATTTTTCTGGGTTTTCCTCCCTCACTTTGTCTCAGTTCATGCAAGTCTTCTCATGCTTCTCTGTATAATTTCTATGTATTTTACATATTCATAATTTACATGTACTTTTGTAGCACATTCACATGTTGAAACTTGCTTAACCACTCCCCATTCTATGGGCATCATTGTTTCCACTCCATTCATATTATAACAAGTGCAGCTATAAATATTTTGGAGTATGTGGAGTCTTTTTTATGCTTAGTAATGGAGTTTCTGAATCAAAGGGTAGGAAGATTTTAGGAACTCTCAGCACAATTCCATATTGTTGACAATATCTTTTAATCTCTTTGGGCCCTGTTTCCATCATCTGAAAAATAAGAAGCATTGGACTAGATGACCTCCAGGTTCCTTTCCAACCTTAAATTTAGAATCTTTTGAAATATACTGCTTTGATGGCTATGATTTCCTTGATGCGGCTAATACCTTCAGTTTTGTAGATCCAATTGTGCAGATCCTGTCCATGTCCTTTCATCCTGTGGGTGCCATTAATCTTCCTCTCAGGATCCACTCAGCACACTAAGGACTTCCCTCCAGATCTCTTGACATTGAGGATAACAGTGGAGCACCTGGGCTATTCTTCAGTTATCCCTTCATCTCAACTGATCCACCCACTTTTCCATTCATACTCCTCTCTGATGATATCCCAGAGTTAAATCTAATCATACAAAACTTGATAAGGATAATTTAAATGATATACTTGGCTTAAAAAGTGACCTATACAAATACAGTATGGGGGAGGCATAATTATAAGATGATAGATTTGCAGTTGGAAAGGACCTTAGAGATCATCAAATGCAACTCTCCCATTTTACAAATGAAGAAACTGGAGACCAGAGATATTAATTTGCTTTCTCAAGGGCATATAGCTAGTAAGTACCTGAGGCTGGACTTGAACCCAAGCCTTCCTTACATCAAATCTACAACTTTCTTCACTGTACCATACTTCCATGTATATGATTATATAGTAAACCACCTCAAATGCCATCTTCATCAGGAAGATGCCAATCAACATTTGTTAAGCACTTACTATATACCAGGCACTGCATTAAGTGTTGAGGATACAAAGAAAGGTAAAACAGTCCCTGTCCTTAAGAAGTTTATAGTTTAATAGGGGAGATAACATGCAAAAATATCTATGTACTAATAAGATTTATATATATATATATATATATATATATACACACACACATACATATGCATATATATGTGTATATATATATATCTTGTTAGTACATAGATATTTGTATATATAGTACATATATATATGTATATATATATATATATATATATATAGAGAGAGAGAGAGAGAGAGAGAGAGAGAGAGAGAGAGAGAGAGAGAGAGAGAGATGGACACACACACATATATATATACACATACATACATACATACATACATATACATACATATATACACACACACACACACACACACACACACATACATTGGAGGTAATATTAGAAGGAAGATACTAGAATTAAGGGGAATCAGAAAAAGCTTCTTGCAGAAGGTAAGATTTTATCAGGGACCTGAAGGAAGCTGGGGAAGTCAGGAGATAAAGATGAGGAAAGAGAGCATTCCAAGCATGTGGGACAGCCATTGAAAATGCCTGGGATCAGAGATGGGATATAATGTGGCAGCAAGGAGACCAAGGTCAATGTATTGAAGGGTAGGGGGAGGGTAGCAAGGGTCAGTCTTGTTATAACAAGACTGGAAAGGTAGCAAGGGACCAGGTTATGAAGGGCATCAAAAGCCAAAGGGAAGATTTTATGTATGATCCTGGAGGTAAAAGAGAGACTTCTCTAATCATTTTTTTTATTTGTAACATTCCCTGTCCAGGCCAAGGAGAGCACTTGAGTTTTGTACTTTTCTAACATACTCCTGTGTTCTAATTATTTGTGTTTGTTTCTTATCTAGTGTTGCCTTTTCTAGTATTGTTTCTAAATGTTATCTCTCCCCCAAGTCTAGCACAGTGCTCTGGACACATTGATGCTTAATAAATGTTTTTTAAATGAAAATTAAGTGATTGAGGGAATGGGTATTAAAAACAAAAAAGATATGGAGACTTTAGTTGAATGCAAACTCAATGAGTCAACAATGTGACAAGGGAGGAAAAAAAAGTTAATGTTAATCATATCCTGCTTAGGAAGAGAAGTGATAGATATTCTGTCCTGGTCTGCCAATGTCTAGAGTATTTTGTTCATTTCTGGGCACCACATTTGAGGAAGGACATAGACAAATCTTAGGCAACTCCAAAGAAGGGAAAGTAGAGTGAGGAAGAGAATGAAAATCATTCTGTATTAAGGTTACTTGAAGGAACTAAGGATGTTATCCTGGAGAAGAGAAGGCATAAGGCAGATATTACAGCTATTAAGCACTTGAAGTGTTGTACACAAGAAGAGGGATTAAACTTATTTTACACGTTCCCAGAGGGCACAAAATCTTAATTCCTTCACAAAAAGGATTAGTTTTCTTTCTTGTCTTTGTAGACCCAGTGCCTTGCACATAGTGGGTTCTTAGTACATTTTTATTGAGTGAATGAATGAACTAGAAGCAATGGACAGAAGTCACTGAGAGAAGATTCTGGAAAATTGGAAAGAAAAATCTCATAACAATTAGAACTTACCAAAATGGCATGGACTTCCTCAAGTGGCACGATCTTCCCAACAATGGAAATATCCAAGCAGAAAGTAGTTTATTTTTCAGATCAGGATTGGACCAGTTGACCTCAGAGGATGTCCCCAACTCTCCAGTTCTGTGATTTTCTAATTCAAGACTTATGTGCTTGGCTAACCTTGGGCCCTTACTGAATCAGGAAAAGAAGTGGGTTCTTTCCAGAGCCCCCGACAGAGAGACAAATTTTCAAAGCTCCCCAACCTGAGGAAATCTGAAGCTGGGACACTAACTCTGAGTTTTCCCGAGGTGACAGCAGGCCCTGGTCAGCAATTCCATCACTTACACTCTCATTTTGGCTTTCTGTGCTCAGTGGTATTTCAGGCTGGGTGCCCAGCACTCTCAGAATGGGCTCTCACAAACATTATGACAAATTACAAGCAACTCACTCCACTGAGTTCCTCGAATCCTTCCTTAGCAGGGGAGGGAGAACTCAAGGCTACAGAAGGAATCTTTGAAGGCAGCAGGGCAAATCAGCTGGCAGAGACTGAGGATAAGCGGTAATAAAATGTGAAAAGCTGAGCTTCTGTCCTCTAAGATATATTATGCAGTTTATAAATAAAGTTCCATAGTTTAAACCATATGCAGAAGGATGCAGTTTTTGGAGGCTTCCCAAAAGCTGACCTTGAAGGGAAGCTATGAAATGTCTTTGGAAACAACTTCCAGATCTACATAAGAAATACGAAACAGGGCATGAGCTTTTGTGCATGTGATCTTATGAACCAATTTGGTGTCTAAGATCTTAAGATGCTTATCCACTGCTGATGATGGCCTGCCTTCTTCACAGCTTTCAGTCAAGGCTCCCTCCCTTTCCAGAGATGAATCCTCATCAGAGTAGACCTTCCTGTTACTTACTCATTACTTGACTGTGACTAGGTCTGGTGGGAAGAGAATTGGACCAAGATTAGGAGACTCAGATTCTCATCCCAGATTTATCACTGAGTTTTTGTAGGTACTTGGGTGGGTTATTCCCACTCTCTGGGACTCATTTTGTTCATCTTCCATACTGAACAGTTGGATGGGATATCTCAGGTCTTCTCCAGTCCTTCTATGGTTTGATGAAGCTTAAGAATTCCCTTCAGGGAAATAGGTGACCCTAACCACATCCAGACTCTGTTATGTTGTATGCCCTTGGGCGGGTCATTTCTTGTGTTTGTTGCCTGTTCTGTAATAGACAAATATTGGACTCAATGATCTCTAATGTCTCTTTCTTGATAAAATTCTGTAGTAATAATTTGCTATTACTTTGACTCAGTGATTTTGTAAGTGTAATTCTCTCCCCTAAGAGTCCATGGCACATAGAGAATCTCTCTCTCTCTCTCTCTCTCTCTCTCTCTCTCTCTCTCTCTCTCTCTCTCTCTCACACACACACACACACACACACACGTGTGTGTGTGTGTGTGTGTGTGTGTGTGCTTGCCTCTCTCCTCCACCCCCCTGCCTCTGGTAGAAAGGCTATAATGTGCTATCTTGTATCCTTGTCCTCAAACTCAGGTCATCAAGTCAAGAAGTATTAATGGAGCTCTACAATATGTTCAGTGCTGTGCTACATACTATGAGAAATGCAACAGAAGGGCAAGAAGATGTTCCCTGCCCTTGACAAACTTGTAGTCTTTTTGAGGAGATATAATTAATTTCAGTTCAATTCAACAAATATATATTAAGAATCATCTATATGCAAGGCATTGTGTTGAGGGTTTGGAGTGGGTTTTGTGAGGGACAAATCTAGATTTTTGATTTTATCTATATGAGAAAATATCTGTGTGGGAATGCCCCTACCCCCACCCCAACCAATGTAGATTTCCTGCTTATTTTTAATGTATAATCTCAGACAGTTTCTTGGGTTGGGGGTGGGGAGGGTTAGGGAGGGGGCTGGGAAAGGACTCTGAGAGATTGCTACTTGTCCATGGTCATACAGCTAGGATGCCTTGGACTTAGGCCCAATTCTTCCTGCCTCCAATTCCATCCCTACATTCACAACATGATGCTGCCTCCCAGCCTCTGGAAAAAGAAAGACAAAAGGGAAATCATCTTTTCCCTCAAGGAGCTATTCTATGCAATGCTCATATGCAATATTGCCCATTTGTTACGGTTCCGATGCTTCTGAGAAGTGGTCTAAAATCCACAGTAGGTTTTTTTTGAGTCATCAGCATCCTGAGCTCATTTGCTTAACTGCTAGGTCATTTCATTGATCTGATTGGTTCACAAGGAATGATTAGAGAATGAGCATGACTAACACATTTTCTCTGGCACTTTACAAACCTTCCTTTATTTGCTCCTCATGACATTTCTGTAAGACAGTCAGTATAATTAGTATTATCTCTGTTTTAGGTAGTGGAAAGCACACTGATTTTGAACATGGGAGATGAGACAAGTCTCAGTGATGCCACTTAAAGCTATGAGATTTTGGACAAATCACTTTTTGTTCTGAATCTGGGTATCCTAATCTATAAAACAGGGAAAATAACAATTTTTCCCTTTAGAAATTATTTTTATTTTTAGTTCCAAATTCTCTCCTTCCCTCTACTCCTCCTCTACCCATTGAGAAGGCAAGAAATATGATATCCATTATCCTTAGGAAGTCATGCAAAACATACTTTTGCTATCCTGACATTCCCCATCCTCCTTGCCCCACAGGGCTGTTATAAGGCAAATGTTTTAGAATCCTGTATAAATATGAGCTAACAGGGGAGGAAACTGAAGCTCAAAGGCTGAGCTGACTAGACCAAGGTCACAAAAACTCAAAGAACTGAAACTCAGACTCAGATTTCTACTTATACATCAATAAACCAGGACAAAGTTTTATTCAGCCTCTGTCATATATCAAGTACTTTGCTGGGTATGGTGGAGATACCAAGATAAAGGAGACATGGTCCCTGTCCTCATGGTGCTTACAGTCTGCTAGGAGGATAGGACACATTCACAAATCATTCTAATACAAAATGGCATATAAATGTATTAGAGAAGTGTCAGTTAAGTCCTTTCCTAGGTCTGAAGGGGGAATCCAAGAAAACTTGATGAAGAAGGGGTATATATGTATATGTGTATACATATATACATTGTGCATATGTGTATATGTATATATATATATATTTATGTATGTATACACATACACATATACACACACACCTATATATATATATATGTATATATGTGTGTATATATATATATACACATACATACATATTCTGGTCTTTAAAGGATGAGAAGGATTTCATCTGGCAGAGATGAAAACAAAGGGCAAAAGCCATTTTAGGTACAGGAATCTGTTAGGGAGGGCCTAGAGTCAGGGCAGAATGTGCTGAGGATTCAGGCAAAAGACTAGTTTGGTTGGAGGAGAATAATACAAGGGAAGGCTGGAAAGATGGATATACATGGATATACATATATACACACATATACATGATTGCACACACACATAATTAAATATGTATGTGTATGTATATGTATACACATACATGTGACTATATCAATCTTTGTAGTATTCTTTGAGGTTGCCAAGGAGATATGAATGTTGGAGATGGTCTACTGGTCAAGATGGAAGTTGCCATAGCATTCCCCTCCTTGACTCTCAGGGAATTTGCCCTAACAATGGAGTGATTGGGACAAAAGTTTGACTGACTAGCTGGCTGTCTTCCCTTCTTGAAGGGAGATGTGGAGCAGAAACCATAGAGAGGAAAGTGGGCCCTGGGAAGAGCAAGCACACTGGCACAAGAATGGGTATATGCATACTCAGGCAGGCATGTGAAGGGTCACCACAGCATCTGGCAGCTGCACCGGGGCCCGAGAGGAGCATCCCAGGGAATCATGAAAAGAGAATGCCCACCATGTGCTGTGCAGTGCTAGCTGACAGGACAGGGGCTCTGTGACTGATCCATGCTCAACAGACAAGTAGCAGATGCTGGATTGCTAGAACATTCAGACTACTGAGACCAGAGCTATTGAAACCTCCTCCCTTCATTTCTCCATCTCCTCTCTTCCTGAAGAGGTATGCCTCTTTACAGAATCTCCATTTCTTAAGATTATCTTTACTTTTTGTTTACATTTTTTCTTCTCAATGTGGTTAACCCTTGTAACACTACAATGTATCATTTCACATGTGTGTGTGTATGTATATGTGTGTGTGGGAGGGAGGGAGAGAGAGAGAGAGAGAGAGAGAGAGAGAGAGAGAGAGAGAGAGAGAGAGACAGAGAGAGACAGAGAGACAGAGAGAGAGACAGAGAGAGAGAGACAGAGAGACAGAGGGAGACAGAGACAGAGAGAGACAGAGAGTCAGAGACAGACAGAGAGACAGTGGGAGACAGAGACAGAAACAGAGAGACAGACAGAGAGAGAGAGAGAGAGAGAGAGAGAGAGACAGAGAGAGACAGAGAGTCAGAGACAGACAGAGAGACAGTGGGAGACAGAGACAGAAACAGAGAGACAGACAGAGAGAGAGAGAGAGAGAGAGAGAGAGAGAGAGAGAGACAGAGACAGAGACAGAGACAGAGAGACAGACAGAGACAGAGAGACAGAGAGAGACAGAGAGAGACAGAGACAGAGACAGACAGAGACAGAGACAGACAGAGAAACAGAGAGACAAAGACAGAGAGAGAGAGAGAGAGAGAGAGGCAAGAGGAGAGACACAGGGGCCCATGGACCTGCTGAGTGCATGGAGAGAGAAATAGTAGGAAAACCGTAGTACATAGTTTGACAGAGAATTTCTCTGACTGAGGCCTTATGAGCTGTAGAAAAATATTTTTTGATTCATATGTTTTATAACTTCTTGGGGAAAGAGGGAAAAAGAGAGAGAAAGAGATAGAGACAGATAGAGGTAGAGGGACAGAGAGAGGGAAGAAGAAAGAGGGAGAGAGAAGAGGAGAGAGGGAGAATCAGAGACAGAGAGACAGAGGCAGAGACAAGAAATATAGAAACTTTGACCTGAATCTTTCTAGGCAAATAAATTAGAAGGGTGTGTGTGTGTGGTGTGTGTGTGTGTGTGTGTGTGTGTGTTTAGGGATGAAGTAGGGATGGGGAGGGGGGCAGTTGATTATGATTATCTTAGACTTGTGTGAGAAGTAGAGGAAGTAGAGGATAGCTATGTGGCAAAGTGAATGGGGCACTGGGCTGGTAATTAGGAACACTCATCTTCCTGAGTTCAAATCTGACATACTGGCTAGGTGACCAGGGCAAGTCACTTAACTATGTTTGCCTCAGTTTCCTCATCAGTAAAATGAGTTGGAAAAGGAAATGGCAAACCACCCCAATATCTTTGCCAAGAAAACACCAAATGGGGTCACAAGAAGTCAGACATGTCCTGAAATAACTGAACAAGGCCTCATCCTACACAAGTCTTGTCTGTGCCTTTTCATAAATTCAGGATTATAAAGGAGTTTTCTTGTAGGTGTCCCAAAAGGGAATGGAAAGATGTTTGGAGGGCAAAAGTAGGATGGGTACAAATGGATTGCAATGTTTTTATGGACAAACTATATATGAGAAGTAGCATAAGGAACATAACTGAAGAAATGCATGATGGGAAAAAGGAGAGTCAGCCATATAGCAAGAACAAGGGGTAATGGAAGGACACCCAAATACTGCAGTGGTACCCATGAAAGGCAAATATTATAGACTGATAGCTGGAAGAGACCTGAGGGATCATGTAGTCAAACCCACTCAATTTATAAATTAGAAAACTGAGGCTGAGAAAGATTCTGTGGCTTGCCCAAGGTCACACAGTTTGTAAGGAGCAAAATAAAGATTCAAACCTGGATCCCTTGAATCTGAAATCCAGTGCTTTTTCCAAAGTGACAGACTGCCAGTCCACTGGCGAGGTCTGTTGGGTAGGTTCCCTCTTGGATTAACATGAATAAGAATCACATAGGATGAGAGAAGTTATGGATGACTCATCATTTGTTTTTGTTGTTTGTCCTTAATTCTCAAAGAGGACCAATGACATCATGAGGGTGATGTCTTGACTTGTGCATGAATTGGATTTAATTTAATTTTAATTTAAGTGAGGTAGAGCTGCACAAAATCATCAGCCTCACTCTCTCCTCCAGAGTCACTGAAGTCCAGTGGCAGGACAAAGGTCTGGCAATGACTGGCAATGGCCCAGGATGTAGTGGGTGACTTTGACCTTTCTAAATTAAGGTCTCTCCCAGATTTGTTTGATTGAGGCCACACTCATTCAGTGACAAAGGACTAGGTTAGAGCTGAGATAAAAGATGGCTTAATTCACCATCACAAAGATATTATCAATCTGGGAGGAAAAGACTCTCAGAATTTCTGGCCAGAACAGAAAAAAATGGCTACATACACTCATTCTAAGTCATTTGTGCCAACGGAGGGAATATTAGGAAAAGAGGGAATAGTTTGATGAGATCATAAAATCATTGAAGTATATATGAAGCTCATGAGAATGATTGCAGAATTAGAGAGTTGGGAGAGGCCTGAAGGATCATTTAGTCTGACCCAACATTAAAGTATGAATCTCATGTACAACACATGGTCATCTAGTCTTTGCTCAGAATAACTTCAGTGATGGGAACAGCTCTCCTTTCTGAGGAGGGATCTGGAAAACTCTTGGGATGAAAACAGCCCACATATGATCTTGCTAAAGTTTAGGATTCTGGTCACTGACATGTCTTATAGATATGTTTGATCCCAGACAGATTGGTTCCACTCCCTCTGTCTACCCTCCCCCAACATTTTTGACTAACTTTAGGCTCATGCAGAAGTACAATTTATAGTATCATGTCTCTAGAGCTGGAATGTAACACAGAGTCCATCTGAGGCAACCCTTTCATTTTACAGATAAAGAAACTGAGACTGAGGAAGACTAAGCAATTTAACCAAAGTCACACAGAGTGAGCATGGGATCTGAACTCAAGTCATCTCATTTCAAAACCAGCATTTTTTTTCTGCTGTACCAAGCCTCGCTGACATAATCTGCACCCTCATAGTGAATTGGGTAAACATGGTCAGCCCTCTTTCTCTACAGAGGAAATGAGCTAGATTGCAGTTTGGGAAATTTAGGTTAGCACTATCAGAGCTACACCCTGCAAGGCTCAAAGGAAAAGGGTGGATACAGCAGGTGAAAATGTATGTGGCAGTTGCTAGACGTGCTCCAAGATAAAAGCGTTGCAGGAGTTCATATATCAGCTGGGAGCAAGATGTAAGGTGTAGTCTAATCACATCAGCATTATAATCTAGAACTTCATTTAGCCAGAGTATTTAGGCAAATCAGATAGAGAAAGCCAATCTGTTTCTTTGAGCAAACCAGCCTATACAAGGCAGGGAACACATGGCATCAGTAGAGACAGATGTCAGGTGAGTGAGTCTAGGACAGCAGCGCAGTAGTATCCCAAAAATGTGGGGGCACCAGAGCTTTCTTCTTTGTGGTTAGTGTGGAGGTGCTCTTGGGTATTTGCATGCTTCTGGGATCATGTGTTTCTCTTGGTCCAGGCTCGAAATCCATCAAACCATTCTAGAATAAGAGGTATTAAGTGATGATAAACCTGTGTTCTAGATTCACCCTTAGGCTGCCTCTATGATTACCCCAGCACAGCTGACCTCCACCCCTTAGATCACTGAAGGGGTGCCAACCACAGGCCAGAAGACAAGACAAGACCTAAGAACTTCCTGGCTGTCAGGTTGCTAAGCATTGCATTGATATATACTCTTAAAGGAAGCTTCCTGCAGACCATTAACAAAAGGACTGATTGGCTTGGGGAAGTACTGCCTGCAGTCAAGATTCTGAATAGGGAGACCACCTGCTATACCTTCTATCTCTGACCCTCTAGCCCTTCTCCTGAGATCTCCAGAATCCTCTGCTCCAATAGAGAGCTTTCTCACCTGCAGCTGAGCACCAGTGGGTGCTAGGCACGACTGTGGAGGGTCTGCCAGTAAGTGGTGGGGAGGGCTGTTTTGGAAGAGGGAGCAGGAGTAACAGAGAGGAGTTTCTGGTCTAACAGAGGAGGTGTAAATCAAATAGCTGTTTTGAAGCCTTTTAAATGTTTTGACACTCTCCAATCCATCAGGGCCTTTAATTGTATTTTGACTGAGTTGTTCTATATGTAAATACCAGTTACTGTTAAGATTGTTTATAACCAAACTGTCTGTTTATGCAAATTGTGTTCCAAGATCACAGCGTTTTCATTGCAGGATAAAAACATTCCTTTTATTTAATGCCAAAATCGCTTTCTCCTTGGGTGGTGGTTCCCCCACCCCTCCCCTTTCCTGTTTGCTTTTAAATACAGCAAAAACATTTGGTGTATTTGGAGGAGAAAGGCAACTCCAGCCTAGCAGAGGCTGCATTGGTAATAGGGATGTCAGGACACAGTAATATCATCATCTCTGATCCCTGCTTCCTACTGCACAAGCACTACCTCCATCACATGCCTCCTCTACCCCACTGCCAGATTCGTCCACTGTGACATCCTGGTCTTAGAGTCAGAAGACCTTCAAGTCTCAGCTTTTACCTTAGCTGTATGACTGTGAGTAAGCCACTCTACCTCAGCCATCCTTTCATCATCCATTAAAAAATGGACATAAGGGGCAGCTAGATGGCGCAGTGGATAGAGCACCGGCCCTGGATTCAGGAAGATCTGAGTTCAAATCCAGCCTCAGACATATAACACATACGAGCTGTGTGACCCTGGACAAGTCACTTAACCCCATTGCCTAGCCAAAAGAAAAACAAACAAACAAACAAACAAAAAATGGACATAGAGAAATCAAATTGGATTATAGGTGCTGTCCCAGGGAGTACCTGGAGCATCCCTGGAAACTTCTGGGAAATATATGGGAAATAGTGACTCCTTTCTTGGGCCTTTGGGAATGATGAACTTCTCTGTGGCTTCTGACCATGTGATGTCTGGTATGGAGAGGACTTGACATTTAGGTATGATATGGCAAACCCTGAGAAGTCCCACCCCCTGAGAGTAGAAAGGAACAAGGTACTTTATTAGCTAAAAGAAAAAAAAACCAGCTTCTGGTTGGCTTCTTTTTCACTTATACTCTCCAAGTGGAATCATCTAACTCAGAGACTTCCACTAAGGAATAGAGAATAGGGCTGGCTTTCCTCTCTCATGCCCAGTTGGCATCTAAGGAAGGTATACTACCTATATAAGCCTAAGCCTGGCTTGGGGCTGCCTCTTAGGACTTTGACCTCTCCTGGCTAGATAGCTAACATTGATATAGCACTTACTATATGCCAGGTGAACAAGTTCCAGTCTAGAGACTGATGCCTCCAGCCTTGGGAGTTCAAGAGATCTGGACATTCTGAGTCAAAACTTAATGGCAGAGGCAGCTAGGATAGAGTGGATAGAGCACTGGCCCTGGAGTTGGCAGGACCTGAGCTCAAATCTGGCCTCAGACACATAACACTCACTAGCTGTGTGACCCTGGGCAAGTCACTTAACCCATTGCCTAGCAAAAAAAGGGGAAAAAAAACCCAAACAAAATAAAACTGAATGGCAGCAGGGGAAGAGCCCCTAACCTGACACTTTTGGAGGAGATGTTCACTTACGAAATGTTGTCCTGAATCTGCCCATTTTAATAGCAGACATGTATGAGGACATGTTTGGACAGAGCAGAGGTGAAATGCCTATTTGGCAGACTCGAAAACTGTTTTATGTTCTGATGAGGCTTAAGTACAGGCTTTCAGAAGATTGTAATAGTAGTTATACCTTAAGTTTATGAATCTGGTTTTATTTTGGTGGATGTTTGTGGGTCTTCTTTGCTGAGTATTAGCGTGAAAGTGTGTGTGTGTGTGTGAGTGTGTGTGTGTGTGTGTGTGTGTGTGTGTGTATATACAAATGAATTACCTGCCTCATACAGAATCAATACTACACGTTTCTTTTCCTCCCTCTCTTCCTTCCTTCCTTCCTTCCTTCCTTCCTTCCTTCCTTCCTTCCTTCCTTCCTTCCTTCCTTCCTTCCTTCCTTCTTTCCTTCCTTCCTTCTTTCCTTCCTTTCTCTCTCCCTCCCTTCCTCCTTCCCTTTCTTCTTCCTTCCTTCCCTTCCTTCTCACTTTTTCGGGAGTCAGGAAGAACAGGGTTCAAATTCTTCCTCAGTCACTTACTAGCTCTATGACCTTGGGCAAGTCAATTAACCTTTCTTAGCCTAAATTTCCTCATCTGTAAAAAGGGGTGAAAGGGATGGGTGAGATCAATAGTGTCAACAAAATTAGGGCTACATATTAATGTAGAAAATCACAAATCAGTTTTATCTGTGTTGTACTGTATTTTGTTAATTTTGTTAAACATTTCCCCATTTACATTTTAATCTGGTTTCAGCACTTCAAGTTTGACACATTATTGGAAGGAGTTTCCCTATACTCATGAAATCACAGGTTTGCTAAAAGGCTAAGGCTAAGACTATGTTAAGCCTGGGGCCATGCTACAGTAGGAAGAGTTTAGGATTTAGCATCAGAAAACCAGGGCTTGACTTCTAATTCTGCTTTTTGCTACTCATATGAGCTTGGGCAAGTTATTTTTCTCTTGGTCTCCTTTTCTTCATCTGTGACCTGAGGTTTGGCTAGATCATCTTTGAGGACTCTTCCAGCTCTAATTCCCATGACCCTACTGAGGAAAGGAGTATAAATGGTTTCTCCAATCACATGACCTCCACCAAAAGCTGAAAGCAACAGGTCCTTTGATTTTAGGTGTTTTTGGAAAAGCCCCACAAGGAAGGATACATAGTCTAACTGGAGCCTTTCTAGAAAATGGTTAGGTAGAGACAATAAGGGAAGGGTACAATGAGCTCAAACCTTGGGGGCCAACACCTACAAACCAGGGGAGCTCATGGACCTTCCTCAAACTGGGACAGGAAGAACACTTCCAGGATAGACTGGAATAGAGTAGGAAAGGGATACAACTAGGGATGTTCCTAAGAATCCTGACAGTCTTCAGATTATGGTAGCAAGAGAGAATGTGTGATGGTCAAGGACTCTTGGGTCTAAGCTTCCAGATAGCTCATGGATCAGCTTGTGTCATTGTGGTCCAGATCAGAGCCACTCAGCTGCTTGAGAGGGAGGGATGAAGAGTCTGAGTTCACAGGAGGGAGGCTACAAATTATCAAAGATATGGGAAGTTTCCTTCCTGGAATGTTCCAAGCATCCACATATTTTGTGTGTGTGTGTGTGTGTGTGTGTGAGTTCCATGGAATAATTACTAGGCAGGAGGAAAGGATGTCAATTAGGAAGAGATTGCTTGTGGGACAGAGAAAGATCAGGCCAAAAAAAAAGACCCCCCCAAAATCTGGAAGCTTTTCTAGACTATACAAGATACCATGAACATCTTATATCTCCTGAAGCAGAATGTATGTTTCTGGAGAACAGGGGCTTTTATTTTTGTTTTTATATCTTAGTGCCTAGCTGCCAGCTAGGTGGCACAGTGGATAGAGTGCCAGGCCTAGACTCATCTTCCTGAGTTCAAATCTGGCCTTAGACACTTACTGGCTGTAAGACCCTGGGCAAGTTAGTTAACCTTGTTTGCCTTAGTTCCCTCATCTGTAAAATGAACTGGAGAAGGAAATGACAAACCACTCTAGTATCTCTGCCAAGAAAACCCCCAAATGGGGTCACAAAGAGTTGGACATAGGGCAGCTAGGTGGCGCAGTGGATAGAGCACCAACCCTGGATTCAGGAGGACCAGAGTTCAAATGAGGCCTCAGACACATAATACTTACTAGCTGTGTCACCCTGGGCAAGTCACTTAACCCCACTGCCTTACCAAAACAAAACAAAACAAAACAAAAAACCAAAGAGTTGGACATGACTAAAATGACTGAACAACAGCAGCACCTAGCACAGTGCCCAGTACACAGTAGATGATTAAGAAATATTTGTTGATCGGAGGTTTTTCCTCACCTAGAAAAGTGGCAAGGGTGAGAAAGATGGGAGTAACCAATGTTGGTGGAATTAAGCAAAGATGGGCACATGAAAACACTCTTGGTGGCACTGTGAATTGTTCTAGCTGTTCTGGAAAGCAATTTAGAAACAGGCTGAGAAAATGACTAAACCAAGCTGTCCATGTGCTTTGATCCAGAGATGCCACTGCTTGGCATATAGCCCGTGGAGGTCAAAAAGAGAAGTAAAATCCTCACATACATCAGCATATTTGTAGCAGCTCTTTTTTTTTTAAAGTAACAAATAGCAGGAAATAAAGCAGATGCTCTTCTGTTGGGGAATGTCTCAATAGGTTGTGGTTAGCTTACAAAAACCCTACATAACCTGATCCACCCTATCCTTCCAGCATCACTGGACAGTACTCTGCCTCCTATTCTCCTGTATCTGGCCAAACTGGCCTTGCATATGTTGCTCACTCATAGCATTCCATCTTTGGTCTCCTCGTCTTTTCACTGTCCACCTTACCATGCCTGGAATGTACTCCCTCCTTAACTATGCCACATGGAGACCCTCTCTTCCTTTATGACGTAGCCCAATCATTATCTTCTTTGTGAAGCCTCTCCTGATCTCTCCACTGCTAGTGCCCTCTTTCTCAAACTATCTTGTATTTAATTACTTTGTATGAACTTTAGGTTCCGTGCATATTGTTCTAAGTACTTGTTTTCTCCTTTATTTGAATGTAAGCTTGTTGCAAGTAGGGACCGTTTTATTCTTTGTACTTGTGCTCTTAGCCTAGAGTGTATTGCTTGGACTTAATAGGCGTTTAAAAATACTTGTCTGTTGATTGATAAGTGAATAGAATGTTGCTGTGTTATAGGAAATTATGGATGTAAAGAATGGAGAATTATGAATGGAGAAAAATGAAATAAGCAGAACTAGGAATACTACACAACATCACCACAATGTGAACCGAAAAAGATTGAAATTGAATGCTATGTGATTATAGTGTCCAAATTTGGCCCTCAAGAGGAGATGTGAGAATGAACCTTATTCTCTTCTTTGCAGAGGTAGGTGACTATGGATGTGGACCAATCTATATGTTGTCAGAATCATTGATACGTTGGTTAGTTTTACTGGACTCTATTTTTCTTTTTTAATCTGTTATTAGGAAGATTCTCTGGTTGGGATACATAGGGGTAATTTAAAAACAAAAGATATTAATAAATATTTTAAAAATTAATGCTTGTTGAATTGAACTGAGTGTGGTGAGTACCATGAGAGTGGGAAGGACTAAAGACTGAGAGAGTTAAGCAGAGGGATAGCTCACTGCTAGATCTCTGTAATTAAGAGCTAGGGAGGCAGAGTAGAAAGATATAAAGCCAGAAAGATGGGACAGCCCCCCTGTCAACAGCTATGAATGTCAAACAGAGAAGTTCGGGCTTTATCCAGCCATCAACGGGGAGAAACTGATGACATTAAGACCCAGGAGTGTGACATAATCAAAGTTGTGCTTGTTGAGAGGCAATGTGGTATAGTGGGGTAAGAACACTGGGACTGGAGCCAGAGGGCCTAGATTCAAATCCTGGCCCTGCTACTTACTGCATTTTGTGACTGAGACAAGTTACTTCCCCTCCCTGGGTCTCAGTTTCACAAATTGTAAAATGATTGTACTGCGTGATCTCCATGATCCCTTCCAGCCAGGAGATGATGCAATTCCAGTCAACAAACACTGTGCTACACCCGTGGGATACAAAAACTGAAAGGGAACTGATGCCTGATGTTGACATTGTACTAGGATCACAGGATGTGAATACAAGAAGGCAAATTCAACGTGTGAATACACAAGGCAATAAGCGATTTCTCTTGAAGAGAGAGGAGAAGGTGCTAATAACCAGAGAGGATCAGGGAAAGTTTGTGGAGGAGGTGTCCACCCGAGTGGTGCCTTGAAGGAAGCTAAGAATTCTCTAAGGAAGAAATGAGGAAGGAGCTCATTGTGAACATGGGAGACCACTTGTGCAAGTTATGGAGGTTGGAGATGGATTTTATTTGTGGGAAAGAGCTACCAAACCCATCTAATGGGAATGGCAAGTGTGTAAAATGGTGTAATGGGGAATTATCTCTGTTACTAGAAAGCTGAGGCTGATGGACTGCTTGAGCTCAGGAGTTGGGTGCTGCAGTTAATCATGCCTGGGTCGATTAGGTGGGGCAGTGCTGGGCCTGGAATCAGGAAGACCTGAGTTCAAATCCCGGCCTCAGACACTTGCTAGCTATGTACTCCTGGCAAATCACTTAACCCTGTGAGCTTCAGTTTTCTCATCTGCAAAATGAGCTAGAAGGGAAAGGGCAAACCACTCTAGTATCTTTACCAAGAAAATCCCAAATGGGGTCATGAAGAGTTGGACAAGACTGAAATAACTGAACACTAAGACCGGCATCAGTATGTTAAACCCCCCACTCCTAAGGGGCAGCAGGCAGATGAAGGAGGGAAGAATCAGCCCTGGTTGGAAACAGAGCAGGTCAAAACTCCCAGGCTGATGTAGTGAAATTGGGCCTGTGAATGGCCACCGCACCTTGAACCTCAACAGGACAGGGAGACCTAGTCTCAAAAAGAAAAAGAAAAAAAAACTAGCAAGGTAGGTATTCAACTGGTCAGACTGTACAGGAATGATTGGAGGGGGAAATGCTGGAGGTGGGGGGACTCGTTCTTCATTTTTCCATTTAGTAGATTCTATGCTGCAGTCTCAACAATACTAATTGTGAATAAAAGGAACAATGCTAGTGGCAGCCTTGTTTCCACGATTATAACTTCATTAATACCTTTTGGTCATAAATATCCACTCCTAGGCATTTATCATGCTGGCCACAATTACTGCCTGACACTCCCCCAGGGGATGATTTGTCTGTCCAATCTGATTAAAAGGGGATATTTAAAAGTTAGACTGAGGCTTTCAGCCATTTATAATCTACTAAATATTTAAGTGTGTATATCTTAGTGCACCCAAAAATTGCAAGGATATTTCACATTCCCATTTTCTCAGGATCAATCTGGGGCAGGCCTGATGTGTGCAGACTAATAGGTGAACCCTGTTGACTTTGCCTAAATTGGATTTTTGTAAATAAAATATGTTAAAATGCTGGTAGAAGATTGAGGGGTGGGAAGGGTGTGTGTGTGTGTGTATGTGTATAGAATATTGAGGTGTGCTTGCAATAAAAAAAGAGATCTCAATTCCTCAAATTAATGGGTTTACAACTTCATACTAACTGGTCTCCCTACCTACGGATCCTACTCCTTCAATCCCTTCTACGCAAGCTGTGAGAGTCCTCTTTCTAATGTATAGCTCTTTTTATCCCTTCCCCATTAGTGCACTTTAAATGGCTTCCCATTGTTTGTAGGCTAAAGCCTAACCTCTTCAGCCCAGTATTCGAGAATCTCCAAAACATGATTTCCACTTACCCTTTAAGCTTTATCTCCCATTGGTCTAAATCTATACCCTGTGCTCCAGCCAAATTGGGTTCCCCAAATCCAACTCATCCTTCGGAGTCCCTTTAAATGCTAACCCCTTACCTATTTGCCTGACTAGGAGTAGTCTTTGCCTCCTCTGAGATCCTGTAGTGCTTCCTTTGTGTCTGCTTTATGATAGCATTTACATTCTGATTTGTGTTATAGTTATTCACCTTCACGGCTGATGACATTAAGACCCAGGAGTGTACAGTAGGGACTGTTTTATTCTTTGTACTTGTGCTCTTAGCCTAGAGTGTATTGCTTGGACTTAATGACTACGATGACAACAACAACACAATACCGTGAGTTGTTTGTTTAGTCATTCTCAGTCATGTCTGACCCTTCATGATCTCTTTTGGGGTTTTCTTGGCAAAGGTCCTGGACTGGTTTGCCATTTCCTCCTCCAGCTCATTTTACAGATGGGGGAACTGAGGCAAGCAAGGTTACATGACTTGCCACCTCACCAGGTGTAAGGTAGGTGCTATAATTATCCCTATTTTATAGAAAAGGGAACAGGCTGAGAGAGGATTAAGAGACTTGCTGAGGAAGGTCACACAGCTAGTAAGTGACCAAGGTAGGCTTTGAACTCAGGTGTCCTTGACTCCAAGTCCTGAGCTCCATCAGTTAAGCCACTTAGTTGCCCACAAGTTTGTAAGTTTGCTTGATTTTTTAAAATCCTACTTACCTTCAGGAGCTCAGATTAATAGAACATTTGAACAGTAAAGGATCTTTTAAAACATCTAAGGGGAAGTTAGATGGTGCAGTGGATAGAGCACTGGCCCTGGAGTCAGGAGGATCTGAGCTCAAATCCGGCCTCAGACATATAACACTCAATAGCTATGTGACTCTGGGCAAGTCGCTTAACTCCAACTGCCTCATAAAAAACATCTAGTCCAACTCTTTTATTTTATAAATGGGGAAACTGAGGCTAATAAAGTGAATTAACATCCCCAAATCACACAAATACATAGTGACAAAGTCCAGAGTCAATCTGAGTCTGCTAACTCCAACTTCAGGGATCTTTGCTATTTTACAACAGTTTAATGTTCATTGGTAGAAATAAGATATCTATTCAATCTTAGGATGCTAGAATCTCAGAGTTGAAAGGGTCTTTCGAGATCTTC
The DNA here is from genome assembly GCF_003287225.1 of Phascolarctos cinereus. Lineage (NCBI taxonomy): Eukaryota > Metazoa > Chordata > Mammalia > Diprotodontia > Phascolarctidae > Phascolarctos > Phascolarctos cinereus. Next base: position 124,877,588 of record NW_027555847.1, on the reverse strand, counting down.
AGTACAACTTGTACCTGGACACCTGGTTATTGCTTGTCCTTTGTTTTTGAAGAGGACTGATGACATCACCTGTAATATCTTGACTCGTACATGAATTGGATTTGACTGAGGCAGAGTTGAACAAACTTGTCAGCCTTGTTCTCTCTTCCAAAGTCATCAAAGTCCAGTGGCAAGATAAAAAGTCAAGAGGACTGGTGATGTTCTGGGATGCACTGGCTGCCCTTGGTGTCTTTGATGTCTGACCAAGCTCTAAGCACTTCACAGTGTCTAATGGAAATGCTCTCCACAGCATCTATGGCGAGTGATTCTTTCACTCCTGTTTGAAGACCCACAGTTGATGGGGCATTTACTCTCTTATTGGTCATGGAGTATTGACTTCTAAATCACAAGGGAAGGAGGGTTAGGGACAGGGCCCTGAATGCAGATTTCCCATCCCCACCCATTAATGTGCACAAAGTATTTATAGGTCTAGTTCCCATGAGCCAGGAACTGGTTGTCCTGGGCCTTTCCCCAGGAATAGTCCTTGAATATCATCCCTTTTGTTTAGAACGCCTTCCCCTTTTCATTTTCTGAATTCCTACCCATCCATCTGAACCCAGCTCAAAGACTTCTTGTCCTAGGAACTTTGTCCTGACTCCCTCTATCAGTAATAGTGTCTACCCTAAACCCTTGCAATGCATTTGCATGTATTGTTATGAATTATAGTTATCTACCTGTTCTGTTTCTATCATTCTATTCCTCAATGACATCTTTTACTACCGTTCTTTAGATTTCTTCAGCGGTTATTTATTTCACTCTGGGCTTATCCACCATGAATCTTTTCATTGCCCTCTACATATTCTTCATTTTTAATTCTTTGGGAACTAGAACAAAGGTGAGAGATGACAGGTGTCACATCAGCACCCTTGTGATATAAGATAATGCTAAGAATGTCTCCAGCATGTTGGATGGATGTCACTGAGCCATTCTTATGAGAGGATGTGGCTTGGAAGGACGTGCATCTTATGATCGGCATTGTTGGAAGGAACTTCCAAATGGATACAATTCATTTGAGTATATTATTATAGTTATATGTTGTGCTTGTTCTTATAGAAGGAGGTCCTACCTGAGTTGAATGGGGGGTGCATCTGTCACATGAGAAGTGGCCTGGTTAAGTTCAGCAGGCTAATCATCAGAAGGGTGGTCATAGGACAAGGATTGATTTTGCCCACAACTCACATAGACTGCGTTCTTCTTCAGAGGAGACTCCATTCTGGATAGAAAACTTTGATCCTTGCGTAACTTGTATGATCCAGCCCCACTCTGTCAAGGCCAGCAGGCCTACACTACCCTTCCCTTCAAAGTTCCAGGGCACGCTGAGGAATTTCTAGGTGTCTTTTCTCTAGTGCTTTTGGGTTAAGCCCTCACCAGTTGTGTCCTCTCCATTTGTTAGGGGCCTATGACCAGCAACTCAGTTCCATTTTTAACATCAGGTAGCTTTTACAACAATTTATCTACTTCAAAGATAGAGTAAGAACAAATGGACAAACTAATACCCTCAGGGCATACTCTCCCTTACATACACCACCTCAGAATCTAGGGGAGTACAAGTCTCAAAACTTAGCTCAGTTCCTAAGCTCTGTCCAAAGTAGCATAGCTATTGAATGAGTTGTTTTTTATTTCATTTCATTTCATTTTATTTTATTTTTTGCTGGGCTAGGGCCCTGGAGGTCCTCCTAAAGATCATCATTACTCCTTCTCCCTTAAGGCGTTGATGCTGGGCTGGATATAACCCCTGGCCTAGATTCAAATTTCTAGATTCCTGAGGTTCACTCTATCCTGGAACGGAAAAGGTTAAGGAGGGAGGATCATTTCTCAGAGGACATAGTTTCTCAGGGTTGTCAGTTAGAAGGCTATGGCAATAGCTCATGGGAGAGTGTCCAGGGTATGAACTAGGGTTGTGAGTGGAGAGACGTGAAGACAGAAGCTTTCACACTCAATTGTTGTATCTCTTCTATCCCTAGCTCCATACTCTACAATCAGTAGACCAACAGGTATCTATTAAATAAATACTATGGATCAGGCATTGGGCTCTGTTCCAGGGATACAAAGGCAAAAAATGAAACAGCGCCTGTCCCCCAAGTAGCTTACAGTCCACCTGCACACATAACTGCTTAATCAATGTTAGTGGATTTGAATTGAGTTCAGTTGAATCTCTATATCCCTGCGGTTTATGTAGAGCACTGTTACCCAACTCTGCCTTACCTTTGGAATTTGGGATGGAGTGGAAAAGACTTTTTTTTTTTAGTTGGCTAAAGTGTCCACATAAAATGGACACTAAATCTCTCCAACAGCCAGCCCAGACGGCATGCTAGTCACATCCACTTCCTGGGGAAGGAGGCACTGGCACTCTCCTAAGTAGCCAGCTGTCATTGCCGAATGTACAATATTACTGTTGTCAGCATTAATAAGGGACAAGTGCCTAGAGGCTTGTTACCCACCAATTAAACTTTGAATTTTATTGTGCAACTGTGAGCAGGCTTTACGATATCAGAGCTTTTGGCAGTTAAATACAACTAATATTCATCGTTCCCACATGGGCTCTAACACGCTACTCCATTAAAAGTGTGATTAAGAAATTAATTGATATGGAAAAGATTGGCACATGCTCTAGACATTATGGTGGCAAGTCTTTCATTAATAAGATGGTTGCTCTTTACAAGGGTGGTCATTGATTATTCCTCTCCAGACATCTGGGTGGACCAGGGAGGTGGTGATGGCTAACTCTGTCCACAAGGATAGAACTTTATGGAGAGGGTGTCTTTGCTTGACTTCCATCAGTTCCATACTTGATATGGGAATCCTTTAAAAGATACAGGATTTCACCCATATAGGTCGTTCCTCTACCATCACAGATCCCAATGCATTTATACCTTCTTAGCTTTTCATAAACTGTTCTGCCCTTCCACTCCCCAAACAAACTAAAAAATAAACGAATACACAGAAACTCCCCTACTTATAAGCTTGAGGCCAATCTCCTGGTTATACACCTCCATTCACTTAGGCTGGACCATGGATGGCCCATTCAGTGGCCTTTGCATGAAGTCTTTCCAGCACAATAGAACTTGTCAGAGTTTATTGCCTACTGACTTAACCTTTGGAAATTGAGGGTAATAGTTAATCCATGAACTTCAGTGGAAAAATTTCCATAAAGCCTCTGTTAAGTGAGAATACCTCAAGGAGAGGTTGTGGAGAGACACCCCCTTCCCCAAATCATATATGGCAAAGGGTACCTCATATGATTTAGACAGGAGAAATAAAAATGTAAATTGAAGTTTAGAAGTATTAATGCTTTATGCTTTAAGAGACTTTATAACTTCTAGGGTCATAGATTTTTAGCTAGAAGAGACCTCAAAGGCTATCTAGTCTGAGACTCTCATTTTTCAGATAAGGAAACTGAGGCCCAGTGGACTGTTCAAGGGCATGCAGGTAGAACTCATCAAAGGCCAGATATGAACAGTCTTTTCCTCTTTCCACTGTATTGCTGCTACCTTAATTTAGATACCAGACAGTTTTTCTGAGGTCCTCTTTGAGCTTGTCTGACAGAAGAACTATATGATGAGCATGACCAGATAGGAGGGAGTGAAGCTTCCTGTTACCAACAATGAATTGAAAGGCAATGATATTGGAGGAAACAACAGGCAAGAAAACATATGTATACACAGGTTCCTCAAGACTGGCTTCCCCTTGATGTTTCCTACAATATCATTTTCTACTGTCTGAAGTAATAGTAGAATTCATGGATCCCCCGAAAGGAAGGAGCCCCCTCTAAGAAATGAGTCAGGGACAGACAAAATGCGGGAGCCAAGATGGTGGGTGACCCCATTCTCTAAAAAAGCTTTTGTTAGGTGGAACACAGGTACTGGAAGGCTCACTTTGCATTAATAATAATAATGATGATTTGTTGTGTTAGAAACTATTAAATAATGTAGGTTAAATTTAAAAGTGTTTCCAACATGCTTTTTTTTGGAAAGCTGGTTGTTAAACATTTATCAGCATATCTTTTCCTATCCCCATCTTCATTTGTGATATTCTCACCTCATCTTTTTTTCCCCCCTCTATCAGTTAAAACTTGGACCAAACCATCCCTTCAGCTTGACTAGAGCAGGGAAAAATGAATTTTATGTCGCTGTATTTCCACCAAGGCTTTGAAACCAAAGAAAGTATTATGAGATTTCCACATGGTTAGTTGCTACTGTTGCCATGAAACCCTTCCCAGAGTCTCCGGCTGGGAGTGTCCTCTTATATCACTTTGGGTGGATATCTCATCTGTACCTACTCAGTTCTCTTTTGTGTAGACAGTATTTCTTTCTATGTACGTTATCTCACATGACTATAGGATCAATGTTAGAAGTAGAAGGGATGGGAGAGATCATCAAGTCCAACTTTATCATTTGACAGGGGAGGAAACTGAGGCTTGGATAGAGGAAGCCACTTCCTCAAGTTCCCACTGGAAGTTAGTGGCAGAGCCTGGACAATACCACAGGTCTTCTGGGACCTAGTCCAGTGCATTTTGTACTAGCCTATGCTACTACCTCCTCTCTGCAATGTCATAAATGCCATGACATCAAAGACGGTGTCTTAATCCCTGGCTTTGGGTATCCAGCATAGCACAGAACCTTGGATAAGGCAAATGAGTAACATTTGCTGAATTGAATTTGAATCTATTTAAATATTTAACATCACTTTACAGCTAGATTATTGTAATGGACTCCTAAACTGGTCTCAATGTCTTTATTGGACTCTCGATTTCACCCAGTTGCCAATGTATCTTCCCAGTGTATACACAGAGATGCCTGTCACACCTCTCCTCAAAAACCTTCAGTGGATACTTATTACCCACTGAATAAAACTTAAACTCCTTATCTTGTTTCTCAATATGGCATAATCTGGCTCTTGCTTACCTTCCTAGCTTTGTCTCATGCTATTCTATTTCTTATCCTATCCTCACATGTTAGCCTACGCTAGTCTGAGAAAAGGAGTCAGCTGTTTCGACTCCTCTGAGACCCTAAAACTCATGAATGACTGGGGAAAGCAAGCAGATTCCAATGTTTGCATTCCTCCAATCAGGGTGTTTGTTTTGTTAAAAATCCAAACCACAAACAATAGTACTGGTGTTAGAATCAGAAAAAACCTAAATTAGGAATCCCAGCTTGGACAAATGTTTGTTGTATTTATTCTGGTTAAGTCCCTTAACCTGTTTGTGGTTCAGTTCCCTCATCTGTAAAATAGGGTTAATATTGCTGGCATTATCTCCTTCATAGAGTTCTTGTGAGGAAAATGATATGGAAATGTTATCATTCATTCAACAAATGTGTGTGTGTGTGTGTGTTTGTGTGTGTACACATGTGCACATGTGCATGAGAGAGGGCCATATGTGAGTCCCTTGCTAGGAATCATGGGGAATGCAGTAATGAATATAGAATAAGTCTTCCCTGATCTTGAGAAGCTCACAAGTCAGCAGGGGACATTAGACATGTACAGATAGAAAACAATAATAGATGGATAGAATGTAATAGATGAATAGAAAAGGACCAAAATGCAATGAGAGGTTTAAATAAGAGATACAGAATGGCAAAGTGTGTAGAGCGTTGGAATTGGAGTTAGAAAAATGTAGGTTTGAATTCTGCCTCTAACTCTAGGTAAGTGACCCTGGACAAGTCATTTAATCTCTCTCAGTTTCCTTTTCTGTAAAAAGGAGATACTACCATCCCCTTCCTTCCCCAGTGTGTTGTTGTAAGGATCCAGTGAGAATGTATGTAAAGCACTTAATGTCATTTAAATGTCGGTATTATTATTATTTCTGTTATTGTTATTATTTTGATGATCACTCTGCAGGTTAAAACTTGGATCAAATCTTTCCTTCAACTTGGCCAAAGAAGTGGGAAATGGGGTGTACCAGGGAAGGCTTCATGGAGGAGGTCTTGCTTAACCACACCCCACAATCCCATCCCCATGCCTGGTTTCATAGCTCAGCAGAAAGAAACTGCAATCAAATCCCCTATGAGAGTATATTTTATTTTTCATCTCTTCCAGATGGATTGAAGAAACAGAATGTCTTTTCTTTTCTTTTTTCCCTCCCTTCGACACTGTCCTGTTATATAGAATCTCAGAGAGATTTCGTGTTTTGATTTATTCAATTCTTTTTCTCCATTGATTTTAATTAAGTTCACTGGCGGCTTCTAAGCCTGGGGAAGAAGAAGAACAACTAAAAGGGGAAAAAAAAACACAACCAAACCAAGCAGCCCCCAAACCCCCAAAGCAAGGGTTTTTCTTTTGCAATTGAGTTTTCCAAGTTCTAAAGAGCTTAGCAGGAGAGAATGAAAGCGGAACTTGCAAGCAGAGACATTTCCTTTGCTTTATTGGTCCCCAAATAATAAATATAAAATTAAAATCCTGTTAAGGAAAATCACAGAAGTCATTATGGCTTGGCACTGACAGCGCCTTTGATCAAACCTTTTATGTAATTTCACAGTTTCTAAGGGAATTCTCCAAGCAGACATTGATCATTCTCTCCAGGGTTTGATTTTCTTTCTCCCTGCAAAAGCAAGGCAGAGAAAGGAGAAATGGGGGGGGGGAGGAGGGAGAGAGAAGGGAGAAACCCTTTCCCCCCAATTTAATCTTTTGAACTTGGTTCATATCTTGTGTTTTTTAGAGGAAAATGCCACTTGCACATCGAGGAAAGTCACACACTCTCTGTTGGCTTCACCCTTTCTCTGGTGGAGTTCTCTGATGGTTATTGAGTCAGGAGTGATTTCCCAAGCATTAAGAAGAGGCTTAGGGAAGGTTGAAAGGGCCCCAAATAGTCAAATCGTATCTGTTGAATCCAATTCAATGGAAAATTAGGAAGAAGCTGAGGTGGAAGGTTGGGCAAAGGTTAGGTTAAAATTAGAATAAGCTTGCATTTAAAGCTGGGTTTAGGGTTAGGATTGGAGTGAGAGCTAGGCTTCAGACCTGGGTTAAAGTTAGAGGGAGGCCTATAACTAGGGGTTAGGTTAAGATCTAGGGTTAGGTATTTGATTGAGACTAGGGTGATAGTGAGGGGCAGCTAGATGGTACAGTGGGTAGAGCACTGTGCCTGAAGGCAGGAAGACCTGAGTTCAAATCCAGCCTCAGACACTTATTAGCTATGTGACCCTAGGCAAGTCATTTCACCCTATTTGCCTCAATTTTCTCTCTATAAAATGAGCTGGAGAAAGAAGTGGCAAACCACTCCAGCATCCTTGCCAAGAAGACCCTGAATGGAGTCACAAAGAGTCAGACATTACTGAAATGACTGAACAACAGTAACACCAACAAGGATGAGAGTGACATTAAAGAGTAGGTTTAGTGCCAATGTTAATCTAAGATCTGCTTTGGGGATTGGCGTGAGGGCTTATACTTGTTGTAAGCTTTGGACAAGTTACAACTTAGTTTAGGTCTTGATTTAGAATATGGGCTTCAGTCCGGCCCAGGGTTTTGATTTGGCTTAGGATCTGGTTAAATGACAGGTCTGGAATCTGAATAAGTGTAAGGCCTACATTTTGGGCTTAGATTCAGGCTTCTATTTGTGCAGGTTTCAGAATTCTGGTTAAGGTCAATCAATGTACCAGTGAATAAGTATTCATCAATTGCCTGCTGTGTGCAGCCAAGGTTAAGGTTAGGGTTAATGTAGACACACCTATGAAAAAGAATCAAGGAACCATTATTCAATGAGTAAATTCTTTTTTTTTTTTTGCTTTTGTTTTTTAGGAGGTGTCATATGAGAATAATTGTTTTAGGTGACACACGCACGTAGTTCCCATTTTGTCCTCCAAATGAGTAAAATGTCCCTTTCCTTGCATGGTATAGCTTCCCTGTGGCTGTGATCTAATTGTGGACATGAGAACTTGTAGTGTAGATTTCATCTAAACTTTTCACTTTTATTATTTAGTACACTTCTATCATTTAGTACTAAGGAGGGAGATTTTCCCCCAAAGTCCCATGCCCCTTGGTTTGGGTCTTTTTTTTTTTCCTTCTTTATTCTTTTCCTCTACCAATGCTAGTAGCTGGCTCAAGTGGACCTTTGTTCTTTCTTGAGGCAGAGGAAGAGGATTTCACATACTTACTGTTTTAAGCTGGGCTCAATCCTGAGTACATTTTCCTGTATCTTGGTGCTCTGTAAATTTAAATTATTAATGCACGGTTCTTTTTATGGACTCCCTTGAGTTCCTGCCATCAGTCCATAGGCTCCTTCACTGCTTCCTTCAACTCAGAGGTTATCGGTTTGTCATTCTGGTTGAACCTGTGGTCCAACCACTACTGTGAACTATTAACTATTACTATTTGGAGTTTCTGGAGGAGGAAGGTCCTCTCTCCCTCTCCTTACCCCACCCCCGCCACTTAGGTCTACCCTCTCAGGGCAATATAAAGATATTGAAAAACTGAAGTGTCTCAACAGGAAGGATGGGCAGGAACTTGAAAATTGTTTTCTTGGCAGAATAGTCCTACTGGGGAAGTGAAGGCTTAGGAGGGCTCTATGAACATTACCTTTAAATATCTGACAAGATGTCATGAAGAAGGCAGAATGGACTCACACTGTGTAGCTGTACAAGGCAGACCAAGGACAAATGAGTGGAAGTTATAAAGAGGCAGGTTTCTTGTTCAAGGTATGAATGAATCTCTAACAATTTTACGTCATCCAACAGTAGATTGAACTGTATGTGAGGGCTGAGCCCCTTGTGAAGCATCACCAGGCAGACTGGATGACCAACAGTCAGGAATGTTGCAGGGGGCTTCTTGCACTGGCTTAAGAAATTAGACTAGACAGCCTGAAACCAAACTCTAAGATTACATAATTCTTATTATATCTTCCCAGCACCCAATATAGCACTTTGCAATTTGCATATAGGCCCATGAGATGATAGGATTTTAGAGTTGGAAGGGAGCTTAGAGATCAAATAGTATAAATTAAGTATCTACTAAGTTGTCATTCAATTAAAAAATGTAAGATTTTGTAACTGAAGAGGATATAAAGCTTTGAGCGGTATTCATTGGGCCAAATATAATAAGATAAAATGTGTCAGTGAAATACTAACTTGGGTTCAAAACATCAGCTTCAAAAGTAAATGAATCAACTGATGCTGAGTGAAGTGAGCAGAACCAGCAGAACATTGTACACAGTATCAACAACATTGTGTGTTGATCAGCTGTGATAGACTTAGCTCTTCTCAGCAATATGATGATCCAAGACAATTTCAAAAGACTCATGATGGAAAATGTCATCCACATCAAGAGTAAAAATTACGGAGTCTGAATGCAGATTGAAGCATATTATTTTCACTTTTTTGTTTTTTTCATGATTTTTTCCTTTTGTTCTGTTTCTTCCATACAACTAATGTAGAAATATGTTTGATATGATTGCAAATTACCTATACCAGATTGCTAACTGTCTTGGAGAGGGGGAGAGTATGGAGAGAGGTAGAAAAATTTGATACTCAAAATCTTAATAAAAATGAATGTTGAAAATACTTCAAAAGTAAAGGAGAAGGAAAGTGTAGCTAGATAGCAGTTCAATTGTGTGGGAAAAAAAAGATCTGGGGGTTGCAGTGGAGTTTGATAGGAATCAACAGTATGATGTGGTAGCTGAGAAAGCTAGTCCAGTAGTATGTTCAGAATTAGGGAGGTGGTGGTTCTACTGTATTCAGAACCAGTCATACCACACTGGGAATATTGTATTCAGTTTCCGGCAGCACAGTTTGGGAAAGATGATGACAAATGGGAGAATTCCAGAGGAGAGTAATCAGGATGATGGAGGGTCTTGTATTCGTGCTGTATAACAGTCAGCTGAAGAAACTGGTTAGGAGAAGACTTGGGTGGGGCACAATAGGTGTTTCAAGGGCTGTTGCTTATGACAAAGATTGTCTTTATTCTGCTTGGTCCCAGAGGACAGCACTAGGAGGAATGAGAAGAAATTTCAGAGACAAATCTAGATTTTACATGAGGAAAAATCTTCCTACCAATGTTCTGTTTGTTTGTTTGTTTTTCCACAGGTGTGTGGGTGGGAATGGAGGAGGTAGAAATCTGACTACCCTGTGATTTTATGAGTATAAGGAATTCCTGGAGGGGAAAATCCCTTTACTGATACATAGTAGTACTTCTACTGTACTGGGCAGCTAGGTGGCACAGTGGCTAGAGCACTGGGCTCGGAGTCAGAAAGACTCATCTCCCTGAGTTCAAATCTAGCCTCAGATACTTACTAGCTGTGTGACCCTGGGCAAGTCACTTAACCCTATTTGCCTCAGTTCCTCATCTGTAAAATGAGTGGAGAAGGAAATGGCAAACCATTCCAGTATCTCTACCAAGATCCTGGTAAAAAAAACCCAAATGGGGTCACAAAGAGTCGGACATGACTGAAATGACGTAACAACTTCCTGTGTAACTCAAGAGTATTAAAAAATTGCTCAGGGCCTCTGAGAAGTTAAATATCTTCATCAGAGTTACACAGCTCATATGTGGCAGAGGCCAGGCGCCCTCTAACTACTCAGCCATGATGCCTATTTCCAACAACAAACTTTATTCAAAAGTGGAATGGACTACCTCCAAAAGTCAGAGATCTCCTTCAGTGGAGGCTTTTAAGGCAAAGGCTCAATGATTTCTTGCTAAGTATGTTTTAGAAAGGATTCTTTTGCAGGTGCAGGTTGAACTAGATGGCCTCCATCACTGAGAATCTGTGATTTTGTGATTAACAATAACTCATAAATGCAAATGATTAATAAATGCAACTAATAATAAATCCACAGGGGTTTAATCATATGGGAAGTACATGATCCCAGGGAAGACTAGAAGGAGGATTGTTTGGATCAATAGCTGCTAATAGGATTTTAGGTTTATAATCCATAGGGAGGATTGGGGAACAGTTCCACTAGTTTCTGGAACCTTCTGTGAACACATGGGACACAGTCAAAAATTCTGTCTTTCAGTCATTCCTGTTATCTTCCTACAGCAACATTAGTGTTGCACTACAGGGCATATTTCACAACATTTTTAATATGGTGCTTAGCTCCTCGAGATGCCCTTCTCAAATACTAACCAGTAAAGTTAATGGACCCGAGTGCCTACCAGGGCCACATGGGGAGGAATGAGAGAGAACTTGCAAAATCTTACCTTAAATGCCAGTGCAATGACAATGCTCACCCCACTGCCCTGCCTTTTTCCTATTAAAGTTAGAAATGAACTAACAGCCGCTATATTAACCATTAACAGTGTCTGCAGCTGAGGTGAGGATGCCATTTTGAAACACACTTGACTCATCCTTCATCCCAAGAGCACAGGGAAAGATTAAAGGGGCCCTGCTTCTGTCTCGACTTTAATTAAGACTGTCATCAAATTGGATATGAAAGGAAATTTAGAAACCTCAGCTAAAAATTCAGGAGGGATATAAAATGGGACAATTTACTATTTGCCAATCTCAGCTCCATTATCACCGTAAGCAGTCATGGTGACTTAGCTTTTGATAGATGCCTGGAAATACCTAAAGCAATCTCTTTACAAAGTTTAATGACCTTGCCTCATTTAGCTTTTGAAATATTTCCATGGCAATGGGGATAAAAATGGCAAGATTGTTGTAATTATGCAGCAGAAGGTCAGTGGTGCCTAACTTTTGATAAAGGTCTAAAGTTCCTTAAAGCTATCAGGGACAAAGGGAACTGTCCAAGCTCTGTTTCTTTTGGTCTCCATGCTCTCTTAAAATGCCATGCAGAGGATCAAGAAAGGCAATGATGATAACAACAGCATGCGACCTCCAGGGGGTAACATTTTTGTTATTCTTATTGGCACTAGATGACAAGACAACCACCATTTTTGTCGACTGTTGAAGCAGGCAGCTCCTTAGAGGTCACTGTATTATAAGATATTAGTACTCAGAGGGTCCTTACACATCATGGAGTCCAAACCCTTTATTTTTTTTAGATGAGGGCATTGAAGCCCCCAAATGGGAATGAACTAGCCCAAGGTCATAAAATAGTATAACAAGAGGTATTTAACAAGGATTTGAACCCAAGTCCTTTGACTCCAAGTCTAGGGCTCATTTTACTATACCACAGACTTGGTACTAGAAAGAATGGTTGGTTTTGAGGCAGTGTGGTATTGTGGCAAATGCAGTGGCTTTGAAAGAAAAGAACCTGGATTCAAATTTTCCCTCAGCCACTTATTACCTGCGTAACCTTGGGCAAGTCAGTTAACCTCAGTTTTTCTCATCTGTAAATGAAATGGCTGAACTAGACAATCTTTCATGTTTTTCCCAACTCTAGATCTATGATCCTATGAGTCAAAGTGTGGGGGATCTTTACATCAGATCTCTTGGATCATATGTCTTGGCTTGGTTTGGTGGTAAGAACATCAGAAGACCTGTCTGATTTTATAATGACCTTTACAATTCAGTCAAAAAGTCTTTCCAGTATCCAATCTAATGTAATAAGAATTTATTATGCATGCACTATGTACAAAGTGCTGTGCCAGGTACCAGAGATGCAAAGACAAAAACAAAAAGCAGCCTTTGCCCTTAAGAAGGGGTGAAACACATGGATGTGTCACTACGGACAAGGAATAGCCTTAGGAGTAATAAGTTGGGGGAGAAATGGGAGCCTACAATTGGAAAGAGAAATTTCAGAGGTGGAACAGTTATGAGTGTTAGACACATGAAGGATGTGGATGTCCCTGTGTATGGCTGAGGTAGAGATCATGGGAGTTTAGGAGTTTGGATAATTGGGAGGCCAGGATGTTTGAAGGGACATCAAAATGTATATTAGAGTTTGAAAGTAGGAGGACAGAAAGGAAGACTCTGATCCAGGTACTGAACTTCTAAAATGATCTGGAGTTTAGACTCTTGCTCATTTTATAAATGAGCGAACTAAGGTGTGTGTGGGGGTAGGTGACTTACCCAAGGTCACACAGGTAGCAAACATCAGAAGGGATTTGAACCCAGGTCCTTTGGCTCCAGTGCCAGTGTTCTCTCCACTATTCCCACCATTGGCTTATATCCCTGGGTACACTCTCCTGGTGGGTATCCTTCTGTCACCATTGTTTGGCAACCTCTTTTCTCCTTTGAGAGTGATTTCATGCATCTCAATCACAAGGTTCAAGTATATGCCACCCTCATCTACCAACCTCCAGATGCCTCTCTTTTTATTCTCATCACTTAGCACAGTGCTTGACACATAGTAGGTGCTTAATAAACGTTTATTGACTGATATGAATTCAAGTTCTGCCTCTAACACATACTGGCTGTATAACCATTGGCAAGTTATTTAGCTTCTAAGTGCTCTAGGGCAATTCTCTAAGACATAAGTGGCAGAAAAGGCCCATTCTGCATTCATAAAGAGATTTTCTTCACCTGATAGTTTTCTATATCTATATGTCTATCTCTATATTTTGTATATGTTTATTTATGTACATACTAGCTTCCCTAGTAGAACATAAGCATCTTGAGGGCAGGGGCTGTTCTCTTTTTATCTGTGTCCCTAGTACCTACCACAGTGCCTGGTATAGTATAGGCACTTAAGAAATGCTTGTTGACAAATTATTAAGCCTAGTCTGTACTGTGCCCTAACCCAGAGATGGCAGCACAGGATATTCCTGGTTAAGCAGGATTGTAGAGTTATTCACTGGAACATATCTCTTTTTACTAATAAAATATGTGCTGCTGATTTAAACATCAAGGGATCCCATGGAATCCATGTTTCTTCACAGATTTTGAGTTGGAAGGGACCTTAGAGGTCAGCTAGCTCAGCCCCTTCATTTTACAGAAGAGAAGACAGGTCCACAGGTTTTAAGTGACTTACTCAAATAGCAGAGCTAGGATTTGAACCCAAATCATCTGATTTAAAATCCAGAGCTCTTTCCATTACACCATATGCTATATCTCCTTAATCTCATCACAAAGCAGGGCATTGTCAGTAGTGTAGTGTTGTTGTCTGTCCTTCATTCTCAAAGAGGACCAGTGACATCAGGAGGGTGATGTGTTGACTTGCAAATGAATTAGATTTAAGTGAGGCAGGGCTGTGCAAAGTCATTAACCTCACTCTCTCCTCCAGGGTCATCTAAGTCCAGTGGAAAGACATAGATCAGGACAACTGGAGATGACTCCAGATGCAGTGGGAAGTCTTGGCCTTTTTAAGCTAACGTCTTTCCCAGATCTCAGTTTGTCTGAGGCAAGTACTATAGCATAATGTGAAAAGCCCTGACCTGGATTCTAGTCCTGGATCATCCACTAACTCAGTCTATAACTGAGTAAGTCATTCTTCCTGGGAGTTAGTTTTTTCATCTGTAAAATGAGAAGGTTGCTAACTTGGGCTGCATTAAGAGAGGCAAAATGTCTAGAATGTAGGAGGTGATAGGCCTGCTGTACTCTTCCCTGGTCAAATGTATCGGGTATGTCTTTAGATGCTATATTTTGGGAAGGACATTTCTAAGTAGGAGATCACCAACAGGAAGGAGATTATGATGGTCAAGAGTACTGAGATGTAGTTATAAGAAGATTAGTTAAAGGGATGGGAGATGTTAAACCAGGAGAATGCATATATACATGGATGAATGAATACAAAAGCATTTAATGGTCATTGACTCTGTGCCAAGAGAGGCAGCTAGGTGGCTGAGAGGATAGATCATTGAGCCTAGAGTCAGGAAGAGTCAAATATGACCTCAGATGCTTACTAACTGTGTGACCTTGGGCAAGTCACTTAAGTTCTATTTGCCTCAGTCCACTGGAGGAGTAAAGGATAAACCACTCCAGCATCTTTGCTAAGAAAACTCTATATGGAGTCATGAAGAGTCAGACATGACTGAACAACAAATGTGCCAAGAACTGTGCTAAGTGGGAATGGTATAAATAGAAAGAGTGAGATGGCCCCCTCTCAAGAAGCTCCAAATTCTTGTGTGATTGTGGGAGTCAATACATGAAAGAGTTTGGCTGAAGGGAAGATGAAGATGCCCAGAAGTCCTAAGGCTGGATGGCAAATCCCAGGCAGGGCTCCTTAGGGTGCATCAGATGTCCTCATGACAGTGTCCAGGGTTCTGGAGGTCAGAGAGGCTGCAGAGATGGTAAGGCTTGGAAGAGCACAGTAGCAAGGCAGATGACAAGTTCTGATGGTCTTCCACCTCACATGAAAGTGTAGAATTGATGAGTCTTTCTTATCTAAACAGTGTGGATAGTCATGATACATTTCCTGACTTAGGACTACCTATTGGCCTATAATGGGCAGGAGTGGAGGGAAGGGAAAAAGGGAAGACACCTCTGGGGGCTAGTCTTCCTCGCACTAGGATGCCTTATGAGGCATGTGAAAGGCTGACGGGTGGAGGCGGAGGGATGATCACTTGCCAGGGTGTTTTTTGGGGGACTCTTATTCAGGTGCCTTTTGGACTCAGTACTCTTTGGGGTTCCTTCCAAGTCTGAGACTCTGTGGAATTTGTGACCAGGTCCCTTCTAGCTCCAACACTGTATGCCATATGCTTTAAAGCTCTTCCCAATTCTAATGTTCTGTGTAAAACAGCAACAACAACATAAATAGATCTATGGTCTCATAAATCTGGATGTTTCCACCAACACAGTGCCTAGCACATAGTAGGTGCTTAATAAATGTTTATTGATTGATTGATAGCAACTCATCCATGTCTGATCATCCTATGTGACTTTTGTCCATGTCCTTCCATGGTTGCAACAGGGAGTCCATGCACCTTGCTGCATACCTTCCTCACTTTTTTTGGACATGTTAAGGGTACCAGTGAGGGTACTTGAGCAACTTGATTAGATCAAGAAGACCTAGAGGAGCTCCATGCTAGAGGCAACACCATTGTGAGAGTGCTGACAGATGGATTCATAGGACATCTGAAGGAAGGGAGGATATGACCTTTTGTTGTTCCATGCTCATGACATGCAATCCCCTCATATACTGTCTGTGCCTTTGCACTGGCTGTCCCCACATGACTGGAATTCTGTCTCTTCTCCTCTCTGTCTTTTGGAATCAATGGTTTCCTTTAAGACTCAACTCAAGTGACATCTTCCATGTGAGGCCATATCTGTTCTATCTCCCACCAACTTCTAGTGCTCTGACTATAACCTGGTATCTGTTTTCACTGTTTTCTTTTTTGCATATCCCTACAAATGTACATGCTGTACCATCTACCCACCCCACCCTCTCTGAGGGCAGGGCTGTTTACTTTTTGTCTTTGTATCCTTGGACACCAACACACTGGCATTTGATGGGTATTTAACAAATGCTTATTGATTGATTGTTGTTTATTGATACCTAAGAGGTGGGGAACAAAATCTCAGAGCCCTAATCACATGAGAAAGATGATTAAGAGAACACTGGCTACCATGGACATGTGTGCTAAATTTCCCAATACTCGATTTTTATGCGAATCATTTACATAGAAATCAAGGATATTGATTTGGAGCAAGGAGGCTTTTGAGAGCAGTATTCATAATATGCTGTGCCTTTTTGATCTCTCAACTGAATGAAATATTCAGGGAATGCAAGACTCCATCATGCTTTTTTGTTTGTTTGTTTATAATAATAATAATAATAATAATAATAATAATAATAATACATTACCATATTGGGTTCTCATAGCGATCCTGGAAAGCTCTAGGCATTATTAAAGCCATTTCATTGGTGGGGAAATTAAGCTTTGGAGAGGCTAATGACAACAGCTAGCATTTACACATCACTTTAAGGTTCACAAAGCACTTTACAAACATGTTCCCATTTTAACCTTACAACAATCCTGGGAAAGAGTTGTGATTATTTTCCCCATTTTTTACAGATGAGGAAACTGAAATTAAGTGACTTGCCTAGGGTCTCACAGATAGCAAGTATCTGAGACTGGATTCCCTCCAGACTTCCTGAACTCCTAAACTCAGGTCTTTCTGACTGCAGTCCCTATGCTCTATCCACTATGCTATCTAGATACCTTTTTTTACTGTCTACCTTAAAGGATTCTTGTGAGGAAAATACTTTGTCACCCATGTGCCCCAATGAATAGAGCACTAGGGGTTGAGTCAGAAAGACTTGAGTTCAAATCTCACCAGAGACCCTTATTGGCTATGAGACTCTGGGCGAGTCCATTTACTTTTCTCAGCCTTAGTTTTATAGACTCTGTAAAATGAGGGGGTTGGACTCAATGGCTTGTAAGGTCATTTCTAGCTCTAAATTATGAGCCTTAATAGATCATGAAAATATGAGTTTAGATGGTGATGAGCTTCTAAGTACTACAAGCCTAGAGACTAGAACTTCTGGTGCTTTTGCAAAGTCCTCTAGTGCCTGGTCCAGTGCCCTGTATCCAATGGGAGCTTCAAGAAGCTTGCTGTATCAGTGATGGAACCCTACGCTTATTCTCAACTAGGGAGGCATCTGCAAAAGTGAAACAGAGAAAGCAGGGGGTGGATTTGTAAAGGAGGTTGGCACCAAGGAGGTAGGAAAAATCCTACAGGAGCAATTAGCCTTAGAGATGGCACTAGAGGAGCTGAGTTGGATGAATAAGACCCAAGCTGGCTTTTTGACTGGCACTTGGCTGTTTTTCTTTGGGTGCTTTCCAAGGTATCTCATCCCTTACCAGATCAGATTAAAGAGTGGAAAGGGCTAAACCCCAGAAAGGATCACCAAAGAAGGGAAGGGGATTTCTTCTGGTAGGGATTATTAAAAAAAAATCCTCCATGGAGACAGAGGATGAAGCTCAGGGTTTCTTTACTCTTTGTCAGGAGTGGGAGAAGGAGGTGGTTGTTCGGGGGAATTAGGCTTTTGAGAGGGAAAATGTGTGTGTGGGGGGTCCACAAGCCTACAGAGCTTTGGTTGAAGCTGTAGGAGTTCAGGAGAAGTAAAAAGACACTTGGCTCAGAAGAGATTGGGGCCAAGGGAAGAGATCAATAAAGACATTGAGACTGCCATACCTGGGGTACCTGAGTTCATCCTTCCCCCAAACAAGGAGACTACTTTGACCTTACACTGCCCACCCCTCTCAGGGTTGTTATGAAGAAAGTACTTCCTTTGTGATCTGTAGGAATGGGAATTATTATGGCTACTTTAATTGTTGCTATTATTATTATTATTATTATCACCACCATTACTATTTATTGTTATTGTGATTATTTGATTATATAAAATTAGATTATTATTAGATTTCTTTTTTATCTCCTGTCTCGGCTCATTTAATTAGTCACCATAATTGGTAGGTCTTTTACTTCAATTTTTCCATGGAATTTTGTAGTTGTATGAGAGACAAATGTGGGTGAGGGGTGGAAATAAAGAGTTTGGGTTTTTCTAACCCAATTTCTGCTCAAAACAATAATTTTAGAACCAGAGAAGCTCTGTTCCTTTTCTGTTCATGTGGTAGGAAGGAGGGGAATAAAGATCTCAATTAATTCACAAATTGTAAAATTATAGAATTGATTGTAGAAAAGAATGACATGGCCAAAAGAACCCTGGATTCCAAGTCTGAATCTTCACTATTGTTACCTGTGGGATACCAACAAGCATTTATTAAGCATCTATGCCTTTTTTTTTAACCATAAAATAAGGGCTTTAGACTAGATGATCTCTAATGTTCCTTTCAGATGAAAATCTATGATCTTATACTTCCAACTCTATCATTTTACAGAGGAGAAACTGAGGCCCAGAGGTTGGCCCAAGATCACACAGACCATGAGTGTTAAAACCCAGGTTGTTTTTTCCTAACTTCTCTCTTCATCCAGGCTCACCTTCAATCTATCCTAGCTACCTTGGCCGGAGTAACCTTCCTAAAATATAACTTTCACCATTTCAACTAAAAATCTAAGATAACTTTTGTCACCTAAGTTCCTTACCTTGGATTTCAAGATAAAGCATAATATTTTGCCCAGTCTTCCCCTAACTAATCTTCATCATGGCCTTTTTCCAGCTGGGAAAACTCTGCCATTTTAGGGAGATAGTCAGTAAGCATCTTATTAAGTGCCTACTATGTGCCAGGCACTGTCCTAAGCCCTAGGTATACAATAAAAGGAAAAATATATTCCCCTGCTTTCAAGTACCTCACAGCCTAATGTAAAGGAGGTTAGAGGAGGGATAGAGGAAGAAGAGAAAGGAAGGCCCAGCTTCCCAGAACATCCTCTGTGATAGGGTAAGCACCACAACCCAGGCTTGGGCTCCAACCTTCCTTGTCCTCGCTTTTCCCTATAGGAAGAGGGAGAAACCTTTGCTGCCTTGACAAGAGAAACAAATCACTGGTCTCCATGCTTGGCTGCTAGCTCAAAATATGCTCTTGATGGACAGAAGCCAAGCTAGTGCCAATGTGATTTTGTGCAAACAAATGCTGAGTGACAGACGCAAGTTTCATGACATACTTCTCTGAGCATCTTTGGCTGGTTCTGCAAGAGAATCCATCACCATTATGCCTGCCTTCACGCCATTCCCTCCCCCACCCCAAGTGGGTGAATCTAGCTGCTGAAATAAACCACCCGAATCAACTTATTGATCTTCACCATCCGCTTCTTTCTCTTATTAGAAAAGCAAGGTAATTAAGTGTTCCAGGTTTCCCATAATTTAAAATATATTTGACATCACCCTCTAACTAATACCCCATCCATAACGAGACTCTGACAAGGGAAACGACCTTCTTTGACATGTGTGAGCTCCTATCATTCAGATTATATCATTATCATTACTTTCTATGTATCCATATTATCTATCCCACAAGACATATTTACAGCAATATTAAAAGGGAGATGAAGGGATATATTATCTTCCTTATGTACAACATATATTATACACCAGGAACTCATCAGAGCCCAGACAATGCTTAGGCAGTAGAATCTTTGGTTATCCCTTTCAGCATGCTGTCAGAACGAGAAGATGGATGCTGCTGGTTTGAAGAGGATATCTCTTAAGCACTCCTTCTTCTTCTTGGGGTGATGAGGCCTAAAAACATTCTATCTTGAAGGCTCTTAGCTCCTGCACATTTAGCTTCAGGTGCTTTGTCATGATGGATCTCACTTTGCCTAGACTTCTTTTGAGAGTGTTATAGAATCACAAGATATCCTTAAAGATCTCATGGTCTGATTTTTCCTCAAACTATGCTCTGTGGATATTTGGGCTCTATGAAATAGTCCCAGGAGTTTCATGAAGAAAAGAAAAAAAAATTGTAATGGTGGATAGAAAAGTGTGACCAACCTATCTTCCTTGATGTCTCTGTGTGTTGGGAGCGCGGGGAGGTATGCCATTTATTGCTGTAGGGAACCGCTAGAGATCGATCAACATCAACTATGGGGCCTTCAAATTGACTTATCGTTAACTAAAAAACTCAATCATGCAATGTGCCCAGTATTTTATGTTGAACACCAGTGGATTATTGGTCCAACTTAACAGAGTATGTATACATTTATCAGTGACTATCTATCTATGTAAATATATACATAAATGAATACATACACACATACACAATACATACACATAAGTGTGTGTGTGTGTGTATATATATATATATATATATATATATATTTATAAAAGTGTATTTTAAAATATTTTTTAGCAAGTGTGATAATATTTTATCTTTTACCCTCCCATTTCCATTCATTGCTCTTACTATGTGATAGATACTATGCTAAGTGCTGGGGATACAAAAACAAGAAAGCAAGATAGTTCCCACTCTCAAGGAAATCACATTTTAATGGCTAAAGACAATTCATAAAGAGTGGCTGGAAAACAGTGGGGGTGGGAGATTCATGGTTTTGAAATGGCTGGGGAGTAATTTTTTTTCAAGTGTGGATTAGGTAAGGTAGCTTCTGTGGTCTCTTCCAACGCAGAGATTCTACAGTTCTGTGTGTGACTGGCAGTCCCAAGTCCCCCACGATTCTAGGCTTACGTGGACCATGCCCAAGTCTGGGGGCCAGATGAATTGAGGTCAGTTTCTTTCATTGGATCATTCCTCCTTCCTGGAGCTTTTCCAAGAAAATTTAGTATATTTATAGCATAGCTTTTGTCTAGGTTTTCCTAAATGTGGATAATAGGGTCTAGCTCCTATAAGCATATTTTCTTTTAATATTTTTTTCTTCTCTTTTAGATTATCCTTCACTTCTGTGTATTTGCACTCCCACTCCATTGTTCTCTCTTTTGTTTCTTTGCTGACATTTGCCTTCTCAGATTCCAGTTTTTCTATTCTGTCAATTATTTTTGCTGGGCAGACCCTAAATTCTGCTCTCATGATTCTCATTTCTATTTTTAAACCACTCAGGAACAGTGTTACAGCTTGTCGTGGTTCCATAATCTTAAATTCCACAGGATCCTCCATCTCATCAGGTGTTGGATCATTTTCCTTTGTTTTGCAGCATTTATTCATAGATGCCATAGAACTCACTTATTAGATCTAGAGGCCATATTTCCTTCTGCTGTTAATGTATCCCTGTAGATTTATCTGCTTATGTTCAAAGGCTTTTAGGTTTTTTTTTTAAATTCTTAAGATTTTTGGGAATGTCCGCTTTTTTCTTCATTTCCCTTTAGTGTTCACATTCTGACTTTTCCTCTCGTGGTGGTTTCCCTAGGGGCAGGATCTCAAAACTTCTCAGCCTCTTTCAACATTGGGCAATTCACAGTTCACTGGCCTAGGTCTCTGTCCCAGGGGACTTTTCAGGGGGACATAACTGGTTCCAGCTGGATGCTGAGCCCTTTCCCTCAGGCTTGGTGGAATGCCATACAACCAGCACCCTTGCTGCCCCCTCCCTCCACAGTGTCCTGTCTTGTTTCCTCTATGCCTCAGTTCCCCCCCCCCCCAGGACTGGCAGTGCTGGTGTGATAGGGTTCATTTTTGTAGTGTGGGTCTCCAAGGCAATGGGAGGAAGAATGGGCTGGGATATGGGGTTGATCATCCTTTCAAAGCCAGACACATGCCCTACCACTTTCCTCTGTTCCTTCATTCTCCTGTAGAGATCTTTTGTAGCACAGTTGTTGCTGCTACTGCTGCAGTACTGGCCATCAAGGTCCCAGCAAACTGCCATAACCTAGAATGCTGCCCATAGCATTAGCTATGGTCTGAGTAAATGTCTGTGGCCTATAGCCTGGATATCCATGGCACTGGAAGGAGGGAGGGGAAGGGGGACCAGAGTGCGGAGTTGAGTTTTTTTGCAAACCCATATGTTGTGTCCTTGGGTTAGCTAGTGCAGCTTCAATGCTAGTAGCGTGGTGAGCAGTGGGGTTGGGGTGCTTACTGAGCTCAGGGCAGCCATCAGTTCATCTTTTAAATCTTCTTTTGGATTATTAGCATACCATACCATAGAGAAAATTGAAATTGCTTCATCTTTAGTGGATAATTTCTGTTTTGAATAGGTTTGAGAAGTTGTAGGAATCAGAGAAAAATGTCTATTCCTCCATCTTGTTGGTGACATGACCTGGAAGCTGGAAGTTCTCCAGCTTCTGTAGAAGCACTTAAGGTATCCCATGTATATCAGGTATAAGTCAGCCTTTATTTCACCCCCACAAAAATGCTTAAGAAACAAAAAAACTCGCAAGAATCCATAAAGATGTCAAACCACAAAAGGTTCCCAGATAAAATTGCCAGTTGGTGATTTTATACTGGTGGTTCTGTAGGCTTTTTATACTCAACATGCACAAAACAGAGCTAATTTTCTTCCCCTGTCCCAAATCTACCCTTCTTCCTGTCAAGGCTACCACTATCCTTCTAGTCTTTCACTTCTGTAACTTCAGAATCATCCTCAACTCTTTCATCACCCTCACCATACATACAACCATTGAGATTTTACCTCTATTACTTTTTTGATTTGTCTCTTTCCCCTCATTCATAGGACCATTATCCTAGTTCAGACTCTTAACACCTCTCTTCTGTATTATTGTCATGACCTCTTTATTGGCATCCTTGTCTCGAGTCTCTTATCTCTGATTCATCCTGCACATAGCTAACAAAGTGATATTCCTAAAGCACAGTTCTGATTATGCCTTGTCTTTTCCTATTCAATAAAGACCAAAAGTCTCCCTCTTCCCTCTAAGATCAAATACGTTTATCTATTCCATATTTAAAGCCCTTTACAACCTGGCTCCAACATCCCCTTCCTGCCTAAGTGTGCATTATTGCCCTTCTCACATCATTAGGTCCAGTCATACACTGGACCTTCCAGCAAGAAGGTCCTCACACATAGTATTTCATCTTGAGCTTGTGTCCCCTTGCATACCTATTATATGAAACTTTTCATGATCCTTCGCTAGTACCTCCCTCCTCCTCATTACTATGTAACTTGTATATATTTTTAAAATATTTATATGTGCACATGTTGTTTCCATAGATAAAATATATGTACACTACTCACATCAGAGGTCCATTGGGAGGATAAAAGAATACGACTGAAATAAAGACTGTCTTGTATCAGATATATTTATTCTTACCTTGAGGGATTGCACAGGACTTGGTGACTCTTTAACCAATACCTATAAAGACATAGATGTGGACTGTATTCTAGATATTGTTATTATCCAAAGGAACTTTTCTTTTGGGGGTGGAAAATTCCCTAGATTGAACCCCATTCCTGTCACCTTGGAGCCTAGAGGTTCTGGGCAATTAGCTATATGTGTTAATCACATAATTAAACCATAAAGTATAATGAAAATTTTATTATTATCTTTTTTTGGCTTGGATGCATTCCTAGAAGCTGTGTCCTCCTGAATGTAGCTCAGCATTGCATTGGCTGCTGTGTCAAACTGTTGACTCATTTTGACAGTACAGTCCACTAACCCTGACCTCCCAATCTTTTTCATAACACACGCTGTCTAACTATGCCTCCCCTGTTTAGCCTTTGTTAAGATGATTTTTTTGTATGCATTTGTAAGACTTGATATTTCTCCTTTTTGAATTAGGGAGAAATTACTAGGTTCAATTCAATCCTCTAGCATATCAAGATCCTTTGGAATCCTGCTGCCTACCTGATGTCTTAGCTGTCTCTGTTAGCTTCATGTTAATAGAAAATTTGAGGAGTACTTCATTTATGCCTTTATTCAAATCACTGACAACAATCTCAATCGCACACAGGGCCAAGCTCAGATCATGGGAGTACTCCTCTTGGCACCTGCCGTATGGACATTAAATCAATAGCAGCTGTTCTTGTTCAACTGCATTTTATAGAGGAGTAAATGGAAGTTCAAAAAGGGGGTTAGTGGCTTCTCTGGGGGTCATTCAACCCATTAGTGCCATGCCTGGGGTAAAAATCCAGGTCTCTTGACACCAACCAAATCCATTTTTAATAGTATGTGGCATGACTCCATTAATTGTAGATTATTATTATTAATAACTACTGACATTGCTACATTTTAGGATTTATAAAGCACTTCACATAAACTTATTTGAGCCTCACAATGACACCATGAAGTACATACTATTATATTTGTTTTAGGGATAGGAATACTAAAGTTGAAATTTGCTCGTGGTCAGACAGCTCATTAATGCTAGGGGTGCTTCCAGATATTATTGATTCTAAGGGCAACATTGCATTGAAAGCTAATGTATCCCACCTACATCTGACAAGGACATGGACATTCTATTTTTGGGGGTTGTTGGTGGGTTCTTTTCAGTAGTTCCTCAGTATAGTGAAAAACAACAAGAACCCAAACTAATACCAATACAGAAGCAATGACTAATAATTCACAATTCACATTTATAATAGTGTCTAATGGTTGTAAATGGCTTTATATCCATTGTCTTATTTGATTCTCACAACAAATTTTGCAGATAATGGAACTGAGGACCAGGAAAAGGAAGTGATTTGTTCAAGGTCACACATCTGTAAACGGAGAGAGAAGGTTTTCTGTCTCTTGTCTAATGCTCTTTTCACTGTGCCAGAGGGATTCCCCATTACTGTGGAATAAGAGAAGCCATTAATAACATTAATAATAATGGCTCACATTTATGTAGCATTTTACAGTTACAAATGACTGTATGTACATCATCTCATTTCATGCTCACAACACTTTTAGGATGTAGGTAAGTGCAAGCATTATTATTCCCCTTTGAGGGAACCTCAAATGAGGAAATAACTGAAGTACAGATAAGTTAAGTGGTCTGCCCTTAGAAACACAGCTAGTAAATGGCGAAGCTTGACTTGAACTCGGATGTCAGGACCCAGTAGGATACAGCCATGAGAGAAAACTGAATCTGGAGTGAGAGACTCCATGCTCAAATCCCAGCTCTGACACCTACAGTCTTTGTGACCTTGGGCAAATCCTGTAATCTCCCTAGGTCTTAATTTTCTCCTCTGTAGAAAGTGGCCACCAAACTAAATGTCCTTTAAGGTTCCATCCAGCCTTGAACCTCTCATCTTCTGAGAAGATCGGTGCCCTTCATACTTTTCCAAGCTGCTTTTACACCATCATCAGCTCTTGATGCCTTAACTCAATGCAAATGACTAGGGCCCTTTTTCACCTGGGGAAGTGACTGAACTCAGTTTGGGGAAGCTCTATGATGGTGAGAGGAAGTTTGGCAGCTTAGTCCTTGGAAAAAAAAGATATACCAGCCTTCATTGCCAACTTCTGTGGGATTAGAATGCATTGCCTATTCGATGATGCTGAAGGGATCTTTATTTAAGGTGCTGAGTAACACAGATTGGGATCAGTCAATATGATATAGTGGAAAACCCACTGGATTTGGAATTCAATTCAATAAGTGTTTATTAGGATTGTCTACTATGTGCCAAACATTGTATTAGGTGCTGGGGATATAAAGACAAGAAAGAAAGAAAGAAAGAAAGAAAGAAAGAAAGAAAGAAAGAAAGAAAGAAAGAAAGAAAGAAAGAAAGAAAGAAAGAAAGAAAGAAAGAAAGAAAGAAAGAAAGAAAGAAAGAGTTTCTGTCTCAAGAAGCTTACATTCCACTGACGGGGAGGGTTAGAGGGCAATGTGTACACAGGCAAGTATATACAAAATATTTACAAGGTAAATATAAAATTATTTCTTGAAGGGTTTGGTGGGTGAGAACTAACAACAGAGAGGTTCAGAAAGGTACTTGAACTGAGTCCTAAAGGGAGCTAAGGATTATAAGAAGCAGAACAAAGGAGGGAAATCTTTAAAGAATGATATGAGGAAGAATTTGTTTGGTGAAGGTGCTAAAGAGGTAGGAGATGGAGTGTTGTGTGAGGAGGAGGAGCAGCCACAAGTTGACCATTTTGGTTGGAATTTAGGTAGAGTGGCCACAAAATGAAATATCTGGAAAATAGGTTGGTGTCAGAGAGAGAGAGAGAGAGAGAGAGAGAGAGAGAGAGAGAGAGAGAGAGAAGAGAGAGAGAGACAGAGAGACAGAGAGACAGAGACAGACAGATAGATGGACAGAGAGACAGAGATGGAAAGATAGAGAGGCTAAAGGACAGAGAGAAGGAGGGGGAGGAGAAGGGGAAGAAGAAGGAGAAAGAAGGAGGAAGAGAAGAAGAAGGAAAAGGAGGAGGGGAAGAAGAAGAAGAAGAGGAAGGAGGAGGAGGAGGAAGAGGAGAAGGAGGAGGAAAAGAAAGAGGAGAATAAAAAGGAAGAAGAAGAGGAGGAGAAATAGGAGGAGGCAACCTAAGACCAAGCCCTGGGGTGGGGGGGACCAACCTAAAGTAGGCAAGGAATGATGATCCAACAAAGGAGCCTGATACGGAATGGTTGGCATGTTGGAGGAGATATAGGAGAAAGCAGTGTCACGAAAAATCCAACTGATAGGGAATATCTAGGGGGAAGGGTTAGTCAATCAAGAGAGAATTAAATCAAAAATGATCTAAGTTTAAGTCCTGGCTTTGACATTTATTAGTGATAGGACAGCAGATAATTCACTTTATATCTTTGAGCCTCAGTTTCTTTATCAGTATAACAGGAAATAATAAGTCTTGCACTGTGTATCTCAGAAAAGTGTTTTAAGGAAAACTCTTTTTGAACCTTAAAATAATATAGCATGGTAAAGAGGGAGGAGCATTCTCTTAGGAGTCAGAGGGTCTGGGTTCAAATCTGTCCTCTGACCCTCTCTACCTGGGTGACTTTGAGTGAGACATGTCGGCTTTAGTTCTCTCATTATGTAAAATGATTTTGCACTGCAACTGAGATACAACAAAGTATGGATAGATTCTCTGTGTTTGTGCTAATTTTGGCTTAACAATTAACACCAGGAAAACACAGGTTCTCCAGCAGCCAGCACCCCACCATCCATATGTGTAACTATCAGTTATAGCAAATGGAAAAAAAAAACCTGAAGACTGTGGATAAGTTCACTTACCTTGGCAGTATACTTTCTGGGGGTGTACACATAGATGATGAGATTGACACGTGCATTGCCAGCTAGCTCAGTATTTGAGAGGCTCTGAAGGAAAGTGTGGAAGAGAAGAGGTATTAGACTGACTACCAAACTGAAGGTCTACAGACCCCTTGTGCTGACCTCATTGTTGTATACCTGTGAAACCTGGCCAGTATACCTTCAACATGCCAGGAAATTGAATCACTTCCATTTGAATTATCCTAGGAAGACTCTGAAGATCATCTGACAGGATAAGATACAAGACACTGAGGTCCTCTCTTGAGCTGAACTGCCAAACATTGAAACTCTACTGCAGAGAGCACAACTCTAATGGTCTGGCCATGTTGTTCGAATGCCAAGTGTACATTCGCCTAAAAGACTATTTT
The DNA here is from genome assembly GCF_003287225.1 of Phascolarctos cinereus. Classification (NCBI taxonomy): domain Eukaryota; kingdom Metazoa; phylum Chordata; class Mammalia; order Diprotodontia; family Phascolarctidae; genus Phascolarctos; species Phascolarctos cinereus. Next base: position 124,849,928 of record NW_027555847.1, on the reverse strand, counting down.
ATGGAGAACTCACACAAAGTGGGTGCTCACATGGAGGTCAGAAGAAGCAATACAAGGACACTCTCAAGGTCTCTCTGAATTGATTGCTTGATGTGGGAGACCCTGGCACAGGATTACCCAGCACAGCGTGCCCTCCTCAAAAAAGGTGCTGTGCTCTCTGAGCGAAGCAGAATTGAAGTAGCTCAAAAGAAATGAGAGATGTGCAAATTTAGAGACATCTCCACTCCAGAGGCTCATATGGAGTATACGTGCCCTACCTGTGGCAGAGCCTTCTGAACTCTTTTGGTCTGATCAGCCGCAGTGGGACACACTGTGCCTTGACTCCAACATGGTGATGTCATTTTGGTCCTCTTCAAGAACAAAGGACAACCACCATGTAAAATGAAGGTGTTAGACAAGATGGCCCTTGGCTCACTTCCAGCTCTATTATCTATTGTTCAGATAGGGTTATTCATTAGGCTACCCTCCACTTCCTCCCTTTCACTGGCACTTCTTGAAATTTTATTCTTTACAACAGAGCATCTTCTCCTTTTCTTATGCCTCGGTCCCTTTTGGCCGTCTAGTGAAACCCAGGGACCCCTTCTCAGATTAATGTATTTAAATGCACAAAATAAAACGGGATTACAAAAGAAATCAATTATATAAAATACAGTTATGAAGGTTTAAAAACAAAGCGTGTTTACCAACCCCAGGTTAAAAACCTCAACAGTTGAGAGAGTTATTTCTTCGGGTAAAAACTTTGTTTCTGGACACTCCCATTACAGTGTAAAGAGGTGAAGCACATTCAGCTGCTTTCAGCTATTAACACTTTAAATAAGTTTATGAAAAGTGCCATTTATGTGACTCTTTATAACTTATAAAATGCTTTGTATCCATTCATTTTATCCTCAAAATTATCCCATGAAGAAGTTAGGGAAGGCATTGTTGCTCCCATTTTACTAATGACCTAACTAAGGCACAGAGAGATTAACTTGCTAGTTCTATTGCCAAGGAGAGAAGGGAAAGGGACATTTTAAAACATCATTGGGATATTCTTTTAAAATAACATAAATCAAAAATATGAAAGATAAGAGAGTAATATACTATACATAAAGTTGCCCCAACAACATCATGCCATAAGAATGTCGTACAGCCTCATGCTGAAATTAAGCTCTTTACTCTAATGTCCTTCTGTCAATCTCCAGAGACCAGCCCATCTTAGTCCTTGTGTCTGCTTTCAATCTTTGTTCATTACTGCTAATGCAGAGTGTTATAGAGAGGTTAAGCACTTTATCCAAACAATTCACTTACAGGGGTCTTGGCAGCAGCTGCAGCAGCCCTATTCACAACAAAGGCATTGAGAACATAATGTAAAGAGAAGAGAAAAAAAATAACAAAACCTTTAAAGATCCTTTTAGTCCTTCTTTAATTTTAAGCTGCTGGCCTATTCATCCCTCCACTCTTCAGTCTCTTTAAGAAACTATGGGATTTAGCCTCTGAACCGTAAGACCCCAGGCCCAATCAATAATTACTTTTCCTCTTTTGCCAATTCCACTAAGACTCAGTACTTTTCTATTATTCCTTTTTTCATGGGTAAGGGTGGGGATAGAGTACTTATCTGTGCCCAGAAATGGATAATATACTTTCTCCCTTCTTTTGTTCTGAGAGACATGCTTCAAAGACAACTACTAGCTACTATCTCTAGATATATCTGAAACTAGAGTTTAGTATTCTTGGGAAGGCTGTAGTTAGCCTCACTCCCTAGTTCCCTTCCAAGATGTCATTGGATTTTATTTTTTGTCCTCTAACTACCTGGTACCCTTGCTCTGCCCCTAATTACCTGACTTCCATTTGCAAATCTCCAGGGTCCCTGGGATTACTGAGGAATGTTGGGTCTTTATATCTTGGGTCTGCTAAGTATCCAAACAGCCCCCAACCCAGCCCAGCCCCGTTATAGTTACAGGTATCTATTAAGCTTCTGTAGTTTGGATTTTAGCTGCTCAGGAACCTAGTTTCCACTTAGAAGGTTATTAGTAAGCATTTTGCCTGTGGTTGCATTATGCACTTCAATCAATATGTCAATACCTCAAGAAATTGTGATTTCATCCCTATGGAGACTCCCTCAAAATCTGTCTATAACTTCTTGGATATCTTGCCTAAAGTTCAATGTCAGATGTGGAATTGGAACCTTGTTTTTACTGACTCCACTCAAGTCCCTAAGCCCCCACTCAGAATTTAAATGTAATTGTGTATTATTATTATTATTCTGACTCCAGGTTTAATTCTTATTCCTCTAATAGGTTGTGAGCTCCAGGAGGGAAAAAACACGGTGCTTTATCTACACTCTGCCTTTCCCCTCTCTGAGCACTGGGCTCTGCCTACAGGAGGGGCATGAAATATTTGTCGAATTGTTATGGCTATACAAAGGCAAAGAGGTGAGAGATGAAGTTTTGTGTATGAAGAATAGCAAGCTGACCAGTATGGTTGGAATGTAAGGTACCCAAGAAGTGAAATAAATCTGGAAAAACAGACTGGTGCCCGATTGTGAAGGGCTTTAAATATCAGACAAAGGACTTTATGGCTGATTCTAATTCCAATATGGAATCACTGAGACTTTTGGAACAGAGGAATAAATTGGTATCACCTGTGCTTTAAGAACATTGATTTGATAGGTCTGTGGAGGACTGATCACAGAAGGAAGAGAAAGTAAGTTGGGAAATAAGTTAGAGGGCTACTGGGGTAGTTCAGGTGAGAGGTGATAAGGATCTGAACTAGGGAGATGACTGTGTAAGTAGAGAGAAGAGAGATTAACAGAAATAATCATACTATTTGTAGAGAGCTTTAAGGTTTACAAAGAACTCACAAATACTATCTCATTTTCCAATGACCCTCTGAAAATAAGTACCATTTTTATCCCCATTAAATATATATATTTTTTTAGGCAATTGGGGTTAAGTGACTTGCCCAGGGTCACACAGCTAGTAAGTGTCAAATGTTTGATCTGAGGCTAGATTTGACCTCAGGTTCCTCCTGACTTCAGGGCTGATGCTGTATCCACTGCGCCACCTAGCTGCCCCCCCCATTTTTACAGATGAGGAAACTGAGGGAGGCAAAGGTTAAATGTGTCACACAGCTAGTAAGTGTCTGAGGCTGGATTTGAACTCAGATCTTCCCTTCTCCAGGGTCAGTGCTGTATCCACCTTGTTACCTAGACAAATATGGAGGTAAAATAGATAGAACTGGGGTGAAGAGTCAAGGATGGTGCCAAAATTGTGAACCTGGGTAACTTGAAGGACACTGGTATTGACAAAAATAAAGAAGACAGGAAGAGAGGCAGCTATTTGGAGGAAGAAGAGTTATGTTTTGAACATGTTGAGCTTGAGAAGTCAAGTAAAACATTGGTAATGTGGAACTGTTGCTTGAATTGAATTGCACTGTTGTAAGAAGCTGCCTCCTGAGACGTTGTTTTCCTTCAGTTAAGTGCTTTTACAAAACTGCTTAATGTTGGGGGGTGGCATGTCCTCATGCCTCTTTATTGTAAGGGTGACTCACTGGACAGTCCATGAGTCAATAAACATTATGTACAAGGCAGCATGTTAGGCTTTCGGAGATACAATGACGGATGTGAAATACACTCTGCACTATGTTGTTCTTGTGTCATTTTTCATATGTGTTTGACTCTGTGTGACCCCTTTTGGTGTTTTCTTGGCAGACATATTGAAGTGGTTTTCCATTTCCTTCTCCAGCTCATTTTACAGATGAGGAAATTGAGGTACAGGGTTAAATGACTAGTACCTATCTAGTACTAATTTGATTTGGCTGGATTTGAACTCAGGTCTTCCTGACTCTAGGCCCAAAGCTCTATCTATTGAGCCATCTAGCTGACTGCACTCTGTAACTCTGTACTCTGGTCTGTCTGTCTCTCTCTCTCTCTCTCTCTCTCTCTCTCTCTCTCGCTCACTCGCTCTCGCTCTTTCTTTCTCTTGCTCTCTCTCTGTCTCTCTGTCTCTTTCTCTCTCCATATACATATATAAAATAGTATATATATATATTTATATACTATATATTAGTGTATATACTATACACACACACACATAAAGAAAATAGATACAAGGTGTTTGGAAAGGGCAGTGGTTTCAGTGAAGGGGGATGGGGTCTAGATTGCACTTGGTTCAAAATAAAAAAGACCTGGCTAATGATTACATCTGTCCCAAAGTAGAATGGATTGTCTTGGGAGCTAGTGAATTTCTCATCACTGGGAACATTTAAACAGAAGTTGGATGACCAGTTGCTAGGTCTGTTAGGTAGGAGGGACAACTTAATCCCCAGGGGTGACTGCATGGGAAACGGGATATCTTGAGCATCTAAGACCCTCTAAGTATAGTAGCAAGAGGCCTGGTTTTGAATCCTGGCTCTGATACCAATTGTATGAGCACAAGGAAGTACCTTAACTTCTCTCTTAAAATTTTTTTTATTCAATTTTATTTTTATTTTCAGTTCCAAATCCTCTCCCCCCTTCCCCATCCATTCTATCTTAACCTCTCTGGGCCATATCTCTAAATAGGGATAATATTTGGACTCTCTACCTTAACAAGTCTTCTGATGAAAGTACTTTTTTAAACTACTCACTGCCTAGAGCCCTAACTATGGCAAGGTGCCCAGAACTTTACTGCAGGGTGCTAATATTGGGTGGGTGGCTGCGCTATCCCAAGGTCTGCTTTTTCTCCCTACCACATCTCTCTGTTTTCTGCACCTACTCCCGTTCCCCAGAGACTGGCAATTAAAGTTTGGCAGCACTGGCGGACTAGGGTTGGATGCTCTTGGGGATGGATTGCCTCCTCCTTCCCCCAATAAAACTGCTCCTGAATTAGCTGGATTGTCCTCTGTATTCCCACTCCTCCCCAACACATGTCTTAGCTGAATTTATACCAGGCACTGGAGTTCTAGTTATGGCCCTATTACCCCAGTATTTCTTAAGGAAACTTATTTAACGTCTCTAGGCCATGGCCTCCTAGTTCCTCTCTAGGTTCTCTCCTACTTCTAAATCTGGTGATGTATTCTCTTATCCTATCACAAAAATGTAGGATGCTATTATTATTACTTCTTCTTCTTAATTATTCATTAATAACAAATACAACTATTAGTTCAATCAATTAATTTAATGATTAATTAAATTAATAATTAATACATTTCTTATTCATATCATTATTATTCAAAGATTCTATGATTGGCTTTAATTTTGTCCTCTAGAATTACACAGAAGCCTGATTCTTCTTTCCCATGAATCACTTATGTAGGTTAATGTAAGTTAATGTAACTGAAGTAAAAACCAAAACAAAACAAAGCAAAAACAACAAACTGGGTTCAAAATCTGGTTCTTTTACCAAGATCCCTCTTTGCTCTAAAATCCTAAGAGAGTTGCCTACTTGAATGGAAGATGCCTGAGGACAGGGATACTTTTCTTTCTGTCTTTGTATTCCTGATGTCCAGCACAGGACCTTGAACATAGTGAACATTGAACAAATGCTTATTTCATTGAATTCAGTTAAATGTGTTCTTCTTTTCTCTGACCTAAACAATCCCAGTTATTTTAACCATGGAATACAGTGACATACTTTATAGGCATTTTGCAATCTTGGTTACCTCCTTCTATGTGCTATTCCAGCTTGTCAATGTGCTTCATTACCTGAATGTATTAGCCATCCCAGGGATACTTGCATCTTTAACATCCCTTAGCCAAGACAACTTTCTGCTAATAGCATTTCAGACATGGGTTAGAGGCCGATGGAGGAGATGTTTTGGGGAAGGAAATTTTGGAAGAGGCTTGTAAGGTGATGTGGGGTCTGTATGGAGGGATTAATTGGTAGAGCAAATATTGTGGGGGCTTGCACAGAAGACAGGTTTGTGGAAGAGGTTATTTGTGGGGTTGCCATGGAGAAATAAGCTGATGGAGCTATTTGGGTGTGGCAAGGGAGACACGGGTTTGTGAAAGTGATATTGGGGGGATTACTGTATTAGAAAGAGACAGGTTGGTGAAGGAGATCTTAGGGAACTGGGCTTGTGAAGGAGGTTCCTTTCCACTGCTCCTCAATTCAGAAGCTTGCTCTTCTCCCAGAGCCCTGATATATGGCCTGGTGGTGATAATGAGGCTGTTTTGCTGCAATGACAAACTGCTGTTTGTGCTTTCAGATGCCACTAACTCACAGATAATTAATGTCAACTGGCTGTCAATGTACGGTGGCTAATCGCTGCATGGAGGCAGGCACATTGGTCAATTAGCAGCCACTAGATCTGACAGTCCCAGCAAAGGGCACATCAAGCTGCCAGGGCCCCTGGTTAAGGCCATTCCATTTAGAACTTGTCACCCTCCTTGGGAGTAACCGTGCTGGGCAGGTGTTAGAAGCTAGGCCTGGAAGGAATTCAGGAGGTCAGAAGAGAGGGGCTCTGTGTATGTGTGCATGTATGCGTGCACGTGCACGTGTGTGTATACTATATATGTACATATACATATATACACACATACACACATGCATGTATACATATACTGTGTATATACACACACACATATACACATACCTATTTATACATATATACCCACAGATACACATACACACAATACATATGTGTATGTATATAGGTATATATAAATACATACATATACATGCACATATTATACACACACACACACACACACATGCAAACATACACATATACATACACACATAGATATACTCCATATAGAGGTAGCCAGATGGCTGTATGGATAGAGTTTTGGGCCTGGATTCAGGAAGACCTGAGTTCAAATGTGACCTCACATACTTACTAGCTATGTGACCCTGGGCAAGTCACTTAACCCTGTTTGCCTTAATCCATTGGAGAAGGAAATGGCAAACCATTCCAGTATCTTTGCTAAGAAAACCCCATGGATAGTATGGTTCATGGGGTGATGAAGAGTTGGATATGACTGAATGATTGAATAATACTCTTTATGTCCACATACATATGTATATACACGCAAGCACAGATATATGTATGTATATATACATATTTCATATTATATATAGACATATTGATATGTATACATATATAGTTAACCTGTATGTATACATGTGTATGTATGTATAAAATATGTAATTACAAATCTGTAGCCAGTGCTTGGGTGAGAGGAACTAATGAAATACATATGAACTGTTTGAGAGGAATGGGCAAAAGGACAGACATTCAGTGATGCTATAATCTGGCCACCTTTCCCAGAATCAGGGTACTTTCTCTCATAATTTCCTCCTGCCCTCCCCAACACTTACACCTACATTGGTCTTAGAGGGAAAATGTGAAACTCCCTATTGTCACTTCCACATTCTCTTCCTACCACCACTGTTCACCAACTTCCCTTCCCTTGAGGATCACGTGATACAAGTTTCTTATCCAGTCTAGACTTTGGTGGCTATTAGCCCATAGATCCCAGCACATCTTCTCTCCTTTCTCAATGCACTTATAGCTTAGCTCATAGACTCTGGCCTAACTCTGTCTTTAGACTAGGAAACTTCAGCATGCATGTGAATGTCCTTCCAATAGCTTACTTCCTAGTCCCTTAATCTACTTGGCTCCCATGTGCTGCTCCTTTACCCCACCTCAGTCACACACTTGCTGTTATCATCTCCTACAAGTGTTACCCTTCCATGAATAAGAACTCTGAAACCCTTTACCTATTCATCAAATAAGGGCACCTAGGTGGTGCAGTGCATAGAATGCTAGGCTTGGGGTCAGGAAGACTTATCTTACTGAGTTCAAATCTGGCCTCAGACATTTGTAGCTGTGTGACTCTGGGCAAGTCGCTTAACCCTGCTTTCCTCAGTTTCCTCATCTGTAAAATGAGCTGGAGAAGGAAATGATAAACCTTCCCAGTATCTTTGCCAAAAAAACCCAAATGGGGTCACAAAAAGTCAGATGTGACTGAAACAACTGAACATTCATCAAATCTGGTCATTTCATCTCTCCCTCTGCCTTATTCCTCTCAAATCTATTTTTCATCCTCACCATGACCTCCAGTCATTATTTTCCCAGGTCACTTCCAATTCTCTGTATCTCCTCCCTTCCAGGCCTGGCCCTTTGGCTAACCAGTTCAAACATGTACTATCTCCTAACCTTGAAACCCTTATACTCTTGTCTAGTCACTACTTACAACTGGCCAGACTCCAGACCTGCTTTGCTCCCACCATCTTCCTCATCCACTCTTATCTATCTACTTGCTACTAAATGAAGCTAGATGAAGGAATTAATGCATTGGGGCTGACTGGGTCCACTATAAATTGATGTGGTTATCTAATCTCAACTGGGCCCTCTCTGTAGCAAGGTGATCCTTTCATGATTCACTACTTAAGTTTATCATCCTACCCACCATGACAGATGCTCTGAAACTTTTCTTTTCAGACCTCCAGCAGCACCCACTATTCCCATCTTTTTACTCTACTCAGAAAATTCAGGCTATTTGCTAGCAGCACCATTTTCTTCCCTTCTCATTTCGTACCTCTTTACAACCCCTACTATCTCTTTCTTTATACCAGTGCCTGATGAAGAAGTGATCTTTCTTCTCAACAATTTCTCTATATTCACCCTTTACCTCATCCCTTGCCAACTTCTCCAATGTTATCCCCCTCCCCAACCCCTGCCATTTTGTGGAAGGGTCCAGGTCAGCCTCTACCCTTCTCCCAGCTCTGGTGCCAGCTTCCAGACTTCCAAACCATGCTCTCTCATCCTGAAACTTTCCTCAGAACCTGGAGCCTCCTTTCCCCGAAGATCCAATTACCCTTGTGGCCTCCTCAACCTGAAACATTGCTCTATAAAGAAAGCCCTGTCTTGGGTATGAGTGAGACTGAATTCCAATGCTTCAGCAGTTAGATGAATAGTAGGCACTTACTTAGATACCTCATCTATTTGACAATTTTTGTTAGCTAGAACATGAAAAAAATCATATGCTTCACCTGACTGCTTGGTCTGTTACATCCCCAATGCTGTCATTTTGGTTTTTTCCCCACTTAACCTTACCCAAATGTTCCATAGTTTGTTTTCACCCTCAAGGTGATGGATTTTCATGCGGCATACATTGTCTTAATGTACAATGCTACTCTGACATTTCTATCTGGTCTGTTTCTTTATAAAAAATAACAACAACAAGTATACCTTTCAATTGCTGTGTTCCAGTCATGAGTCCCATCCCACCAATCTATAAGATTGGATTCACCTCCTTCCATTAAAATCTGATCTTACTGCCTATACTCTGAAGTAAACAAAATTAACTTGATACTTCAATGCAAGGAGGTAAATAAGATTAAATGTGAAGCAACTTAGAGACTGATCAGATTCATGAGAAAACTTCAAAGTGGCAATCTATTCTCACATTCAGTGGGTCTGTTAAAATAGTATTCTTCTGCTTACACTCCCCCACGCTAATTTCATCATCAGAAATGGTGAATAACCATCATAGTGGTAGTAATCAACATTAAGGGGAAGGGCCATGCTAGGCCAATTTCCTTGTATTTTGGGGGGTGGTGGTAGAGAAATAGAGGAGAGAGGAGGACAGGTTCTCAGTTTCCATTTTGTAAAACTGGTAGTGGAAGGACTAGATGATCTGGCAGCTTGAAAAACAAAAACTATGAAACTCATGCATCCAAAGACTTGAAAATTTCAATGCTGAGATGTTGGGAGTTTTGAGGTGGGGGTAAAATATTGAAGAAATATAAATCATAAAAAGTAATACAATAAAGAAGATAAAATCTAATAAAGTACATTGTCTTAGTGTACAATGCTACTCTGCATTATGTGCATTGTGCATAAAAGGTGATTTTATATTTAGCACTTTAACGATTTTTAGGAACCACATTTTCTCAAATGATTCTCATGACAACTTTCATCCTGGAAGGACCTTAGAGGTAATATAGTCCAGTTCTCTCAGATTAGAGATAAAACTAAGGCTCAGAAAGTTTAGTGACTTGACCAAGGTCACACAGATAGTAAATTGGACAACTGGGGTTTGAGCACCTGAATCCTTTTCCTATATCTGGGTGCTAACCGCCTCCGCATCCGTTGCCTTCTCTGTGCCTCCTGGCTGAGGAAGAGGCATGTGATAGGGAAGGAAGGGAGCGTCTTAGCCATCCCTCACCTCACTCTAGGCCAGCCAGTCTATTATGATTCCTTCCGGCACACTCTCTGTCCTCCTACAACTCCACTTCTTGCCTGTGTCTGAGAACCACTGACCCATCCCCAGTCCATCTTTCCAGCTGCACACTGCTGCCTGGTGCACTAGGATCACTCCACCTATAGACCCAACCCCCAGAGTTTACCTGAACTCATTCTTCAATAATTAATGAACTGCCATCCATTTTACCCACCCCACGCCAGTGATTCTGAACCCCAACTTGTCATTGCCCCAACTCTGTTCTCTGTCCTTCACTGAGCACTCCCTTATTTCCACACCAATCAGCCAAAACACCCTAATATCCTATTTAAGCTGCTGCGCATTTGTGAATGCCTTCCTTTTATTTATTCATTAATTTATTAACTAATCTATTTATTCATTCATTTATTCATTTATTTTCATTTATTTATTTATTTATTTATTTATGCACTCATTTATTCATTCATTCATTCGTTCATTCATTTATTTAATTGTTTATTTTTTTTTGTTAGGCAATGGGGTTAGGTGACTTGCCCAGGGTCACACAGCTGGTAAGTGTTTTGTGTCTGAGGTCGGATTTGAACTCAGGTCCTACTGAATCCAGGGCCGATGCTCTATCCACTGCACCACCTAGCTGCCCCTGTGAATGCCTTCTTCAAAGGTAACAAACTTGCTTTTACCTTAAATCTTTTGCTTTCTCACTCCTTCCATCTTGTTATACTCACTGAGACCAATCTCTCTCCTTAGGACACAGCCTCCTTGGTCTCCCTTTCTTAGAATACTCCCTGCTCCACATTGTCATTTCCAGGTTCTCCCTCTACCATCATCATTTCTCCTACTTTGAGATTCAATAAATACCCAATCAAGTTCCTAGTAGTTGTCCAACCACCAGGACACTACTCATCTTTCCTCAGTGAGTTCCATGCATAGTTCAATCTTTCTCTCCACCTTGGACATTCAGTCCAAGACTAAATTCATTATCTTCCTCCCAAAACCTTTCCTTCACCCCAATTTCCCTATTACTGTTGAGGCAACTACCATCCTTTTAGTCACTCAGGCTCTCAGCCTTCGTGGCATCCTTAGCTCCTTACTTTCTCACCTTCCCCCTTCCCCTTATCCAATCAATTTCCATGTTCTGTTGATTTTATCTTTGAAATATCTCTCATATATCCCCCCTTCACTCCTCTTACATTGCTACCACCACTATGGTATAGGCCCTCATCACCTCTTACCTGGACTATTTCAATTTTCTGATGCTTGGTCTATCTGCCTCAAATGTCTCTCCACTCCAGTCCATCCTCCACTCAGCTGTCAAAGCAATCTTCTGAAAGTGTATGTCTGACCATGTTACTTTTCTATTCAATAAACTTCAGTGGTCCCTTATCACGTCCAGGATCAAATATGAAATCTTCTATTTGCCTTCTAAAACCCTCTATAACATTCTTTCCAAGTGGCCATTTGGCCTCTAATGACCAGAAACCTAATACCTACTAAAGTTGCTCATTTCACTTTGGGATAGTTCTAATTGTTTGGAAGTTATTTCTTCTGTCAAATCAAAATTACCATCTTCGCAACTTGTACCTACTGGTTCCAGTTATGCCTTCTAGGGCCAAGCATAACAAGTCTAATCTTGCTCTTCCATACTTTCAGAAGGAGATGAGATTTCATTCATCCTATCTACAAATTGAGTACAACTGGCTCTCATTCATGACCCTACAGTTGAGAGTTGGAAGGGAGCTTAGAATCTAATCTACCCATTTCTTTAGATGAGTCCACTGAGGGCACAGAGGTGAAGTGACCCCAGTTCCAACTCCTCTGATTTCAACTCCAGTTGAATTTTTCCATTATACCAGTTCTTCCATCCTAAATAGCCTCAGCACAAGGTCTTGCACATCCATGACAAAGCTATGAGCCCTACAGAGAATCATAATGAGCAGTCAATAAAAAAGAGAGGGAATAAATTCTGACCATCTTTGGAAATAGCTTGATATAATGGAAAGAGCACTTAGAGTCAAAAGGCCTGGACTTGGATTCTAGTCTCGGCACTTAATTACTATATCATCTTAGTTGATTCCTTTATTTCCCCCAGGCCTATTTTCTCACCTGTAAAATGGGGAGAATGGTACATGTGCCAATTACCTCACAGAGATGTTGTGAGTAACAGTCTCTGCAAACTTTAGAAGCATTGCACAAATGTGTTTTGTTATCGCTGTTAATCTTATTTGGAAGGCAATCGCAAAGTGCTATACAAACGTCAGCTAGATATCTCAGTGGGGTAGAGCAGTGGGCCTGCAGTCAGAAAGACCTGAGTTCAAATCTGGCCTCTGATACTTACTAGTTGTGTGACCCTGGGCAAGTCACTTAACCCCTATTTGTCTTGGAGGAAGCTAAATGGCTCAGTGGATAGAGAGTAGGGTTTGGAAGTAGGAAGATGAATTCAAATTTCAGCTTCAGACACTCACTAGCTGTGTAACCCTGGACAAGTCACTTAACTTCTGTTTATCTTAATACACTGGAGAAGGAAATGGCAAACTACTCCAGAATCTTTGCCAAGAAAATCCCATGGACAGTATTGGCATACTATGATCCATGGGGTTGCAAGAGTCAGACAAGGCTGAATGACTAAACAGCTTACAAATGTCGGTTATTCACATTAATAACTAACATTCCTATAGCACTTTAAATGCATCATCTCTTTTTATACTTAGAACTTAGAACTGACATAGGTAGTACAGACGTTTTTATCACTACAGGTAAGGAAACTGAGGCTTGGCAAGATTACGGAATTTTCCAATGGTTATACACTAGTAGATATTAGAGGCAGGATTTGAACACAAGTCTTCCAGAGTTTGGGGCAGCTAGGAGGCACAATGGATAGAGTGCTGGGTTTGGAACTGGGAAGACATCTTTTTGAATTCTCTGACACTTATTAGCTGTGTGACCCTAGGCAATTCACTTAACCCTGTTTGCCTCAGTTTCCTCTACTGTAAAATGAACTGGAGAAGGGAACAGCAAAACACTACAGTATCTTTGTCGAGAAAACTCCAAATGGGATCACGGAGAGTCAGACGTGACTGAACAGTAACTTCATGAGGTTAGGTTTGGTAATCTATACAACGCAGGAATATATATGATGGTGGTGTGGCTGGTGCTGCTGGTGTTGGTGTATGACTTAGAGGGGATGCCAGCCAGGAGAATAGGAGAGCTGAGAGTTCCATCAGACACTGGAGTAAGCAAGATAGGCCACAGAATGTCCAGTGAGGAAGGAGCCTTATAATGAGCACAGATTATCAAAGCTGGAAGGTACCTCAGTCACCATCTAGTCCAGGGGTTTGTAACCGTGGCCCCGTGAACTTATGTTTAAAATATTACCTTGATAATTGTATTTCAATATAACTGGTTTCATTTGTAATCTTTTGTGTTTTATTTTATGCATATAAGGTGTTATTCTGAGAAAAGTGTCCATAGGATTCATTACCCTGCTAAAGGTGCCCCAAGACAAAAATTGAAGAATTCCTGATTTAGTCCAACTCTTCACTTTACAGAAGAGCTTTCTTCCAATTCTGGCTAAAACACCACCTTCTACAGGAAGCTTGTCTTGACCCCCTTATTGGGGTCTTAATGCGAATATCTTCTCTTTGATGATTATTTCAAATTTATCCTGTATATAGCTTGTTTGTACATAGTTGTCTTCGGGCTATGTCCCTCACTAGACTATGAATTCCTGGACAGCAGGAACTGTCTTTGGCCATTCTTTGTATCCCCGGTGCTCAGCACAACTCTGGGCAGGTAGCAGGTGCTTAATAAATGTTTGTTGACTTTCCTGGAAACATCCTTCCTGAAGAGTAACCCCAGGGCTTTTGCCAAAGCAATCTCTAAGAGATGATTTATAGGTGTCCAAAGACTCTGCATAGCTAAATTCAAAATTCCCAAGAAGTAGTCCTTTGACCTACCCTATTCCTGTTAACTCCCTCCCTGGGTGATGTATATGATAAAGATTTTTCTGGGATGAAAGACCAGTTAGAGCTCTTAGGAGCAGTTCAGGTGACTTTGCCAAAAAGTATTAAGAAGAATTCATCTCTGTGCAAAAACAAGCATTATGAATGTGTATCAAAATTTCTAGTTATCTGTGGATCCTGTTTTTTTCTTAATTTATTTCCTGGGAAACATCCACACATTTGCAGCGCAGCATCCCCTCCCATTGTAGAACAGCAGCAGTTGGAATCCAATCGTCAGCTTAAAATAATATATTTTTATTAAAAACCATTTTAAGCGGGTGCATATTTTCCAAGGCAGATTTATATATGAATAGCCACCCAGAATTGCTTGCTATAGATAAGTGATGAATTATTTTAATCAGAAAAGGAGTTTAACAGCATGGCAAAAACAAATTTGCAAGATTTTTCACAATCTGGTTGTCTTCTCTGATTTTTCATATTTGTATTCTGTATTCAATGAAGACTAATTGTGACAACTGGATATTCAATCAAACTCCCTTAAAGTGGATTCGTCCCATCCATAATAAAGATGGACATTCTCACCAATAATTTTGTGAATTATCTACATTCTCCAAATGAGAGCTGGAACATAGTGGGAGAAGCCTGTGGGGGGCAATGGCCTAAGATGGATTTCTTGCCTGAGGCTGGGGAATACTTAATATGGAGAATGACATATAAATGAATTCTCCCTGAATGGATGCATTTTTTATACACTGTCCTACCATAGAGCCTGGGTTACCCATCTTTGGAGGATTTCAATTTTTCCATTCTGTCTTTTGATGCAAAAAATTTGGGGTAAGGGTAAGGGAATTATTCCAACAGAAACTACTGGCTCCTCATGACCTACCAAGTAAAGTTTCAGTTCCTTAGCCTATATTCAGGCCCACCACAATCTGACTCCAACCATAGTGTAATGGAAGACCAATAGATTTGCTGTCAAAGAACATGGGTTCAAATGCCACAGCTTCTAATTTGTTTTCTGTGTGACCTTGGACAAATCCCTCCCTGTCTCTGGGTTTCAGTTGCTTCATCTATAAAATGGGAATGTTGGCCTCTGAGGTCCCTTCCAGCCCTAGATCTGTGACAATTGTGTTAGTCTTATTTCACAGTGCTTCCCTTTGTGTCCTCTATGGTCCAGAGAAATTGAACTACTTTGAGAGGGCCATGGGATCATAGATCAGATCTTAGAGGGACCTCAGAGGTCATCTAATTCAAACCCATTATTTTAGAGATTCAGAAACTCCAGCCTATGGAAGTGATGAGATTTGCTCAAGGTCATACAGGTACTCTCCCCACAACAGCCACATGAGGAAAGCTGTGCAAGTACTAATTATCCCCATTTTACAGATGAGGGCACTAAGGCTCAGAGAGATTAAGTATCTTGTCCAAAGTTGCCTAACTAGCAAAAGCCACAGTTCACACAAAGGGCCTCTACTTTAGGGTGAGTCAGAGGGTTTAAAGCTGGAAGGGACCTTAGGGATCATTGAGTCCAACCCCTTCATTGCACAGATGGGTCTTAGAAAGATGAAGTGTAGTGCTCTCAGTAAGTAGTAGAGTCAAGATTTGAACACAGGTCTCCTGACTCCAAATCAAGTGCTTATTTGCTATCCCAGGGAACTTTAAGCTTTCTCTTTCTATTCTGTCTGTTGAAGTCCTTCCCTTGCAGGAGAATGTAAGCTCCCTGAGGGCAGATACAATTTTAGTTTGTCTTTGTTTCTTCAGTGCCTAGCAAAGTTCATGACACATAATAGATGCTTAATAAATGCGTCTCCTGGGCAATTGGATGGCTCAGTGGATAGAGCACTGACCCTGTAGTCAAAAAGACATGTATTCAAATCTGGCCTCACATACTTACTAGCTGTGTCCCCTTGGGAAAGTCACTTAACCTCTGTTTGCCTGAATCTACTGGAGGAGGAGACAGCAAATCACTCCAGTATCTTTGCCAAGAAAAACCTATGGGCAGTATAGTCCAAGGTCACAAAGCGTTGGATGCAACTGAACAACAACAACAATAAATGCATTAATTGATCGATCAGTTGTTTGATGATTCCTTCAAAACTTAAGTCAGATGCTGCCTCTTCCAGGAAGCCTTCCCTGACCTTCTCTTTTCCTCCATCCCCTACTGCTGCTCAGGTGAAAATGATCCCTGCCTTCTCCACTTTTTCAAAGCAGTTTGTCTGGACCTCTCTTTTGTTCCTAACACTACCTTGGTTATGTCATTTATGTATGTCATATCCCCTTATGAGAATCTAAGCTCCTTGGGGTTATATACTATCATTTTTCATGATAGTCCTTTGCACACAGTAGGTACTTAATGGGTGTTTGTTTAGTTGAAGCAGGTGGTTGTTATAGGATGAAGGGCACAACACGACAGAGAAAACTGGATTTGGAGTCAATGGACCTGGGTTTTTTGGGGCTGAGAAGCTGTGAAAGCCTCAGGTCCTGGGTGGGGGAAGAGCATGAATGTGGTTAGCTTATCTGACCATCTGGGAAAGCCTTCAGCAAGGAAGAGTGTACCATGGAGAATCCTTGTTGTTCTCTGCTCTAACAAATTGAGCTCAAAGCTAATTTTTTGAGGCTGAGAAGAATTCTGAGTGCCTTGCTAAGGCTGAAAGGACAGCCACCTGGCCACCTGTTTGCCCCATGCAGAATTTGAGGCAGCAGCTGCCATCTCTGAGGAAGAGTCTGTCTGTTAGTGCCTGTGTCTAAGGGGGAGGTAGAAGAGAGAAAGAGGTGGCCAGATGGTCAGAACTAGATAAGCCTGGCCCTGCTGCCAAAGACAGTCAGGAAACTCTAAGTTAGGACAACTTTCCATCTCCAATCAGACAACACTATAGGGAGACATTCATATATTTTTAATAAAAAACTTAAATTTTATGGGTATGTTTTGTTTTTCCATTATGTTAATTTCCAAATATATCCCTTCTCTTTCCAGAGAGCCATGTAACAAATAATAATAAAAATAATGTACAATAATATATAATAATAAATATATTTAATATATAAACAAATAATAAAAATATATAAAATAATGAAAAATAGAGAAAAAGTAAAAAAGCAGTTCAGCAATCTATTGAGTCAGAAAGTATATACAAAGTTCCATACCCATAGTTTCCCACATCTGCAAAGAAGAGAGGGATGTTCATTTTCTCACATCTTCTTTGGGTTCAAGCTTGTTCAGTAATTATTCATTCTCAACATTTGATTTCTGATTTTTTTCTTTTTTCAGTTGTTTTCTCTCCATCTACATCTCTGCAGGCCCCATGCATATTGTTTTTTTTCCCATCCTGCTTATTTCACTTTCCCTCAGTTGATATCTTCTCATGTTTCTCTTTATTCTTTACATATACAATTTCTTTTTTTCCCCACTTAATAGTATTTTATTTTTCCTAATTACATGTAAAGACAGTTTTCAACATTCACTTTTATAAGATTTTGAGTTCCAAAATTTTCTTTCTCCCTCCCCTCCTTCCCTTCCGCAAGACAGCAAGCAATCTGATATAGGCTATACATGTACAATCATGTTATACATATTTCCACATTAGTTATGTTGTGAAAGAAGAATCAGAACAAAAGGAAGAAACCATGAGAAAGAAAAAACAAAAAACAAAGTGAAAGCAGTATGTTTCAATCTGCATTCAGACTCCATAGTTCTTTGTCTGAATGTGGATAGCATTTTCCATCATGAGTCTTTTGGAATTGTTCTTGGATCATTGTATCACTGAGAAGAGCTAAGTCTAACAAAATTGGTCATCACACAATGTTCCTGTTACTGTGTACAATGTTCTCCAGGTTCTGCTAATTTCACTCAGCATCAGTTCATATAAGATTTTCTAGGTTTTTCTGAAGTCCGCCTGCTCATGATTTCTTATACCACAATAGTATTCCATTACATTCATATACCACAACTTGTTCAGCCAGTCCCCAATTGATGGGCGTCCTTTTAATTTCCAATTCTTTGCCAGCACAAAAATATTTTTGTATATGTGGGTCATTTTCCCCTTTTTATGATTTCTTTGAGATATAAACCTAGTAGTGGTATTACTGGATCACAGGGTATGCACAGTTTTATACCCCTTTGGGCATAGTTCCAAGTTGCTTTCTGGAATGGCTGGATCACTTCACAATTCCATCAACAATGCATTAGGGTCCCAATTTTGCCACATCTTCTCTAACATTTATTATTTTCCTTTTCTGTCACATTAGTCAATGTGATAGATGTGAGGTGGTACCTCAGAGTTGTTTTAATTTGCCTTTCTCAATCAGTAGTGATTTAGAGCATTTTTTTCATATGACTATAGATAGTTTTGATTTCTTCATCTGAAAACTGCCTGTTCATATCCTGTGACTGTTTATCAATTGGGGAATGATGTATACTTTTATAACTTTGAATCAGTTCTCTATATAGTTTAGAAATGAGTCCTTTAGTCCAGAATATCAAGGGAACTAATGAAACGAAATGCAGGGGACAGTGGCCTAGCCATTTCCAGATCTTAAATTGTATTATAAAGCAGCAATAATCAAAACTGCTTGGTACTGACTAAAAAATAGAGTGGTGGATCAGTGGAATGGGTTAAGCATGCAAGACACAGAAGTCAATGACTATAGTTATCTATTATTTGAGAAACCAAAAGACCCCAGCTTGTGGGATAAGACCTCTTTGACAAAAACTTCTGGGAAAACTAGAAAAGAGTATGGCAGAAACTAGGCATAGATCAAAATCTCACACCATATACCAGAATAAAGTCAAAATGGGTTCAGGACTTAGATATAAAAGCTGATACTGTAAGCAATCTGGGAGAGCAAGGAATAGTTTACCTATCAGATTTGTGGAGAGCAGAAGAATTCATGACCAAACAGGAGATAGAGAACATTACAAAAAGCAAAATGGATAACTTTGATTACATTAAATTGAAGAGATTTTGCACAAACAAAGCCAATGCAACTAAGATTACAAGGAAGGTAGAAAACTGGGAAAGAATTTTTACAACCAGTCTCTCTGATAAAGGCCTCATTTCTAAAATATATAGAGAGTTAAGACAAATTTATAAGAATACAAGTCATTCCCCAATTGATAAGTGATCAGAGGATATGAACAGGCATAAGAAATTAAAGCCATCTATAGTCATATGAAAAAATGCTCTAAATCACTATTATTGATTAGAGCAATGCAAATCAAAACAACTCTGAGGTACCACATCACACCTATCAGATTGGCCAACATGAGAAAACAAGAAAATGATAAATGTTGGAGAAGATGTGGGAACATTCGAACATTAATGCATTGTTGGTGGAGTTACGAAACGATC
Source organism: Phascolarctos cinereus (assembly GCF_003287225.1). Classification (NCBI taxonomy): domain Eukaryota; kingdom Metazoa; phylum Chordata; class Mammalia; order Diprotodontia; family Phascolarctidae; genus Phascolarctos; species Phascolarctos cinereus. The sequence goes on along the minus strand of NW_027555847.1, from coordinate 124,830,468 downwards.
TAATCATTTTGGAAAGCAATTTGGAACTATGCCCAAAGGGCTATAAAAATATGTATATCCTTTGACCCAGCAATAGCACTTCTAGGGCTAAATCCCAGAGAGCTCATACAAAAGGGAAAAGGACCTACAAGTATAAAAATATTTATAGTAGCTGTTTGTGTGGTTGCAAAGAATTGGAAATTGAGAGGATGCCCATCAATTGGGGAATGGCTTAACAAGTTGTGGTATATGAATGTAATGGAATACTATTGTGCTATAAGAAATGATGAGCAAGTGGACCTCAGAAAAACCTGGAAAGACTTGTATGAACTGATGTTGAATGAAGCAAGCATAAACAGGAGAACGTTATACACAATAACAGCCATGTTGTGTGATGACTAATATTGATAGATTTAACCCTTCTCAGCAATACAAGGATCTAAGACATCTCCAAAAGCCTCATGATGGAAAGTGCTATCCACATCCAGAGAAAGAACTATGGAATTTGAATGCAGATTGAAGCACACTATTTGCTATTTTTTCCCTTCCGTTGTGTTTTGTTTCCTCTTTCTGGTGGTTCTTCCTATTGGTTCTAATTCTTACCTACATCACTAATGTGAAAATATGTTTAATAGGAATATAAAAAACAGAAGACAATGGACATCAAGGTTGGCAGTCCAGAATCATTGAGTTGCCTTTAATCCCTGAGTTTTCCTATTCATATTCCTCACTTCTAGTTTTTTGAAGATGTTTATTATACCTCTCCCACAGACACTAAACACATTAGTACTAGCATACAATGCATATTTATAGTTGAATTGTTATATTGTGATTATCCCTGCTTTTCTCTTCGATTGAGAAAATGTCTTAATTATTGCTTTTGTATTCTTCTTTAATAAATGCTTCATGTTTAAGGAAAAAAAGAAATGAGTCCTTTATCAGAAACACCAATTATAAAAATGATTTCCCAGCTGTCTGCTTTCCTTCTAATCTTGGTTGCATTGGTTTTGTTTGTGCAAAACCTTTTTAATTTAATGTAATAAAAAATATCCATTTTGCATTTCATAATGTTCTCTATCTCTTGTTTGGTCATAAATTCTTTTATTCTCCATAGATCTGACAGGTAAACTATTCCTTGCTCTCCTAATTTGCTTATGTTATTACCCTTTATGTCTACATCATGTACCCCTTTTGACCTGATCTTGGTGTACAGTGTAAAATGTTGGTCTATGCCTAGTTTCTGCCATACTATTTTCCAGTTTTCCCAGGAGTTTTTGCCAAATAGTGAGTTCTTATCCTAGAATCTGGAGTCGTTGAGTTTATCAAACAATAGATTACTATAGTCATTTACTACTGTGTTTTGTATGCCTAACTTATTCCATTGCTCTACCACTCTATTTCTTAGCCACTACCAAATAGTTTTGATGATTGCTGCTTTATAATTTAGCTCTAGATCTGGCAGGAATTGTTTTCTTCAATCAATTTTTGTCCTTCCTTTTCCAAGTTGTCGATTCTCTCTTGCATAACTCTCATTTCTGTCTGCAAACTTTCTTCTATATTTTTTATTTGATTTTTAAAATCCTTTTTCAACTGTTCCAAGAAAGCTTTTTGGTTGTGAGATCAATTCACATTCCCCTTTGAGGCTTTGCATGTAGGCATTTTGACATTGTTGTTCTCTTCTGATTTTGTGTTTTGATTTTCCCTGTCACCATCGTAGCTTTCTATGGTCAGAGCTCTTCTCTGTTTTGTTTTGTTTTGTTTTTGGGGATTTTTTTTGCTAATTTTGAGCATATTTCATGATTTTTAAAGATGAGCTCATCTCCTGGGGCACAAGGGGCATTGTCCCAGGCTTCTTGTTCTGGGAGCCAGAGGCCTGGTCACTGCTTTCTGCATCGAGGTCTCAGGTACTAGCAGCTTACCCATTTCTCTGGGGTGGCCTGGACTAGTCACTCCTGTTGTGCTTTGGGTTCTGAGACTGGTAGTTTACCTTCTGTCCTGAGGCTGGAGGCCTCACAGCTGACCTCCTGTGACACTGGCCTGAACTATGGCTGAGAGCCTCCCACTGGCTTGCCTGGACACTGTTTGCACTAGAATGTGCTACCCTTTTACTCAAGTGAGACAGACTTTTTCTGAAGTCCTTCTAAGTTACCTTAAGCTGGAAAACTGTTTCACTCTGTCTTTTTGTAGGTTCTGGCGTTCCAGAATCTGTTTAGAGGCTTGATTTAATGTTGTTTCTGAGGGAAACTGGGGAGAGCTCAGGCAACTTCTTGGCTTCTCTCCACTATCTTGGCTCTGCCCCCTACATACGTAATTTCTTATGGTGTGATTATATTCTGTGTCATTCATTTACTATAGCAATGTTTAGTTAATTTACAATCAATGTGTATTCTTTTTGGTCACAAAAAAAGCATTGCTATAAATATTTTACTGCATAGGGAATTCTGCCTTCTAGCTTTGTCCTCCTTAGCTCTAGCTCCAGTTGTCATGACATATATTTGGCCACTGGACCCAGATGGCTCTGGAGGAGAAGGTGAGGCTAGTGACTTTGCACAGCCCTCCCTCACTTAAATCCAATTCACTTGCATGTCATGGCCTCACCTCCCTGATGTCATTGTCCTCTTCAAGAACAAAGGACAAGTAACAACTACAAGCTTAGGGTGTATGTCTACCAATTAGTGAGCTTTCTGAGTCAAAGGGTATGGATATTTTCATCACTTTCTTGGCATGAGTACAAATTGCTTTCCTGAATGATTAGACAACTTCAGAGCTCCACCAACAGTGCATCAGCATACTTGTCTTTCCACAACCCTCCAACACTATTTCCATTTTTGTCATCTTTGCCTATTTGCTGGAGGAGAGGAAAATCCTCAGTGGTTTTAATTTGCATTTCTCTTATTAGAACATATGTGAAGATATGTTTAATAGGAATGTAAATGTAAAGCTTATATCAGATTGTGCGCCGTCTCAGGAAGGGTGGAGGGGAGGAAGGGGGAGAAAAATTTTCAATTCAAAAGCATATGGAAGTGATTGTTGATAAATAAATAAATTAATAAAAATTGGAAAATAAAAGAAAAACATGACGATCTCTTCTTATATCACATTCTTTTTTTCTTCTTTTCTCTTTTTTCTTCTGAATTTTAAAAACATCAAATAAAATAGACATTTCTATGTATGTAGTAGAATAGGAAAAGAATTGTACATGAAACAGCATAACTCTGTTATATATAGCTGGCTTTATTATAAAGCATTTAACAACTTTCAGCCTGTACCTTTCAAAACTGCCCTGCTTTTCTGTGCTTCTTTCTGGTCTTCTGTTTTCTTCTTGGTGTTTTTTTATTCAAAAATTTCCTTCAATGACTTTCTTTTCTTTTCTTTTCCTCCCTACTCTATCACTATTTCCCATGCCAACTCCCCTCTTTTCTGCAGTTATAATAAATATGCATAGTCGAGCAAAAGAAATCCCCACAGTAATCTTATTCTGAATCTTGAGTCCAATACCTTTGTCTTACAAGGTAGGTAGAATGGTTCATCATCATTCCTGTAAAATCATAGTCGATCATTGTATTGATCAGCATTCTCAAGTCTTTTAAAGTTGTTTTGCCTTATAATACTGCTATCGTATAAATTGTTTTCCTAGTTCTGCTTATTGCACTCATCATTTCAGACATGTCTTCTCAGGTTTCTTTGAAACTATTTTCCCATTTCTTGTGGTGCAATAGTGTTTCGTTACATTCATGTACTTTGTTTAGTCATACCCAAATAGATAACCCCTTAGTTTCCAGTTCTTTCCTATCACAAAAAAGCTTTTATAAAAAATTTTGCAAACACGAGTGAGTCCTTTTATTTTTTTAACCTCTTTGGATGGTGAGTTTTTGTAAAGGTGCCATGCATGGCTGAGAGGGATATGAACTCCTTTTCTATTTCCATTCACTAATTGCCAAAGAACTCTCATCTTTATTTTTTCTGAAGTTCCATCCAGATTCTTAACTTATTTCTTGCTCACCTTTGTTATTTTTGTATATGTCTCAAAGGTGAACATCAAGTCTGCCTTCCCCCTCACTGTCTATTTCCCTTAGCAATTTAACTTTTCCTTTAACTGTTTAGATGCAATGCAATATTAGATATTAACATTGACTTGTAATCTATGGTTTCTTTAAGGAAATTGAAGTTTTGCTGCTTGTGTGGGTGTTTCCATGTTGGAATTACATCCTAGTGTTTGCTTGGGAAATGTCTATGTTTTGCTGAATCTCAAATCCTGGAAAAATCAGTTGAGAAATCAAGAAAAAGTTTTATGATTCTCTCATGATAATTAAAGGCTAACAATCAACATAGATATATTTCTAGTTCAAAGGAATCCACTTATATCAACTTGAAACAAAAGCAAGAAATGCAGACATATGGAATCGAAGGTTAAGATAAACATTTCTGCCAACTGAGACAAGAGCATCTAAGAGAGAAGTGGTCACAATCTAATAAGTAAGTCTTGTTTGTAACTTTCCATATTATAAAAGGTGTCATGGCCCTTTTTTCTATTAATGGTGAGTCATTCTTGTAAATAAAATAAATATTAATATGCTTAAAAAATAAAAAAAAATAAAGTAGTCTTTCTTATGTTGTTTAGAGTTTGCAATTCTTTTCAGAACTGTTCCTATCCTTTGGCCACTTATCTGTTGGGGATTGGCTTTTTCTTTCTTTTACTTTTTATGGTGTTATATATTTCTGTAAGTTACTTATATAGATTGAATTACAGACACTTATCAGAATGGTTTGCATTTTATAAATATTTGTTCTTAAGTCATTGCAGAACCTCAGCCTGAAAAGGACCTCTCAAACACTGGTATTATCTCCCCTAAACCACTCATTGAAAGGGGAGTCAACCCATTAGGAACCCAAGGTACAGTTAATGTAAAACGAAGGCACAAAGTAAGTCATCTACTGCTGTTGTACTCACCACAGGCCCTAAGGTGTTGGTGGAGAATTGGACCTAAGAGATCATATAGTCTTTACCCCCAATTTGTGAGGAAACTGAACTCAGAGAGGTGAAGTGAGTTGTAAAGGTCATATAACTAATTAGCATCCTCACCAGTGTTTTCTTTCTTTCTTTCTTTCTTTCTTTCTTTCTTTCTTTCTTTCTTTCTTTCTTTCTTTCTTTCTTTCTTTCTTTCTTTCTTTCTTTCTTTCTTTCTTTCTTTCTTCCTTCCTTCCTTTCCTTCCTTCCTTCCTTCCTTCCTTCCTTCCTTCCTTCCTTCCTTCCTTCCTTCCTTCCTTCCTTCCTTCCTTCCTTCTTTCCTTCAGTTTTAGAGGCAACATGGTGCAATTGATTAAGAGGTGGTGGCTGCTAGGTAGTGCAATATATAGAGTACTAGGCCTGGAGTCAAGAAAAACTGAGTTCAAATTTGAACCTAGACACTTAATGTGTGACACTGGGAAAGTCACTGAATCTTTATCTACCTCATTTCCTTCATCTGTAAATGGGGCTAATAGTAGCATCTATCTCTCAAGGTTGTCACGAGCATCACATGAGTTAATATTTGTGAAGTACCTATTAAATGCTTGTTTCCTTCCTTCCTTAAAAGCTCAGTTCAATTTTAGTCTTCTGATTTCAAATCCAGTGCTCTTTTCACTACACAGTGGTTTTCCTCTACTCCAAGTGTCCCCTGCCCCTTCTCAGAAGAGAAAGGACAGTTCTAAGTAGTTTTGGCTTCTCCTTCTCACCCATGAGTTATAATAAAGAAATGACTCATTCTTTGTAGAGTAACAATCTCATGCTGAAAAATTTAAAGTTCAAAAGCCATTCCTTTAGAAACTCCACAGCATTTCTCAAACCATTTTGTCCATGTTGACAGAACTGATAAATGTAGAGCTCTACTGGAAAGGCCATTGACCACGGGGGTAGAGGAATGAGACGAGGCATTTGTCATGGAGGTAGTTACGGTGTGGACAGAATGTGGGTAATTCATTCACCAAGTTCTATCTTCCTGCCATGCCACCCTGCTGCTGCTACTGCTGCTGGAGTGACATCTTCTGAGCTGCACATCTGGAGACCATGCCCTGGAGGTGCTAAGCCTCTCAGGCTTGGAACTCCTGCACTGGGGCTGTACTGTCCTGGTTGGTGAGAGCCGATTGATTACATTTAGCTGGCTTAGACTGGACCATGCTTCTCACTGCACATCTTGCCATCCTGCCATTCCCTTCTCATCTCTTGTTCTGGAAACAGCAATAATCAACTCAACTTTACCATCCCTTCTGGAAGGAGAATCAACTGTGCCAAGACTCACCATAGAGCACTTCCTCTTTTGTGTTGTATCCTTTATTTAGAATGCAAGTGCCTTAAGGACAGAGACTGTCTCTCTTTTGGGATTATCTCACTAGAACATAGAAATGTGGTTGGCACATAGTAAGAGCTTAAAAAATAACTTCATCCATTCATTCATCCATCTACATCTCTATCCATCCGTTCATCTCTCCAGCTCTCCATCCATCCATCCATTCATCTGCTCATTCATTCAACAAACATTTCTGAAGCACCTGAGTGCATAAAACTGTGCTGAGTAGTGGATGAGTTGCAAAATTCAGCTAAGGCAAAGTCCTTGATACTACAAGGTAACCTGACAGTCAAGTAGAGAAATAAGGCCAAAGCAGATATCCACAATGCAAATTGTTACATGATAAGCATATTTGAGGGGCACAGTCTTATCTGAGGTCTAAATGTTTATCAAACTACATGACAAGGTAGACCTGCAGTTCTCCAGTTTTTCTTACACAGCTTTTAGAAGGTGAAATGTTCAGGACTGTGTGGGGTAGTATAAAGGAAAAAGTTAATAACAAGGGCAGAGATAGTTTGCCTATAGTCACCATGTTTAATGAAAAATAGGAAGACCAAATAAATGTTCTATGAAATAATATTTCTTGCTACTTTTGGGTGTATGATAAAACTAACTCTGCCAAGTTTCTTTGCTTAACCCGCCTGGAAGAACTTGTGAATTCTCTTTCCATTTACCTTTACTTTCTTTAGTTTCATTTATTACAAAAATGTCAATATTGATATTGTTCAATTCTTCCAATAAAATATCAATTGGACAAAGATCTTACATTTTAAATACTGACAGGTAAGGTTTATTGTCCATTCAAAGAGAGGGAACTATTTATCTCCCTTTTTATATCACTGTGACATCTTCACTATGGAGGGAGGAGGTTTCATAGGTTCCCATAGATAAAAAATTCATCATCTACTGGCTAGCTGTCTTCATATTTAACTAGGTTGGTCTTCTGATAATAGACTGATATCCAAAGCTTTATATTCCCTTGTGGGTCTTTGGAAACTCAAGGTCACCCCACCACAATGAAGTGGTAGGGTAGGATGTTTTGTGTTCTTCTTAATGTCTCTGCTAATGTCTCAGCCAAAAAGAATATTAGCTTTTGGGAGGGGCTGTCATGTCACACTATTAACTTATATTCAACTTTTAGTCCCACTAAAACTTCCAGACCTTTCTTTTGATAAACTTGTCTAAATATACCTTCCTCATCTTATAATTGTGAGGTTGATTTTTTGAACCTACTTGTAGAAATTTGCATTTATTTCCATTAAATTTCATCTTACTCAATATGTCCCTTGATTCTAGACTACAGAGATCTTCAGTAATTCTGACTATATTGTGTTAGTTTCCTAGCTTTGTATAATTTGTACATCTGACAAGTATATATCTTCTATCACTTCTTATAAATTACCAATAGAGCTATTTAACCAAGAGGATTTCTAGGACACTGTACTCAATTCTATTCCAAGTTTGTTGTTGTTCAGTGTCAGTCGTGTCTGATTCTTCATGACCCCATGTGGGATTTTCTTGCAAAGATACTGGAGTGGTTTGCCATTTTCTTCTCTAGCTCATTTTACAGATGAGGAAACTGAGGTAAACAGGGTTAAGTGACTTGCCCAGGGTCACACAGCTAATAATTGTCTGATGCCAGATTTGAACTTAGGTCCTCCTGATTCCAGGATGGTCCCTCTATCCACTCCCTGACCTAGTTGTCCTTAACCTAAATTACTGATAAAACTATTGAACCAAGAAGATCTCCGGGATACCCTACTCTTCTCAATTCTATTCCAAGTATACACTGATCCATTAATGACCATTCTGTGGGTTTCAGTCATTCTGCTAGTTCTGAATTCACTAGATTGTACTATAATGTAGTCTACACATCTACCTCTTGTCCATAAGGAATAAACAACTTTGCCAAATTATTTTCTAAAATAAAAATATTTCAATAGTTTTTTTTTTAATGTGTCTGTCTTATGGGGCTGGCGCATGGCCTTTGCCAGTCCTGAGGCAAATTTCCTGATCCTTCTATATGCAAATGGTTCTTGAAGTCAGAGAAAGGCACATAGATATCATCTCTCTCTCTTTGAAATCCCTGACATCCTCTCTTTCCATCAAGTGGATTGAGAAGGACTGATTGACCAGTTATCCTCTGATAACACTCTCTCCCTCCTCCCTCCCTCCCTCCCTCCCTCCCTCTCTCCCCCCCCAGAATTTTCCCAAGCATTGGAATCAAATTCACTGCCTATAGTTTTCAGATTCTGTATCTTTCCTTTAAAAAATTATAACATTTACCTTCTCCAGTCCTGGGACACATCTCTCATTCTCTGAGATCCAATAATGTTTCAATTAATCACAGTTTTAATTCTTCCAGTATCTCAGAATGTAGTTCATCCTAGCCTGAATTCATTGAGAGCAGACAATTATCTCTTAGCATTTCCTCACTGCTTCCAACTCCCTGTGAATTTAGGTTTTCATTGTTACCTTCTCAGCAGAGCCTCAAAAAGAAATTTCTGTTACTTTTGTAAGGGGGTGTGGCCAGCCTGGTAGAGGAAATATGCCTGAGGGTGATGCTCTCTCAATTTCACCCCAGAGAGGGACGAAGTACTGGCTACAACAATTTAGTTTCAATTCTCCTTCTCAGTTCAAAGATCATTCTCCTTACCAGACAAAACAGAAATAAAAGTTGAGTAGTCAGCCTTCTCCCAATTGTCCATTATCATCACTCCACTGACTCTGAGTAGCAATCTCACCCCTACTTCGGTCCTCTTCTTCATCCCCAATGTATTAAACAGAGGAAAAAAAAGTCTTTGTTTTCCTTAGCATACTTTGCCAACCTCAACTCATTCTGGGCTTTAGCATTGTTTAACATGGCTAATTAAAGATCTAATGAGCCAAATGGGACTGATTGTACAAATGAAAGGGATTAGGGTAGAGTTGTCAGAGTGATAGAGGTAGCCAAAGACACGCGAGAGTCCTAAATGAGAGGTGATGGGCCTCTGCAGAGGACCAGCCCTAAACAACCATCCCCTGTATCCCCTGTTAAAGAGCCTCCGTTCACACTGTCTAGGGCTTTGGGATCAATTGTAGTCTGTTAGATAACAGCTGGGGAAGAAGTTGGGATCCATGGAGAGATAATTGATGTTTGAGAATGTTAAAAACGTTTCAGTATCAGAATGATTCCTTAATAAAGATGTATCAAGTGGCTAGAGTATGTACACACTATTGCATATTGTACCTCCTGACAACTAAACAAGAACATTTAAACTGGGAAGGACTGATGGACAAGTGTTGTTTAGGGCAGTGCAAGTGGATAGTGTGTTGGGTGTGGAATCAGGAAGACCTGAGTTCAAATCTGGCCTCAGACACTTACTAGCTGTGTGACCCTGGGCAAGTCATTTAATCCTGTTTGCCTTGGTTTCCTCATCTGTAAAAGGAACTGGAGAAAGAAATGGGAAACCACTCCAGTATCTTTGCCAAGCAAACCCCAAACAAAATCATGAAGAGTCAGACGTGACTGAACAACAAAAAATTTTGTGTTGGTTATGCATATCTGTGGTTATGAATACTAAACAATCTCATCTGAGTGTTGCCATTAACTGTTAACAGATAATTGTTTTGCTGTGGCTGTGTGTATAACCGGACTCAGGGCAGTGGAACATTGTACCGTGGGTCCAAATGCAATTGTGAAAATTGCATCTGGAAATTCCACTGTGTCTCTGACTTGGGGCTATGGTGCCCCAACATTCTATTCTGGCTATGTTCACGTTTGTGGCTTTGACATCTGAAGACCCAGTTGGAATTTCTAAAAATGGCAGAAAAGTAGCTTTTTGGGTCTACGTGGTCCCAAGAAGGGTGTGTGGTTATTTCTTCCCTAAGGAGCCTTTAATATGTCCATAATATGACCTAGACTGTATCTAGGATAACCTGTATCCTACTTGGAGAGGGCTCATGAGGTCCATAGCAGCTTATCCTATTGTAGACTGGAAAGCATGGACAGGCAGCTAGGTAGCACAGAGGATATAGTCACTAGATCTGGAGTCAGGAAGAGGTGAGTTCAAATCTGGCCTCAGACTCTTACTAGCTGTGTGATTCTGGGTGAGTCACTTGACCTATCTCAGCCTCAGTTTCCCCATCTTCAAAATGGGGATAATAGCACCTCCTCCCAGGATTGTTGTCAGGATTAAATGAAATAATATTTTTAAACTTAACGCATTATATAAATGCTAGCTATTATTAGGTACATTTTGAGTGTGGGGCATGGAGTTGGGAAGACCTGAGTTTAAATCCAGCCTCAGATACTTACTAACTGTGTGACCCTGGGCAAGTCACTTCACTCTGTTTGCCTCAATTTCCTCATCTGTAGAATGAACTAGAGAAAGAAATGGCAGACCACTCCAGTATCTTTGCCAAGAAAACCCCACATGGGGTCACAAAAAGTCAAATACTATTTAAAATGACTCAACAATAACAACAAACAAAAACATTTGAAATTGTTGAGTTTTCTCCTAAGAACTGGTATCACTTCCTGGATCGGCCATTCAGAGCCTAGAATATGAAACTCTGGGAATGTCAGCAAGAGGAAGAAATAAACCGTGTTCCTTAGGCTGTGTGGATATGTGGCTGCTCTGATCTCTCATTCATTGCCCAGATTCCTTTGGAGCTTAGGTTGGAGTAGCTGTGGCAATAGACACTAGCCCTTAGAAGTACATGTTTTAGTATTTTGGTAGCTTGGTATTTTCAGAGAAAGGACTATTGTTCTGGTGGAATATTTGGGAAGTTGATGAAGAGAAGAGTGGTGTAAAGGAGAGGAAGATCTGGTATGAGTGAGAGTGATCTGGTATGGGAAGATGCCCAGAAGCTTGGAGTTCTTAGCAGATTGCTGATTAGTCTAGAACAGGCAGAGAAGCTTGATTTGAGGAGCTGGCTGACGACTAGGTCAAGTGCAGAGACTGACCTCCCTTTCCAACCATTTTTGGAAGCTATGATGAGAGCACACGATCCTATTCTTTCTATCAGAATGGTAACTTTCTGAGCCCCACATGGTCCTCATATGGAGAAAGAGAGAACCCCAAGGGGACCATGAGCTCAGGCTAGCAGGCAAGCCAGTGGGGATAGAATGACTGTGAGGAAGTGTGTACATGGTGGAATAGGATCATAAAACAGCTGTGATCTAGTCCAATCCCCTGATTTTACAGTGGAGAAGACCATAGTGGGGAAGGGTTGTGACTTACCCAAGGTCACACAGGTAATAGGCATCAAAGGTGGAGCTTGAACCCAGGTCCTCTGACTTCAGCTTTCATACCTTTTCCATTGTAGTACCCTGCCTTCTAAGGTTTCAGTAGATATGGGGTGGGGGGGAGCGTTTGAGTAATTAATTCCCTGGGAATCTCACCGCTCCACTTTGTTCCCTTTCCGACATCTCACACAGAACAGGTACAGGCAAGTCTAGACTGCTTTGGGACTTGTGAGATTTGTCCCTGTCTATACCTGCCAGTGACTGCATAGTACCCAATAGGCTTTATCCTTGATTTGACTTCTAATAAATCTGTGTCCTTAGCTCCTATGTGTGGCAAGAATCTTAACATAGGAAGCTCTGAGGACAGAGAGGGAGAGAATGTCCCTTCCTTGGGAGAGCACCATCCCCTCTGGAGAAAGCTGGGTTATGACTTTTTTCATCATGTTAGCAAACTAGCAGATTAGTTACATCCCTCTGAGCAAAAGACATGTGTAATATCAGTATAGGATGAGTGCTGTGGACTTTAGATACAGGGATATTAGAGGATTTATAAGGAGAAAAAGTGTTAGCTCTGTTCCCACTTAAATTTAATAATTAAAGAAAATGAGATCAGATCCTACAGTTGTCTGTGTGAGATGACTAAAGCCTGGGACCTGGCCTTCTTCCTGGAGTTATTCTTTTGCTTTGCTTCTGGGCCTATTGTGTAGAGCCTGGTTCCTATCCCAATCTTTCCCCTCTACACCCCTCCTCCCCCCAAGATAATTTTCAAAAATCATGTATGGGGTATACTCAAGTCTTAAATCTTGCTCCTCTTCCCTATTACACTCCCCCCCGCCAAAAAAAAAAAAGTTGGGCAGCATCAGAAGTTGCTAGTGGAGAAAAAGAGCTGTTGTCACATCTGAGAATAGGTGAGGCTTGTCTGTACAAACAGCCTATGAACTCCCTTGAAGGCAAAGCTGATTAGAGCTGTCTCCTTTCCCAGAACCTTGCCCTTCTGTGTTTTTTTTTTCTTTTTGTCTCCAAACCTATTCTGATGATTTGTTTGAACTTTTTACTAATTGGAGAAGGAATGGGGAGTGGGTAGTAAGCATACATTGTGATTTGCCCTGAGTCACTAGGAAGAGACTAGACCAGGGGGTGGGGAACTTGTGGCCTTGAGGTCACAAATGGCCTTCTAGATCCTTAAGTGTGGCCTTTTGACTTATGAATAGCTTGGACTCAGTCAAAAGGCTGCACTTAAGGATCTAGAAGGCCACGTATGACCTTAAGGCTGCAGGTTCTCCACCCCTGGACTAGACCCTCATAACTCTGGGGGATGACTCTTCAACATTGTACCAGCTGGAGATGGTCTGAACCCTTACTCTCCCTAAATAGCCCTGAATCCCAAATCCCAGACCTAACACCATCTTGGTGATAATGCTAGACCACAAATTCCCTAGAAATAGCCTTGGGCTTTGTCCCTTACCTGGATAATCCTAGTTCTCTACATATCCTTGTATTGTCTCATGGTGCCATCCCACCTCCTCCTCATACTCTAGGGATAGCCCTGGACTTCACCTCCCTTAGGTATAACCTTGGACCCTAAAACTCTTAGGAGCAGCCCCTTAGCAACGGTCCTAAGTCCCATTCCCCATTCCCCAATCCTATACTTAGGATCCAGGGATTCCTAAGGATGGTCCCTGATTACCTATCTAATCAATCGTTAAGATGTTGGCTTTTGCTAAATTAGTTTGGAACACAATTGGAATTCAGAAGTTTAGGGAGAAAAAAAAAGTTTAGGGAGGTATCTTCAGAATACCTTTTAATGATAAGAGCCAAGTATATTTGACTGTAAATGCTATTACTATAGGCTACAAAGGCTATCATATCTTTAGGAAGATATTAATAAAGGAGAAGTAAATTCCAACTTCCATATCTGATGCCTACTCTTTCTTGCCACATGCTTATGGAAACATTGTCCATCTAGGTCAATTTCCCACTCAATATCCCATTCAATTCAATTTAATAAGCACTTATTTAACACCTATTGTATGTAGGGCAATGTCCTAGACTAGGAAAGAGAAAAGGCAGTGCATAATGGAAAGAGAATTAGGGTCATAAGCCCTTGAACAAACCCTTGCTTCTCCACTTACACAACTGTGGGCAGATCACTTCATCTCTTGGAACCCTAACATTTCTTTGTCTCTCAAATGGGGATATAAATACTTCTAAACACCTACCTCAGAGATCTGTTGCAAGGAAAATACTTTGTAAATCATACCACTCACTAGAAAGAAAAGCTGCTATTATTATAAACATAATGCTTGGCATATAGTAAACAATAAATGCTTGTTGACTTGTTCACTCTGTGTGAAATCACTGGTAATAGCATGACTGCTAGTGATTGTGTACAGGAGAGAATAGGATCATACATCTAGGAAGAAAGGACCTCAGAAGTCATCTAGTCCAGGCTTCTAATTACAGCTGAGGAAACTGAGGTCCAGGTAAGTTAATTGATTTGCCCAAGAACACAGGTAGAGAAGCACCAGACGTGGAGCTTACATCCAGGCTCAGTGCCTGCTTCCAGAGTGGGAGGGGAAATCAGTTTCTACACTAAGCAGAGTTCCACTGTCCTAAGATTCTGATTCTAACACCCTCACTGCCTCATATTTGGGAAGTGACCAGCCATCAAGGAAGGCTGTTGCATCCTGAATTCTGATTCCATCTGGGCTGTAGTTACAGCCTGACAGCCTCTTCTCCCTAGGAAACCAATATCCTCAGCCTCTGTTGATCAGGATGTCTCCCAAATGTTGATGGAGTTGACATTAGCAGCTGGGATTAATATATTCTTTTTTCCTCCATTTATTTGGAGAATCTCATTAAGGCAGGTTTCCTTCAGGAAATTGATGCTTTAATATTCAGCGTTGTCAGCGGAGGGGCTGAATTTTATTCCTCAAATAACATTTAATTAAACACTCTGGCTCCCTTTCTGTGATGCATCAGTGATCAACAGAGATGCACACACCTTCATCAACTCTTTGAAAAATCAGCAGAAACTCGAGTTGGGGGAAACAAGCCTGGCCGCACAATAAAGTTTATGGTGTGTGCCTCCTTTTTAATTAGCCCGTGGAGTCCTGCTGACAAGGGACACCTGAGAAACTTGGAAAAGGGGTGATTGCTTGGCAGGATGCCTGGCCTCAAAGAGAAACTGGCTTGACTACTCTGGCCCATTACATCCTGGCCCAGGGGGAATTGACCAATCAATCAATCAATCAGTCAAGAAGGAACAAGGGACATGAGATAAGAAACTTCTGGTTTAGCTTGGGAAAGGGAGGAGAAGACTTTGCATCCCTTATTCCCTTCCAAAATGTTTCACTTGGACAGCCCCCCTCCCCAGCTGATATGAGAATGTTAATATAGTATAGGGATGAGAGCATGGGACTAGTAGTCCAAATCCCTGATTCTGGTTCTGTTTCTGCCATTTACTAACCACATGACCTTAGGTAAATCACCTTCCTTCTCTCAGCTCCTTTTTTTTTTTTTAATCTCTAAAATCTACAAAGATAAAAATGTGAAGGGCTGCAATGCAAATATATTAGGCCTATTCAGGCCCAACTGGACAGAATGAGAAGCAATGGGTGGGAGTTGCAGAGAGACAGATTGAGGTTTGGTATAAGGAAAAACTGGCTAAGAGAGTAGAATTAAGTTACCTCAGGAGGAAATGAGTTAACCATCATTAGAAGGCAACAAATAGAGACCAGAAGGATATGATAGAAGAGATTTCTGTTGCGTAATAAAAATAATAGCTAGCATTTATATATCTCTTTAAGATCTGCAAAGCACTTTACACACGTATATTTATTTGATTCTCCAAAGAGTCGTGTGAGGTACAGTTTGGATTACATAACCTCTGAAGTCTCTCCCCACTCTTGGATTTTGGGATTTCTAAGGTCACATTCCAGCTCCAACATTCTATGTGCTAAATTCTAGAGTTCCTTCTCGCTCAGCTATTTGATGTTCCATATCCTCAGTCCTTATAGTACAAACATTCTAGGTTTTGTAGTTCAAAACACTGACCACTGAGTTTTAAGACTCTGTGACTATCACAGAGATACGTGATATTTTGATTGTCTGGCTAGTGCCTAAACAATTAGTCATTTGAGTCAAATGAAAAACTACAGGCAATCTAAGGTATGTCCATACATTCATATTTGAACCAAAGTAACTGGCTTTAGAAAGCCATATTTTTTTTTCCAGCAAGAATTTTGGTTTAAAACAAAAATTGGCCAAAAAATGTAGTTTTTATTTCCACTAGAAAGACTCTCTTTTTTAATGAATTGTGTTTCCTGGGACATTGGGGATTAACAAAAAATTCATTTTTAACTGCTGAAAGGAAATAGATTAAAAGTAACAAGTTTGATGAGGTTTTTCAAGGAAGACGCTGAAAAAGGTATATTCAGGGATTTATGCCATAAACCCAAATGTGGGAGTCTTCAGAAAATCTAAGAAACATTCCATGGAGAAGGTTGGGGAGGGAAAGGAGAACTTTGTGGATCACAAAATATGAGCTTCCAGGATAGAATAAGGAGAATGGAATTTAATAGGGATAAATGTAAGATTCCACATGGGTTCAAAAATTCAATAGCATGAAATGGAGGTAATATAGCCAGGCAATTGTTTATGTGAAACAGTGGGTAGAGCACTGAGCCTGGAGTTAGGAAGATCTGAGTTCAAATCCAGCCTCAGACACTTACTATCTGGGTGACCCTAGACAAGTCTGGCTCAGTTTATAAAATGGGGATGACAACAGCACCTGTCTCTCAGAGTTGTGAGGATTAAATGAGATAATACTTGTAAAAGACATTGAACACAGTGCCTGACACATAGTAAGTACTACGCAAATGCTTTTTCTTTCTCTCTTATCCCTTCCATTGCGTAATAAACAATTTTGTAGTGGATTGTAAACTGAATATTGAGTCAGTTATGTGACATGGCAGCCAAAAGATCAACTTTAAACTTAGGCTGCATTAACAGAAATGTATAGGGTTCTGAATAAGGAAGGTGACAGTAATCTGCTCTGGGCAGACCACACACAGAATGGAATATTTTTTTGGGGAGAGAGGGTAACAGAACATTTCTTTTTTTATTTTCTTTTTGAAAACTTTCTTATTAATTTATTTTGATTTATCAACAGTCACTTCCATAGGCTTTTGAGTTTTAAATTTTTCTACCTCTCCCTCCCCATCTCCCTCCCCAAGATGGCATGCAATCTAATGTAGGCTATTCATATACATTCCTATTAAACATATTTTCACATTAGTCATGCTGTAAGGAAGAATTAGAACCAATAGAAGGAACCATCAAAAAGAGGAAACAAAACAAGGCAGAAGAAAAAAAATAGCAAATAGTATGCTTTGATCTGCATCCGAACTCCATAGTTCTTTCTTTGGATGTGGATAGCATTTTATATCATGAGACCTTTGGAGATGTCTTAGATCCTTGCATTGCTGAGAAAGGCTAACTCTATCAACATTAGTCGCTGAACAACGTGGCTGTTACCGTGTACAACGCTCCCCTGGTTCTGCCCATGTCACTCAGCATCAGTCCATACAAGTCTCTCCAGGTTTTTTCTGATGAGAAACATTTCAGGAAGGATGATGACAAGTTGGAACACATCTAGACAAGGGTGACATGACAATTAGAAGACTTAAAATGTCACCATTGCAACATTGTTTGCTGACTCTTCCATTAGACTGCAAGCTCACAGAGAACAGGGATTGTCTTTTGCCTCTTTTTGTATCCTTAACACTTAACACAGTGCCTGGCACCTGGTAAATGCTCAGTGAATATTCATTGATTGACTGACTGAGTTGAAGGAGCTGAAGATGTTTATCCTGGAAAAGAGAAGACTTTTAGGGAACAAAGCAGTTATCTTTAAGTATCTGAAGGATACTTATGTGAAAAAAAAAAGATTTGGATTGTTTTGCTTGGTCCTTGAGGACAGAACCATTAGATGTATGGGAAGCATATTTTAGTTTGATAGGGAGGAGGGAGGTGGTGGGAAACTGTCCTAAAACAAAAAGGGCTGTCTCTGGAGATAGTGGCATCCTCATTACTGGAGGTCTTTAAATAGAGCCTGGGGTTGTTATGGAAGAAATTCTTATTTAAATAGAACTTGGACTAGATGATCTCTGAGGTCCTTGTATGTGGCTTAAATTTGATAAAATTATGGTGTATATGTGTGTGTGAGCATGCACAGATGTTCATTTTAATTTTCTGTTTTATTTAAGTTTATCAAACTTCCTGCCATTGGGTTTAGACTCTTAGCCTTGGCTTAGAGGCTTTGGGGTCTGTGACCCCAGTTCTAACCCCTAAACTGATTGATAATTACTTGAAAAGCCTTATTGGCACATCTGATCCTTGTCTTTTTTTGTGTGTGTGTCCAGGGTAGAGGAGGTCATAGTCCTGATTCCAGTTTATGGGCAGCGTGGTATCATAGAAAGAGTATTGATTTGGGGGCAGCTAGGTGGTGCAATGGATAGAGCACCGGCCTTGAAGTCAGGAAGACCTGAGCTCAAATCCAGCATTGACACTTACTGGCTGTGTGACCCTGGGCAAGTCACTTAACCCCAATTGCCTAAAAGAAAAAAAAAAGAATATTGATTTGTAATTAGGAGACTCGGGTTTGGATTTGGACTCTGCTATTTACTACCTGTGTTCCTTAGGTAGTACACTTATTTCAAAGATCAAGTTTTTTTTTTTTTTTGGCATGTACAAAGTCAATTAGGCTTTTAGCACTCAGGATCACTTCCATGCCACTAAACATGACAGTAGGATTTAAATAAAAGCAGATAATGTACCTTATTACACAAGACCTCTCCTTGTTTTCCATCTGACTCTTCTCTACAGCACTGGGAGAGAAGATGAGTCAGGCCCCTCTCCAGTACATCACATAGGGGTTCACTGTCACCTCTTGTTACAATCAGGACCTGCCTAGTACCATCTCTAGCCCCATGATATTTAGTCCAGGCAAGACCTATTTCACCTCATGCTCACTTCTTCAGGGCAAGAAAAGCACCCCCACCTCCTAATCAGGCATTCATATTTCTTCCTGCTCCTTCCTATTCTGAAGCAGACCTCCTTGGGGCTCACAGGACAAAGCATCACCACCTGTCACCAGGCTGAACCTCAATGGAGGACCTATACAGTCTAATCTTCTGCCTCTCTCAATATAACCCACTGATACTTGACCTAGATTCATTCCACAGTGGTTAGTACCCATCCCCTTCTACTTATCCCCTTATACTTGCCACATTCTGGTGATTCTGAATCCCTGGGTGCTGATGTACAAAATCTCCCCATTTTCAACTTCCTACTTCTTTCCACATGTGTGCTTCAACTCTCCCACCCTCCCACCAAGGTCCCACTCCAGGTCTGCCTGCCCTTTGGAGTACCCGCTCCATGATGAACAAACTTCATTTCATTTTAAAACTCTTCCTTTCTTATTCTGTATTTTGGGTTACTTTGGAACGTGGTTCCCTCTTAATGATGATACCTTGTCACCCTTTCTATCACGGGTATTCTTTTCTTATACTCCCCAACTCACTGGTCATGGCAGAGGAATCTGAATATTCATTGCCTCTAATTTCCCTTTCCAGACTCTCCACCTACCATCTTCTCTAAGTGACCCCTTCAACTTCTGGGTATCCAAATTTATCATCCTACCTGGATTTTATTGGCTGTTATCTTTTGACCCCAAGGACATTCTCCTTCCTTTCTCAATGAATTCAATGCCTCACTCACAGATATTCACTCATTCCCTCATACTAGAGGACTTTAACATACACATTGATGCTGCCTCAAATACCATAACTTCCTAATTCTGCAATCTATTCAATTCCTGTAACTTATGCCTCCATGACACCTTGGCTACACACAGAAATAATTCTATCCAGTATCTTGCCATCACCTATAAATTCCACTTCCTGTTCACAAGTTTTGAATTGCCTTGATCACATCATAATCTTTCATAATTCCATCTTTCCTACTCTTTATCTTCACCATCACTTCTATTACCTTGACCTCCTCAATTTTTTCTTAGGCCATCAGCTTTGCACTGGCCTTCCTTAACTATCTCAGTTCCTTAGTGAACCAACTCAAATACTGGTCGTCCTTCACTCTTAAATCCTGTGCACCTTTGTTCAAATGCTGATCTTGCTTTGTGAAACTTCAACCCTGGATTGTTCCCACTATGGGCTTTCTTTGCACCTATTCACATGCTGCTGATTTGGTCTGCTACAAATATGTCACCTAATCTCAACTAGGTCCTTACTGTAGCAAGACAAACATTCCATACCTCCATAACTAATTCATTATCCTACTCCCCACAGCAGATGTTCTAAACCTTCTGTTCTTTCTCCAAACCTTCGATGTCATCACATACTCTCAATCAACTACCTTTGCCTCATTTTTTACCCCTAAAATGAGGCCTTTAAAATTAGCTCTTAGTAACATGGTATACAGTTTCTATTTTCTTACCCTGTATACCTTGATGACTAAGTCTGGTCTCCTTAAGGATAACCTGTCTAAAATTTCTAGTGGCAATGGCCTGGTCCTGAATTTCCATCATAACCTTCTCCACTCCTGTTTCCATAAAAAAAACTTCTATGACTCCTCCATCTGTTAGATGCTTCTTTTTTGACATGGTTGGCTGAGTTCATGTGTTAGTTGCCTACAAAGGGGCTTCTAAATCCTTGATTGGATGTTAAT
The DNA here is from genome assembly GCF_003287225.1 of Phascolarctos cinereus. NCBI lineage: Eukaryota > Metazoa > Chordata > Mammalia > Diprotodontia > Phascolarctidae > Phascolarctos > Phascolarctos cinereus. Next base: position 124,810,185 of record NW_027555847.1, on the reverse strand, counting down.
CCTTTCATAGGCTCCATTTGGAGATATACCACTTAGGGCATATTTGACAAGTTCAATAAAACCCATTTTTTTTGTTGACCTTTACCACTGCTTAATGAATTGGTATCTACTTTGTTCCAAATGTAGTTCTGTAGTTTTAATCTATTGATAATATATTCTGGGGATTTCTATTGCTCCTCTTCCTCTTTTTCTCCTTTTTGGCAAAGAAGTGTTAATCTTTCTTTAGCTATCTTAGGGAATTATTTCATTGAATTTTACTGCTTTTTATTAAGAGGTTTTCCAAATCTGTTATGGACCATTTTACAGTTCTGAGAATGTACATTAAAACTGGTATTGTGTAGGTGTTAATTGCTTTAAACATGCTCTTCTTATTCAGCTTTGATTTCAGGATGCCAGTTAGTCTCTCAATGTAGTTAGACACAACCTTCTCTTTGATATCTTAAAGTTTGATGTGTCTTACTTAGAGAAGGCCAAGGGATTTATGGGTATCATTTCTACCCATTGGCTCATTATGAACTCTGAATTCTAACTTGAAGTGTCCAGTCTCCATCTTTACTTGGTGTACATTAAGAATTTTACATTTGTCAAATAACAATGATAATTTGACAATAATTGTTAAAAAAGATCCCATGTGATGAAAATATTCAATGTGTTTTTTAAGCTACTATAAAGCTTGATATTACCCATGTACATCAAATGATTAATAAGATGCATTTGTTTGACTGTCTCTTTAATTTGAAGTCATACTTCATTCTATTTAAGAGATGATAATGGGTTTAATGAGGCAGAACCAGAATGGAGTAAAATGAATTCCCTCAAAAATGCCATATTTTATATTATTCTAGACATTATTATGTTGGCATGTTTAAAATAGAGAAAAAAATATATATGTATGTATGTATATATATACACACACACACACAACACACACACACACATTACATGTGGACATCGTGTTTTCAGTATACTTGAGTTTATCTTATATGTTTATATTTAAAAAAAGCCATGAATATCTAATTGAGTCAAAGGCTTTGTGATAATCAACAAATACTATGATGCTTTGGTGAAGCTTATTAAAAATGATTGGATCAATAGCAAGTTGATCTTTATATCCCTGAGAATTTTTGGCAGGCCCTTTTTGCTTCTCAAGTGATGTATTGTTTTATTCTAAGTATTTGTCAATTTGTTTTAGTCATATGAGCTGTGAATACTTCAGCACATAAACTCATGACTAGCTGATATTAGAAGAGCAATTGGCATTCTTATCCTTAATAAGTGAAGTAATGGTTATGTGATGCCTCCTGTTAAGAAAGGTGGGATCAAGTTTATGTCTAAGAAGAAGCAAGTAAAATACTTTGGTTGCAATACTAATTTATTGTATTTCTCCATTTTTATTTAATGGAGTTGAGATAGAAATGGTTTTGGGACAGACCACAATTTTATCACTGTTCTTTTTTTAAAAATTCTATTCTACAGGAAAATAAAATAATTGTATTTTGTAATTGAACAGAAGTATTAGGGTATAAGTTCAGATTTTGGAAGCTCACGGAAAGGTTCTTCAGGACAATTAGTATCAGAGAAGGTAGTGGTGTTCCTACATGTTTGGAAGTGGGAGAACACTAACAATTTAGGAATAAGGAGAAGCCTCTTATGGGAAGTGACCCAAGAGATGAGCCCTGAAGGGAACGAGAGGTTCCAAAATTGAGAAGTGAGGAGGGAAAACATCTCAGGCTTGGGGGAAAGCTTGTACAAAAGCATTGAGGTCAGAGGAGGAAGGTCATATACAAAGAATAGCAAGCAGCCCGCTTTGGTTGGAATCTAGACAAAAAGGTTAAAGCCAGATTGTGAAAGGATTTACATGCCATACAAAGGAATTTGGAGCCACGGTGGCTACTGGGCCAGGGTGGGAGGTGTGTGGCAGAGTCAGACTTGTGCTTTAGCAATATTGCTTTGGCAGCTACATGGAGGATGGATCAGATAGGGGAGAGACCAAAGGCAGAGAAACAAATTAAGTGGTCATCATAATTCAGTTGAGAGGTGAGGAGGGCTTCAAGGTGCTGGTGGTATGAGTGGAGAAGAGGAAGATGAGAAATTTCATGGGAGGTAAGAAGTAATTAGGCTTGACAACCTGTTAGATGTGGAAGGTGAGTCAAAATGAAGAGTTATAGGTGATTACTAGATTGTGATCATGGGTGACTGAAAGTATGGTGGTCTCCTCTGCAGAATCAGGGGACTTAGAATAATGGATGGATGTAGGGGGAAAGTTAATGGATTCCATTTTGTACATATTGAATAATAAAGTTATTCCTCTTGTTGCCTATGTCAAGGCATTTTTGTCTGATCTTAACATGAGCTTTATGTTAAATAGGCAGTTAGGTGGCATAGTAGTTAAGGCACTGGACCTAGAGTCAAGAAGAACTGAGTTCAAATCCAGTCTTAGACACTTACTAGCAATGAGATCCTAGGCAAGTCATTTAACCTGTTTGCCTCAGTTTCCTCATCTGTAAAATGAGGATAATAATAGCACTCATTTCTCAGAGTTGTTGTGAAGTTGAAATGAGAATATTTTATTAATTAATTAATTTATTTTTAGTTTTCAACATTCGTTTCCATAAGATTTTGAGTTTTAATTTTTCTCTCCCTCCCCAAGATGGCATGCAATCTGATATAGGCTCTACTTACACATTCATATTAAGCATTGAAAAGAATATTTTATAAAGTGCTTTGCAAACCTTAAAGCACTGTATAAATGCTAGCTATTATTAGCTATTATGATGATGGTGATTATGATTTGGGGAAATTGCTTTCAATCATCCAAATCTACTCTCTAAAACCAAAAAAAATGTCTTTTTTAATTAACCAATATTCTTCACTGAGGACATATAACAATGAAAAGTGGAATGTCACAGCTTCTGAAGAATTGAAATTACAGGGTGGCTCAAAGGGCATTAGAGATACCTATGAGGGGCATAATGGGCTTCAGCACATTCATTTCCAAGACTGACTTGCCTAAAACAACTGTGGTGTAAAAGATAACATTTGGGAGATATATGACCAGAAAGGGAGGTAGGTCTGTTCTGTATCAAGAGTAGATAATAGGTAGACAGTCCATGTGCTGCCTTTGTACCAATATAATCTTAGATCTTGAAGAAGGCCTCTAGAATACTGGATAGATGGCCTATAGAGAATTATTAATCATCCATTTATTAGGCTCTTACTGTGTGCCAAACACTGAGCTAAGCACTAGGAATACCATGGCAGGAACAAAACAACCCCTGGCTGAAAAGGAACTTAGATTCCATTGGAGTGATGACTTAGGGATAATATGAAACACAAAGCAGAAACAAGATTACTTTGGAGGGGAAGGCATTGACAACCCAGGGGATGAGCAAAAGCTTTTTGACAGAGGTGATGGGTAAGCTGAGTCTTGAAGGAAGCCAGCCATCCTTTGAGATGTGAGTAGGGAGTGGATTCTGGAGTAGAGGGCTGGACAGTGCAAAGAAACGGAGATGGGAGATGTACTATGGGTAAGGAAGGCCAAGATAGCTGAACCCTAGAGTATGTGGAGGGGTGGGATGTGTTGGAAGTCTGGCAAGGTAGGAAGGGGCCATGTTGTGATAAACTTTAAAGGCCAAACAAAAAAGTCTCTATTATGGGAGAACATGGAAAGGAGTTAAACAGGATGAGAAGGCATGGGCGAAACAACAATTCAATTGCTATGGGACTTTGGAGAAAAGCATTTCTTTTAGAAATTGAGATTCCTTATCTGTAAAATAAGAGAGTTGGGCTGTGGCCTTTAAGGTACATTTCTACTCTAATAGTACCCTAAATTTATTTCATTCCTAACATTCAGTGTTCTACGATGCTTTCTGTTTAGTCTATGTTACAGACAGTGTGGTATAATGGGTAGAGTGCTAGATTTGCAGTTAGGAAATTGTGGGTTCAAATTCCATTTCAGACTTTCCCTTGGCAAATTACATAAATTTCCTCAGCCTCAGCTTCCTCATCTGTGAAACGGAGATAATAACACCTAACTCACAGGATTGTGGAGAGGGTCATGTAGATAATATATGTAAAGTGAAGCACTGTATCAGTGATAGTTATTATTGTTATTATTATCACCATCTTAGAGTCAGTATCCCAGAGTGGATAGAGTCCCAGACTTGCAGTCAGGAAGACCTGAGTTCAAATCCCACCTCTTACACTTATTAACTGTACAACCAAGAACTTCTGTGGGCCTTGGTTTCCTCATCTGCATCATGGGTATAATTCTACCTACCTACCAGGGTTCTTGTGAGACTCATGGTATCACTGGTCCTCTTTGAGACAAAGAATAAACAACAACAAGGTAATCCACATAAAGTGCCTTGCCAACTTTAAAGTGATACATAAATTTCAGTTATTGTTGTCACCTATGTTTCTAAAACATTCAGGAGCTTTATTGGTGAGAATGAAGGCCCTGGTAGGGAATGTGTATTTAGAGTAGTAGGAAAAGTACTGGGTTGAGAATCAGGACAACTTAGATTTTAATCTTAGTTCTGATAACCAATTTCCCATGAGTCACTTCCTCTCTCTGGGCTTTTATTTGCTCATCTGCAAAATGGGATTAAAGATAGCTACACATATTCTAGAATCATGGGATTATAGGATTTCAAAGTTGGAACTTTCTATCACGGGCATCTAGTCCAATCTATATCTGAAATAGAATCGTAACATACCCAACAAGCGGTCATCTGGGCTCCGCATAAGATCTCTCATGAGGGGACTGAAAAAGTGGGATTGGATAGGAAGATGTGAGGTCCCTTCCAGATATTTGATGGTATTGAAATGAACAGTTTTTGAGATTATTTTGAAATAGAAAAAAATCTATCCCAATAATTTCCATTACTTTAGCATGAATTTTCTACCCAGAGGAGTTTTCAGGTTGTAGTGTCCTGAGTCTTAATCTATGTAAGATGTTCAGTCAGGTTTGGTCTTCCCCCTCTCCCTGCCCCTCCTTACCCTCCCATTATTGAATGAGCTGCAGACAAGTAAGGGGGGGGGGAGAACTGATCGGTAAGGTGAGGGGGCAGCAGGGAGGGGGCCACATAGCCTCTGGTTGCTGGTTGATGTAAGCATTCTCTCTGATCTATGAGGCCATTCTTAAGAAGGATGACTTCAATTCTCCCCAGGAAATGTGGACCAAGCAATATTGCCAATCCGTATTCTCTCCTGTCAAACCTTTCACTGTCGTGGGAGTCTGGAGACAGTTTATAAGCTGTGTCTCTGCCCAGTGATCCCGTCACTCTAGCATTTTTAGTCACTTTGTACCTGTTCAGAAACCTGAAGTATGTTAATATCTGAAAAAAGGAGGGGAAGGATGGAGAGAGAAGGAAGCTGAGAACAGCAGGAGTAATCACAAAAAGGTAGAGTCAGAATGGACTGCAGAGACCATCTAATCCAGCCCTCTCATCTTATTTTTAATTTTTAAATTAACAAGCATTTATTCTCTCTTTCTCTCTATCTCTCTTTGTCTAGTCTCTCTGTCTGTCTTTCTGTCTCTCTCTGTCCCTGTCTCTATCACTGTTTCTCACTGTCTCTGTCTCTGTTTCTGTCTCAATCTCTGTGTCTCTCTTTGTCCCTGTTTCTATCTCTGTGTCTCTCTCTGTCTCTGTCTCTCTGTCTATCTCTGTCTGTCCTCTACCCTCCTCCCTCTCTTAAAGGGAAAAAAAAACCAACAACACAACTTTATAATACATATGCATAGTCAAGTAAAACAAATTTTTACATTATCTATGCCCAAAAATATATTTTATTCTACACATTGGCTCTATTATCTCTGTCAGGAGGTGGATAATGTTCTTCATTATTGGACCTCTTGAGCTTTGGTTTAACCCTCTCATTTTATATGTGAGGATGCTGAGATTCAGAGTAGGCAACAACCCAAGGTTACATAGGGAAGGCCAGAGACATGACCCAAACCCAGTTTTCCATCTTCAAATCAATTGTTCTTTTGGCTGCCCTGAGCTCTCTAAAGCATTGCACTTTGGGGGAAGCAGGGAAGGCTCGTATCAATTATCTGGGGATTCATGAAATCTGGGTTTTAGTCCTGGCTCAGATGCTAATGTGCTACATGATTCCATCTCTAGGTCTCAGCTGTCTCATCTGCCAAATGAAGGGATTGAATGAGATGATCTTCAATGTTCTTTCCCGCCATGGTATTCTAGAATTCTCCTCAGGCATCTGAAAACCGTGTGTGGTATTGGTGGTGGCAGGTAGGAGGGAGGAAAGGGGTGGAGAGAAGGTGGTGCAAGGGAGAATAAAAATTTCTTATTTTACCATTAGTCCTGGGTAATAGGAAGAGTATAGTGTTTTCCCTTTCCAGCTTCCCTTTTAGCCCCTTACATCTTCACCAGTTGAAATCCATTTCTACTTTTGAACTCAATTCAGATGTCTCCTCCATGAAGCCTTTCCCAATTCCCTCAGCTGAATGTCATCTCTCCCTTTTATTATCTTTCTTTTTAATACTGATGGTATGTCTCCTTATCAGGTCCCACTCTGGATTAGTGAGTCATCTGTGCACGTGTGTAGGCCACAACTTTATTTTTTTGGTCCACAAGGATGTAAAGAGAGATCTTGTCAAATGCTTTGTGATATTTAAGTAACACGAAGTGGGTAATCCAGTGGCTCCAGAAGTGCTATAATAACAAAAGCAGCTCAGATCTTGCCTTTTGTTTTTTTGTTGAGTTGATTCAGTGGTGTCTGACTCTTCATGACTCCATTTGGTGTTTTCTTGGCAAAGATCTGGAGTGGTTTGCCATTTCTGTTGCAGCTCATTTTATACATGAGGAAACGGAGGCAAACAGAATCAAGTGACTTGTCCAGGATCACACAGCTAGTAAATATCTAAGGCCATATTTGAACTCAGGAAGATGAGTCTTCCTGACTTCAGGCCTAGCACTCTATCTACTATACCACCTAGATGCAGCCCTTTGTAAGGCTATGGAAAGAAAAGGTGTCACTTTATCGTTAATCATCAAAAGATTATAATTCATAATTTTGTCTACTAGGTAGTGTATCCCCAGCCCAGGGGACCTATAACAACCTTGATGCAGCCCTCTGTGAAACTACCAACCAGCCCAATCAGCCCTGCCAAGCAACATAGCTTCACGGAGATAGACAAAGGGAAGCCTTTTCTGGCCAGGTTCTGAATAAATCTAGATTATGATATGAAATACTGCTCAGGATTATTAAAATACGGAAATCTCTATGGCTCTAGTCCCCACCCCAACTTTGAGAACTTTCCTGCTGCCAACCCTCTCTATATTCATGATTCACAGGCAATTGACCTTTCTGTAGCCAATTGGTATGGGAAACATAATAAAATTGCAGAGAAACTGTCAAGTGTTCCATTCTGGTGGAGTATTTTGCCTAATCATCTCTAAATCTCCTCCTACTTCATTGGAATGCTTGGAAAACCCCTGGAGTATAATGGAGGGGGATGATATGAGCAGGCATTTTATCAATCAACAAAACAATAAACCAAGTCCTGATTTGTAATATTTTTGATTTCCAAGGTATAAATGCTTACACTGAAAATTTAGCAACTGGCCCTTAAAAGCCGGCTCGATTGGCCCAGCTTTCTCTGCTCCACACTTGAAGGGTTGGTTAGGGAATCTGTGGGGTTGTGGCCAGTGCACAGTGATTCCAATGTCATTCCCAATGTCATTTACTGCTGGACCACTTGACAATCAGCTGTCAGCCTTCACTGTGAAACAGCCAGTTGTGGTCATATTCCCACATGGTACAGAAGGAAGTATATGCAAATCTCAAGGGCAAAAGAGAAGAAGATATGGGCATCTAATCTGGTATATTTATGTATTGCTTCTTCACTACACTGTTCTCTCACCCTGCCTCCAGTCTCAGAGTAGGCATGCATTTCCCTGTAGCTTCCCAAGGGGTGAGAAAACAGCACTAGTCAGAGGCCAGACTCCTAATGGAATGGAGAGGTGATGATTCTCAGCACCATTTTTAAAATCCCCTTCCTGTCTTCCCAAAATGGCTGCCACTGTGGGATTTGGAATAAATATCCAGAGATCAGAGAAGGGATCTTGGCATGGGTATTGATCATAGTTTTAAGTGTGATGTCTAACTCTCCCCCACCAGACTAAAATAATACACTTTTACATAATGTTTTAAGGTTTACCAAGTGCTCTATATATGTTGTCTCAAGATTCTCACAACACCCCTCTGGGATAATTATTCTAAGTACTGTCTCTTCCATCAAACAGATGAGTATATTGAGGCTCTGAGAGGGTTAAGTGACCTACTCAAGGCTACCCAATGTAGTGTTATAGAAATTTTAGCTGTTATATTTGGTTCAGACCCACAATTAATTATAAATAATAATAATAAAAGTTGTTATTATTATTTTGACTGGACTTGTAGAAACTTTGTCTACCAATCCAATCCAGAATCAGATCTGTAATTTTTAGTTTAAGAGAGTTAATAAAGGGTTAATAGGTTATATGATCTACTGAATAGTGTGCAGCGTTTGTCAAAGGTAGAATTTGCACCCAGGTCTTCCTGACTCAGAGGCCAACTCTGTATAGGTTACTCCATGTTGACTCTCTAGCCATTAATATAGACTAATAATGCAGAAAAAAAGATTGCAATAAGGAGCAAATATGTAAATGTGGGAGAATCAAGCTACAACTGAGAAATGGAGAATATCTCAGTTTGGCTAAAATGCAGAATACAGAAGCAGGGATAGACTGAGTATGAAACTGACCTTTCTATTGTTTGTCCTAGATGTTAAACAGCAACTATAATCTCCCAAAGCAGGTGATGGACCTGCAATGTGACTGCTTGGGGTCATGGTTCTAACCTTTGTGGTTAGAAAGATAACCAGGCCTTTCTACAACAAGTGGTCTGTTGCCCAACACATCAATTGTGACTTTGACTTAGAACAGAACTGAAATCTCTCTTATATCCCTTAGTAAAATGATATGGATGGTATTGAATAGGAATTAAGTCTGAGTCATCTTGACCTTATCTATATTGGATTTGTCATCTGTTCATGGAAACCCTTCTAGTTCAAGTGTCATCCTTGGTTATTCTGAGAATTATGGAGAAATAAGGAGTTGTTACATTTTGAATCTGGGAACACCTGGCCCTGAGCCATGCCAGGCACAGGAAGAGATATGGGTGTCCTGGTGTACTTGGCTCTGCCTTTCCTTTTTTCCAGTTTTACTGGGAGAGGTAGCATGGTGTGTTGGACTAGGAGTCAAAATTCAGGATGGGAGAGTTTTCTTGGATTATTCTTCCCCTAATCCTTGAACTCTTGAGGAAATGGGGTCATAAAATTCAAGAATATTAGAGATGGGAGAGCCCTGGAGTGGAAGGAGCTTTTGATATGGAGTCAGGAGTCCTAGGATTGGATCCAGACCCTATAATTTAATCCCTGGTCAAGTCATTTAGCCTATCAGAGGCTCAGTTTCTCTAGCTATAAGATTAGAATAATAGTCCTAACTAACACCCTTATAGGGATGTCAGCGTGGAAAGTATTTAGTAAACTATAAAGTACCCTGGAAATAGGAATGACTGTTTCATTTCCAGAAATGGTGAAGAGCAAAGGATAACTGGGCTGCATTTCATGAACAAGAGAATTACTGTTGGACCCTGACAGAAGAGACAGGTGAATGAGAAATGCCAAGGAATCTAGGATGTGCTGAGAGGCACTGAAGATATAAATTGGAAAAGACAGTTCTCATTCGTCTTCTTTCTGATTTGGAAGGAAAATAAACAAGTTAGTTATTTCTCCCCTGTGAAATCTCTCTCTCTCTCTCCTCTCTCTCTCTCTCTCTCTCTCTCTCTCTCTCTCTCTCTCTCTCTTTCTGTCTCTCTCTGTCTCTCTGTCTCTGTCTCTCTCTCTCTCTCTCTCTCTCTCTCTCTCTCTCTCTTTGAATAGTGTTATTCAGTGCACACACCCTGCCCGTTTTGCCCCCAGGTTTGGGAACTGTGCCTCCTAAAGATGAGGAGGTGTTTAGAGTTTAGCCTTATAAAGGCTCCCTTAGAAAAGGAGCAGATACTTTCAGGAACCCAGCCTTTGGTGTAATGGGTAATGCTCCTGACCTCCTTCACCCTTTCCATCTTTATAGTCTCATTTACTTCCCTATTATATGCTGCTTCATTTTGTATCTCTCTCTTCCTTGGCTTCCTACAACACTTATCGTCTATACAACAAAATTTGACAAGGTGTTACTAAATATTAGCCGTGAACATTCTCTCTCTCTCTCTCTGTTTTTTCCCCCCCACAAATAGCCTGAACTTCCCAAGTTAAGGGACCAACCCTTATCCTAAGCCAGAGACCTGTTCTCTATTTCTGGCTCTGTTATCCTAGACAAGTTATTACTCAGCTTTGGGCCTGTTTCCTCTCAATAAATAAGTTACATAACTTTTAAAAATGACCATCTCTAACAGTCTAGGATAGTCTTGGCTCTTCTCCAGGTACAGGTGGGAAAAACCTATTTGGAATGAGAAGATCTGGGTTCAAGATTTAGCTTCACCACTTCACTGAGTATGTGACTTAGGAAAGTCACTTCATCTGTATCGATCTCATTTTCCTTATCTACAATATTGAGATAACAATATTTGTATTTATTACCTGCTTGAGGCTTAAAAGAGATTATGAATTACATAAGAAAGGTCTTTGGAAGAACAGGTCACAGTACAAGTGAGTACTATTATTATTCCGGCTGGATTTAGGTTACCAATGGAACTCAAGGTTGGATAAGGAAGGGAGCAGCACAAAGGATGTGTGTGTGTGTGTGTGTGTGTGTGTGTGTGTGTGTGTGTGTGTGTGTGTGAGCACACACATGCACCATACAGGTCAGCACACTTGTTTGTAGTCCAACACAGGGTAAGAAGGTTTGGGAATATCAAAGACAAGAGCAAGAGAGTGAGAGTGAGAGAGAACAAAAGAAAGGTCTTGTTAAAGGCTCACCCACAATTCATGTTGGCCTTAATTAAAGAAGAACCCAAACCTATCATAAAGATACATGATAGATCAATAAAACATCAGAATCAGAAGCAACCTTGTACCATTCATCAGTCAATATGCATTTAAAATGTACTTATTATATGCTAAGCTCTGTGTTAGGCCCAGAGAATGGCAAGAAAGTCATAACAAACAAAAACAATCCCTGCCCTCAGGGAGTTTACACACAAATATGTAAAGGGAGTAAGCATTTATATAGTACCTACTGTTTGCCAAGTATTGGGCCAAGCATTTTGCAAATATCTTATTTGATCATCATAACAACCTTGTGGAGTGGGTGTTATAATTATCCTCATTTTACAGTTGAAGAAACTGAGACAAAAATCAGTTTAGTGGCTTACCCAGGATTACACAGCTAGTAGGTGTCTAAGACTGGATTTGTACTTGGGTCTTCCTGACTCCAGGCTCAGTGCTCTATCTACTGCACTACCTAGTTGCAATATGTATCTAATGACGGAATGATGAAACAGGAATAGATCTAGAGATGATTTATTCCAATTCTCTCCTTTTCCAGAGAGGGGAAACTGAACAAAGAGAATATCCAGAAGTGGCTTTTTTTTTGGTATCTATATCCTCAATGCTCAGCAACATATCCTGAACTTGTCAGATTAAATTGTCCAGTGACAGAGCTAATAAGGGTCACCATCTCATTAAAGGTGGTGACACAGATCAAGTCAATGTCAGAACTAGAAGAAGACCAAGTCTCCTGATTCCCAGGAAGTGGGTGTCCTCATTAGAGCAAAATTCTTCCCCTCAAAATAAGAATGTTTTAGCAGTAGCTATTTGTTTACAGGCTGTGAGCTGTTTGCTAGAAAGGCTGGGGTCAGAAGAATTTAGAACCCATAGGATCACTTGGGAGCTGGTATCTATGAAGTCTTCATTACGCCAACACTTTAATTAGAGTCACAGAGCTGATTTATCTCCTAAACTTTTGCCATTTTGGGATTCCCCCTAGCCCTGTAGTTAGTTAGTTAAGCCCAACTTCCTGCTCCTCTAATCTCTAATCATTCAGAAATGTACAGGGAAAAGGCTTTCATCTAAGCAGGTACTCTCATCCCTATTCAGTTCAGCCCTCACCCTCCCCACCCAATGTCTTTTCCTCTCTATTTCTCTACTTCATCTGCAAAACCAAGCTCTTAAAATCCTCTTTGATAATAGCAATACCCTACCCATCCACCTCTCTTCCAAACTGTTGTTTGTTCACTGGATCACTTCCTGTTCTGCATATCCATCCTCCTTGATTTGGCTGCACATCCCTCCTTTACAATCCTGACCCTATAGTTAGTCAATGTAACAGTAAATTCTCTTCTGCCCTTGAATTCTGTAGCTCCGTGGCCTTTAGCTGCTTAATGCAGAAATGAATGAAGATCCAATTTACAAAACTCTATTGCATGTCAATGGGAAAACATGATTTGATTATAAAAAAATAAATATAGAAATATCAAGATCCCATCTATTATATAAAGGAAGACTCCCTTTACAGCATTACAAATCCATCTACTTCAGTAGAATGTAATGGAAAGAATACTGCAAGCAAAGTCAGAAATTCTGGGTCCTAATCCAGGCAGTCCCTGAGGTCAGGAAGACTTTGGTTGACATCCTGCATGAAATACTTGCTAGCTGGGTGACCCTGGGCCATTTAGCCTTTCGGAATTTCAATTCTTTTATCTGAAATATGGAGATAATGATAGGGCTGTGGTGAAGATCAAGTAAGGTGATGATGCAAAGAGTTTTGCAAACCCTAAAATGCCATATAAATATGAACTGCTCTTATTATTTCTGCATGGCCTGGGGAGCAGACAATTCTGGACCTCAGTCTCTTTATCTGTAAAACAAAATATATAAAATATGATATGCCTCTGCTGCCTATGGAGACAGCAGAGGCATAACAGAAAGAACCCTGAACCCGGTTTATGTAGGATCTGAGTTTGAAAGTCTATTCTGCTCCTTGTTCAAGATCAGAAAGCTAGAAATTCACTTCCCCTCCCTGGCTAACCTCTAAAGTTCCTTCTAGCTTTAACACCCATGGTCTCAAACAACTTTCCTCACACTAAGATTCTGGGGTTCTATGATGTCTGACCATCCATCCTTGCTGCAGTGGTTGGAGTGATGTTTGGTCAGGGATGAGGGGGTCTCAGGTTCATCCTTGGTGCTGTTTGGAGGGAGTTTTTCAGTTACTACCCTTGATGATCCCATGAAATCCTTTGATTTATGAGCATTAAATTCACTTAGACATTTTATTCTTTTCATAAAACCAGCTGGCAGAGCTGCTCAGATGAAGAGGGCTTCACCACCACTGCTTCGAATCAACTCAACACCTGACTTGTGCTGCAAACTGATTACTTTAGTCTAAACAGAATGTGCCCTATAAGAATAAGGTTCATTCAGATCTCTTCCTAGGCTGAGAGTACTCAGGCTTGTTTTCCCTGGGTGGGCTGGAAAGGAGATGGGTATGGAGTTCATTTTCCTCTCACAGAAGGACCCTCTGAGGAGATATAGTGGAAGGAACACTGAATATGAAATACAAGAACACAGGTCTCAATCTGAGCTCTGCTACTTGCTACCATTGTGACCATGGATGACAGGTCAATAGATTTTGCTCTGTCCCTCATTTTCTTCATGTGGAAAATTTGGGGGTTGAATTCCAGGTGGTATCTAAGATTCCTTTCTATTCTTGTGTTTTATGTTCTCTATTTGAATGCTTTTTCCAGATTTAAGATTATGTTCTATATTTGAAAATTTCATTTAATTGGTAGGGGGTTGGATTTGAGTGTGAGAGGGGGTAATAGCAATGCCAAAAATGTAAAGGTTCCACTTCTAAATCCTATGATTTTGTAAGATTAAGTGACCTGGGCAAGGACCACATGGCAGGTCATGGTAGTGTTGAATGGTTGCCAGGAGGTTGGATGTCAGTCAATGAACGTTTATTAAGCACCCACTATGTGACAAGTACTATGTTGAATGCTGGAAATATAAAAAAGAGGCAAAAGACTGTTTCTGTCCTTGAAGAACTCACAATCTAATGTTACAATCTAAAGGGGAAGACAATATGTTTTCAATTATGCAAAATAAGCTACATACCAGATAAATAGGAAATAAGCAACAGAGAGAAGGGCCTAGAATTAAGAGGGGTTAGGATCCTTGACAGTTATACTTCATTTCACCTGGTAGGTTTAAGCCCTCCAGCAGCCTGGGTCCCCCATATAAATCTTTCCTTTCTCTCCTCCCACCCGAATCCCCTACTCCATTGTTCCCCTTTCCACCTAACTGAAGTGAACTTATCCCTTGTTTGGTGTTGTGGCTGACTCTTCCTTTCTTACTTGTATTCCCAACCAGTTAAAACCCCATATTTCTTCTCTCCTGACTATAACTGCCCTACTTTTTAGGGGAGGCTGCCCATCTGCTGGCCATATTTCTGCACACATTCCTGAGGACTACCCTGTGTGCTTAAGACCTCTGACCAATCTTGGGAGATGATGCCTGTGATGTGAATGAGGACAAGGACCCTAGTTCTGAATTCTGAGGGATTTATTTCTCTTTCTCCATCTGAAGGTGTCTCTTAGAGAGGCAATGATGAAGCTAGTCAGAGATCAGAAGGGGTGCTTTAAATCCAGAGGAACCATCAAGGCAAGGGAGGTTTGAGGAGGGAGATCTGAAATGCTCCAGAAATCCTCATAGGATGATAATTATATTTATGCTTTGGGCATTCAGACCTTTCCTTGTCACTTGGATAAAAAGAGCATGGAGGTGCTAGCTAAAGTCCCTGACCTTGCTCTTTAGAATGCCCTGACATGTCCTTGGGCCCTCAGACTATGAATTCTATTTCTCAGTGCTTTGCATCGATGGGGAGGAGACAGCATCTTGACTTGACCTTGCTGGAAAGAATGGAGCTGCTGCAAGGTTTCATATTAGGTCCAAGTATATGGACTTCTAGGACGTTGGGAGGCAGAGATCCATAGGTGAATGAGGCTGGCTCCAGCAAATACCTGTTTGCATTCTTTGGTACATAGAAAACACTTAATATTTGTTTCTTGATTAATTGTCTAGCTAGTTTCCTAGACTCTCTTTTACAATCCAGCCTGATCATAGAGTTAGATTTAGAAGGGTCCTTATAGATTCTTCATGGTGGATCTTGGGGCCTTACCCATGGGCCCCCTTCTCTTTGGCCTCCCTTTCCCAAGTTGGTGTGGTAGCCCTTTCTCTTAGAGCTCCAGCCCCTATCCTACCTGTTTGGTACAGAGCATTGTGCTTGGTTTGTGGGGAGATTTGAAGTTTAACTAAAATCATGGCCCCTGATCTCTTAGAGTTTATAGTCTTGTAGGGTATTTAGGCAGAATCTTGGAGTTGGAAGGGCCCCTGCAGGTCATCTATTGTAAAAATCTAGTCTATCACATGCCGGACAAGTATTTAAGTAGCCTCTGCTGGAAGATGACCAGCGATGAAGAATTTATCACTTTCTGAAGTGGCAGATTCCATTTCTCGATGGCTCTAATATGAGGAAAATTCTTCTTTACTGTGATGCTGGAATCTGACTGCGCCTCCTACCCATTGCTCTAAGACCTGCGTTCAGGGACAGGGCCAATGTTTAATCAGCTCTGTGTAGCAGGCCTTTGAGTGCCTGAAGGCGGCCATCATGTCCTCTTTAAGAAATGTCTAGGCTAAATATCCTAGTCCATAAGATTCTTATGTTCTTGGGAGCCTTGCTATAGCACTCAGGTAGCGTAAATAGCCCTGGGAGTCACCAGAGGGCTTCTGATGCCTTTTAAACTGGAGCTGTCAAGACTTCCTCCTCAGGCCTAGCCCATAATTATTGAGGCTTTCTGGATTTAAAGGGGGCCCTCATGGGTCTCTGATCAGCTTTTCTCATGGCATGTAGGAAGTACTTAATACATGTGTGTTGATGGAGTGATTTTTCAAGTGGGCTTTGTCTCTTGTCTCTGGGCAGACAGGAGCTTTTAGAGATCCCAGACCCCATCCTTTCTATTTTCAGTGCTGACATCTTCCAAGAGGTGGATAGTGACCTTGACTGCAGTCCATCTGAGGCATTTAGATCAGAAGATGAGGGGATATTCACTCCATTTTGTTTTAAAATTCTCTCTCAACATGCAAGCTGTCTCCCTCAGGGTAACCATCAGAGCCATAACTAAAGCAAGATAAGGCTTTTTTCCAGATCACCAAAATTTTGAGGATGGCAACAATATAATCTTGGGGCTTGTTCTTATTTCTCCTGTTGGCCATACAACTGGTCTCCTGAATCTTCAGCAGTGGTCAGTCATCAGCATATAGACTTCAAAGGTTCCAGATCACATTCTATTTCATGGTGGCTATGCCCCAGCTGAGTTCCCATCCCGCCTGACTATCCCTTATTTTAGGCTCACAAAGTTCTAGCAGAGTCTACTCTCTGAAAACCACAGAAACTATTTTGACTACTAGATTGGTGGTCCACTCAAGACAGTTGTTAAAACAGTTTTCCTCTGAGTTGACAAGGGATTTGACTAAGCTGGGCAAATGAGGCGCCTGCTTTGTTGTGTAGATATTGCTTCAGAGAAAATCTGAGGGATTGGGGCTAAGTTGGGAGGAATTGAAAGGGGTTGGGAGCAAGGGAAACACTGAATGGTCTGGACATATGCCTTAGAAGTTTTCCTGGGGGTCCATGTCCTGCTCTCTGAAGGCAGTTTTGTTCTCCACATCTCACAATGTCAGCCTCTCTCCCAGATGATATTCCAAGGGCCGAGTTAATTGAGTTTTTACATCTATTCACTATCTCTGTGTTTATCTCCCCAGACAGACACAGATGGACTGGGGGCCCTACATCACGAGGGAGAGAGGGTGGTGACATAAAAGGTTTTGAGCCACACGCAAACATTCCCTCGGAACTGGAGAGGCCATCTTTGAAGGCTTCAGAGCTGCCATATTTTGATCTGCATCCCTCCACTAATGCCCTCCCTTTTCCTCTCTTTTGAGCTCCATCTTACTGTTCCTGTAAGGCTTTGCTGAAAGGTTTTGTATTTAATAGAGCAGAAGCAGCCTAAGACTGTGGAGTGCTGAACCTAGGGTTGAGTGATATGAGTCTCCATCCTGGTTGCTATAGGTACTCGGCAAGTCACTTTACTTTTCTGAAACTCATTTTCCTCATCATTAAAAAAAATTAAGCTAATAATACTTATATGACTCACCTTAAAGGTCTTTAGGGAAAGAGCTTTGAAAATCCTAAAACTGTGTTTAAATGCTGAGCAAGTTATTTCATTAACTTTCTATATGTGTTGTTTCCTTTAGGAGAATGTAACCTCTTTGAGTGCAGGGAGTATTATACTTTTCCATTTGTATTTGCAATGCTTAGCATCCAATAGAAGCTTTTTCATTCATTTAGTCAACAAACCTACTCTCACTCTTTGCTCTCGACAATTCAGCCAAAGTGGCTTGCTTCATTAAGTGCTTTCTAGAGGCAGATAGGTTACTTGTTGGATAAAGCAGTGTGCTGGACTTTGATCCAGGAGAACCTGAGTTCTAATCCTGATAGGTATACTACTTGTGTCAACCTTCAGTAAGCCACTTAACCTTTCACTTTCTTGATCTATAAAATGAGGATAATAATAATATCAACCTCATAGAGTGAAGATTGAAAGGTTAATACATGAAAAAAATGCCTATATGTGTTATTATTTTTATTAAATACTAGGCAATGGTGATGCAAAGAAAAAAAATTAAAGTCTCTGACCTCAAGGAGCTTATATTCTCTATTCGAGACATATGTAGTAGTAGTAGTAGTAGTAGTAGTAGTAGTAGTAGTAGTAGTAGTAGTAGTAGTAGTGGTAGTAGTAGTAGTAGTAGTAGTAGTAGTTGTTGTTGTTGTTGTTGTTGTTCAGTTGTGTCTGACTCTTCATGACCCCATCTGGGATTTTCTTGGCAAAGATATTGGAGTGGTTTGCAATTTCCTTCTCCAGATCATTTTATAGATGAAGAAACTGAGGCAAACATGGTTAAGTGACTTGCCCAGGGCCACACAGCTAGTAAATGTGTGAAGCCAGATTTTTAACTCATGAAGATAAGACTTCCTGCCTCCAAGCCCAGCACTCTATCCATCGTGCCACCTAGTTACTCGACAAGATATATAAAAAGTAATATTTTGAGGGGAATAAATTACCTGAGGCAAGGTGGGAGCTTCAGAAAAGGTCTTATTTAATAAAAATTGATGGATATTTATTGAATCCTTATTAGGTACAGAGAATTGTGCTAGAGGAGACAGAAATTTTAGATAAAACACAGTATAATTCTTGTCTTCATGGAATTTTCAGTCCAGTGGTAAGATGTGATATCAACACAGATTAATATAATGCAAAAATATTATATAACAAACACTAGAGAGTTACAAAAAAGTCCTTTGTGAGCCCTGAAGGGAAGGCCAATATTAACTGGGGAAATCAGGGAAGGATTTCTAGAAGAAGTGGCATTTGAATTGGAAGTTAAAGGATAAATCAACATTCAACAGATGAAGAGAATGAAAAAGGGTATTTCAAGCACAGAGAACATTGGAAGGGATGTACTGAAGTGTTTGAATATAATGTGTGTTTTGGGAGTAGATAGTTACCCAGTCTGACTCTAGTTTAGAGTAGGTAGAAGGGACAAAAATCACAGAACCCTAAGCCAGAAGGTTAAATCCATACCTCAATAATAATTTACTCTACAATATTCTCAATAAGTGGTCATCCATCCTGTTCTTGAAGACCTTCAGGAAGAGGGGGCCTCACTTTCTAAGACATTTTGTTCTACTTTGGGATAGATCTAATTGTTAGAAAGATTTCCCAGTAAGCCAAGTAAACTTGCTTCTTTATACCTTTTACCTATTGTTCACAGAGTCTGAGGATTTCAAAATTGAAAGTCAATTAAACTCAATCAGCATTTATTGAGCTTTGATGTTAGACATTGCACAAAGGCTGAGGGTACAAAGCCAAAAATGACAAAAATAATAACAATAAAAACAGTTACTGCTCTTAAGGAATGGTGAGATGGCCTACTGGGGGAAAATAACCTGTATGCAGATAAATCAGTACGAGATCTATATGAAGTAGTTTGAGGAAGAGTTAACAACTAGGGGGAGTAACTAATGAAGAAAGGTGTCATGTAGGAGGTAGCACTTGACCTGAGCCTTGAGGGGAACCAGGGCTGCAGAGAATCCGAGATGAGAAAGGAGGGCTTTCCAGAAATGGAAATAATCTGAGTAAAGACATAGGATAGGGGTGAGTGATGGAAGCTCATATATAAGGAATAGCAAACAAGCCAGTTCGATCGAAATGTAGAGTAAGAAGGGTGGGGGTAAAATGTGAAATCAGTCTGGAAACATTGGTCGGTACTAGATTGTGGAGGAATTTTAATGCAAAACAGAGGTAAAAAATGGAGATGTTTGTAACACAAAGGTTGTTGTGAGGAGAGTTACCCTACTTGTGACATAAGTCCTATATTATTATCTCAGTTTTGGAGATCAGAAAACTGAGGCTGAGAGGTTAAATGCATTTCCAGGGAAACATATTTATTAGCTCTCAATGGCAACATTCAAGCTCAAACTTTCCTGACTTTAAGTGCTATGCTCTATCTACTATGTCACCTGGTTTCCTCAATCTGTTGGGTTATATTGTACTGATTGTGTTGACTCTGGAACACTACAGAATTTCATTTATGAAATCTACCATAATTCAGAAAACCATTCTAGCCCTCTATAGATAAAAAAAAATAGATGAAGAATTCGTAGTGTCTAGATTGTGACTTATAGTTAGATGGGCAATCTGTTGGGTTAATCCATCAGTACACACATCTTAGAATAGTGTATTATGATAGATGAACAATGAACTGGATGTAGGGTTGAATAGAAGGAGGAAAAAGGCTGTATTTAAATTGATTCTCATCCTTTTCTTCTTTTAAGTCAGCACTTTGTTTCAGCAATTAATTTTGATTCTGCTAATTTGCTTTTAGTCTATTCTAAGTTCCCATAGGTTCTCCCTCCTGCTCCACTTTACCTTCCGTGTCCTAAGTCCCTTGAATCTATTTAGTGTCTATTTCTCTTTTGATGTCTCCTTCCCTTTCTCTCTTTCTCCTGTTACTGTAACTACGCCACTGCTGTAGGGCCTTTATATTTTCTCTCTAGAGCTTTGTCCCCCTCATTCTTCGGGGTGTTGCATTCCTTCTGCTGGTGTGGGATGCAGTTCTATAAAGTATAATGCTTGTTCAAAGAAGGTATTCTCCTACTGTTCCCATTCTCTCAGACAAGCTCATTATAATGTTCCTGTCTCTTACTGTAGATAATGTAGAATTAGAATATAGATCAATATATATTCCTTCTCACTCTGTGGGAACCTTCTATAATAGCATCTTTTTGTTCCCTCCATCCTTGTCCTGGTCCATCTCTTCCACTGACCAATTAGTGATTTTTCTTTATATTCAAAAGTTCTGAGTATATTTCTTAAATTATTCTATACACTATGGGATTAGGATTCTTTTATCATTTTTTTTTCTTGGAGTTTCTTGGAGTTTTTCTTTAAGCTAATTCCACCACTCCTTTGGCTGGTGTAGATGTCATGTTCTTTAAGAGTTGCTCCTTTTTGCTTCTCTTTTGACAGATTTTCTTCAGTTTCTGTATTTTTGAGTTCCAAGTCTGTGACTCTCTTTTTTGGAGCCTCTATTGCTTTAGAGAGATCCTTCAGCATGTGTTCCAATTGATCTAACCCCAAGCTTTTAAGAGCTTTGATTTTCAAACTAACTTCAATCCTAATATATTATTTTAAAAGCTATTTCTCTTGTGTGCATTTTTGTTTTTTCCTGCCATTGTTTAATGATCTCTGGGGGCTATACAGTACTCTTTTTTTCAGCTTCATTTTCCTTCATAGTAATATATTTGTTCAAAAAGCTATGACTTTGGGGGAAGGTTTCTCCTTTTATCTTTAAGTCTCTGGGCTTTATTTGTGTGGGAGCTAGGCTTTATACTCAATCTTTCTCTGTTAGACTTTTTGCTTTTCAATAGTTTTATATTCTCAGGAATTTATCCCTGGTTTACTTTCTCACTCTCTAGTCCAGCTAAAAATCCTACTGATTTGCCATTCACCTTTTCTGTTTTGTAGACCCATGAAATTGGGCCTCTTTTGCCATCTCAGATTGAGGAATGTGGGAACCTAACTGGATCCCTACCCAGAGTAAATGTGGAGGACCTGAAAACTGACTTCAGCTAGGTTTCTAGTATTCTTCCTTTGTATTTGGTTCTGTCCTTCTTTGTCTTCCAAAAACCCCAGACATTAGCTCATTTATATTACCTTTCTTTGATGTGGCTGTGGAGAATTAGTGTCTTCTGCTTCTTATGATGTGTGTGTGTGCATGAGTGTGTGCGTGTGAGTGAGTGTATATGCATGTGTGTGTGTGTGTGTGTGTGTGTGTGTGTGTGTGTGTGTGTGTGTTGGGGCAAGATGGATTAAATCCCTGCTGTGGACAAACTGACCAGTGGCTCCCAGGGCTGGATTCTGAAATAGCATAGTGCTGAATACTCCATTGAAAAAGAGTACTTCATACTCCCCAGAGATCATTAAACGACAACAGGAAAAAACAAAAATGTGCATGAGAAATAACTTTTAAAATAATATATTAGGATTGAAGTTAGTTTGAAAATCACAGCTTTTCAAAGCTTGAGGTTAGATCAATTGGATGGAAATAGTGATTTGGAGGTTTAAGTAGCTAAGTAAGTTCTGTGATGTTAGTTCATGAGTCTTTTACTTTGTATTATTATTATGTTTGTTCTTTCAGATTCATCTTAAGCTACTATAGAGATTTTTAGGTTGGAGAATTATGTGCAAAACAACTCCTCTTCCGTCTTGTTGATCATGTGACCAAGTCCATCTTTTAAAGACTAATGTTCTCCCAGCATTGCTATAAGGTTAAAATTATAGGTGACTCAAAGGGTGATGGAAAGAGGCATAAAAATACAAACAGATTGCAGCATTGACAATGACTAATAGGCCAAAAATAGGTTAAAACATACGTTGAAGCCATGTAAGATCAAAAAAGCAGGTGGGCAAGTTACATAGTGAGGGAATAAAAGAATAAATTAAAAAAAATATTAAGTACCTTCTACATTCCAGAACTGTGCTAGGTGTTATGAGACATAAAGACAAAAGTAAAAACAGCCTATGTCCTCAAGATGCTTATAGGAGACAATACATATATGAAAGTGATGGGCTAGGATAGGGATGGGAGAGATATTATGGAAGCTAAAATGTAAAGAGCTCACAACTGACTGGATATGTTTAATGAAGGAGTGTGAGGAATGGAGGGTATTGAAAATCATGTTCCTATTTCTTTCCATACATAATCCTCCCATATGTATCTCTGAGATTGCTGATTCAGTGACTGCTTTAAAATTGTTCCCTACAAGGCCCTCCCATCCCACACCCTTGCCAAGGTATGATCAATAGGAAAGGAATTCAACTGTCTCCAGGGATGAAAATTCACCAAACTTCTCAGCTTTAATCCTAGGAAATTCATCTTTAGTTCTGAAAGTAAACTTTCTCAGTCAGATCTGAGCTCGTTCTCTAGGTTCTACCTTCAGTGTGAGCAAGTGTGGGGGCCCTTTTCAAAAAATCTTCTTGTCCTTGGAGTCAGTGACATGGTCCTGATGCCTGAGGCCTTGTTGGCAAGGGAAAGAACCAAATCCCAGGGAAATGGAATGTGGAGACTTGCTCATAAACCTATTTTTCTACCCAGTGCTCTGGATTGGAATCTTGTGTTGAGCAATAAATCTATCCATCTGCAAGGGTAAAGTGTTCTCTGGTGGCTGATTTAATATTCTGGACAGGAAATGGGTTTATAACCAAAGTATATTTTTTCTTATTAAATGTTACAGCTTCTTTTAACATCATATTTGGCTTGTATGTTATTTTACTGTACCATTAATTTCCCTAGTGTGATGCTATTGGGGGATGCTTGGATATAGGTTCAGTGGTTTTTGCTTATCCTTTGGACTTCAAGGAAGATGTCAGACCTGCCAACATGCAGGTGACAGGTCTGTGAGCTATGCCAATACAAAGTCATCACCTGGACATAGAGGTGGCTGTCTGTGTTATCTAGCGACCTTGAGCAAGTCTCTTGGTCATAGAGGTGGCCGTCTGTGTTATCTAGTGACCTTGAGCAAGTCTCTTGGTCCACCTCCTCTTGACTTCAGTTTTTTCATTTCTAAAGCAGGGTGATCTCTAATGTCCCTTCCTTTTCTGAAATCCCATGTTCTATGTTCTAACAGCTCTGACATATTACATATTTAGGATCCTTCCAGGTCTAATGTTCTTTATACTATGCTCTTACGGGCAGTTCTGAAAGACAGCTCCTTTCCTCCCAAATCCCCGTCCTCCACACCCTTGATGCCTGAGACTCCATCATTAGAATAATTGAAGTCATCTGTTAAAGTTCTGATCTTAGACAATAACAGAATCCCTGATTTGGAAGGGAGTTCAGAAGTTGAATAGGAATCCCTCCCTCTAAAACCCTGGGTTTCATCTGAAGACCTCTAATAATGGGGATGATTACCTATAAGGTAGCCTTGTCACTCTTGAACAGCTCTAATTATAGTAAGTTCTCCTTATCTAGTTTAAATCTTTCTCTCTGTAACCTCCATTCACTGTGCCTAGTTATGCATTTGGGGGGCAAACAGAATCAGATTAACCCTTTTCCATGTTACATGGGATGAATCACCCATCAGCACCTTGGTTGAAGCTCACAGAACACAGAATCATTAAGCCATTGATTTAGAGCTTAAAGAACGTCTAGAAGTCATTTAGGAAGCAGAGGACCTGGATTCAAATCCCAACTCTGCCACATACTACTGGTGTGAACCTTAAATCACTTCTCTTCCTCTGAGACTCAATTTCATTATCTGTAAAATGGGGATAATAATAGCACCTAACATAAGGTTGTTGTGAGGCTCATTTGAGATAATATGTGTAAAGTGCTTTGCAAACCTTAAAGTGCAAAATAATCTTTTATTCTTGCTGCTCTTGGTGTTTATTTCCTCATTTGTAAAAAGAAGCATTTGGACTAGCAATTATTAAGATCCCTTCTAGCTCTGGAGCAATGGTCCTATGACTCGGTTATAAAAATTTGATAAAATTTCTTCAGAACAAACTTCTCTTTTTGAAAGTGATACATTATTACTGCGCACATAAAGCTGTGCTTTTAGTGAGTTGTGTAATAATAATATTATAATAACTATAACTCATTAGAAATTCATATAGTGCTGTAAGGTTTACAAAGCACTATATATGTGTGTATGTACATATATATATATACACACATATGTACATACACACATACATTAAATCATTTGAATCTTACAACAACTCCATGAGATACATGCCATTGATATTATTGTCAACAAAGCTAGAGCAAACCCTCTTTATGATATAGTGTTTAGAGTATTGGACTGGGAATCAGGAAAACTTGGGTTCAATACCTACCTTTGACACTACCTGGGTGAGCCTGGGCAAATCATTGATTCTGTTGGAACCTTTCTTTCCTCACCTGTCAAGTGGATTACCTACCTCATGGGGTTGTAGTGAGGATCAAATAAGATAAGTCATCTAAAAAGATTTGCAAACTTTTAAAGCCCTAAAATAAATGTCAAAAGTTGTGAGATTTTATAGTTGTATAAAGGATACATAGCTGTGAATAGTGAGAAAACAATTGGCAGAAAGATCATTAATGCTCTCTTGTAAGCAAAAATTGGGTGTCTTTTCTAAAGAACATTAGGAGAACTTATATCTGTGTTCCATGTAGATGAAAACACTGAAACCCAGAAGGATAAAGGCTTTGCAGGTTGGGTAGTGGATAGAGAATTGGTCCTGATGTCAGGAAGACCTGAGTTCAAATTCAGCCTCAGACACTTACTAGCTCTGTGATCCTGGCCAAGTCACTTAACCCTGTTTGCCTCAGTTTCCTCATTTGTAAAATGAGCTGGAGAAGGAAATGGCAAACGAACCCAGTATCTCTGCCAAGAAAACCCCAGATGGGGTCAAGAAGAGTCAGAAACAACTAAACAACAAAAGGTTGCTAACTAAAGAGAAAGGTCACACAATAATTTGTTCCAGACGTGCTGCTTGCCTACCTGGGTTGGGTAGATGAATTACTTTTATCAAGAAGACTTGGGGTTGGATAAACTCAGCACCCTGACTCAATGGACTGACTAAAGGGCAAGTTTCTTCTTAGAAGATATCTACTCACCCTTTTTTTTTCTCCCTGCTCTTAAGCTTTTGGTCCCCTTTCTCATTCCTTTCCTTTCTCTCTTTTATCCCTCTTTCTTTCTCTCCTCTTCTCCATTTGTCTCATTGTGCCCTCACATCCTCTGTCTCCTTTCTCCCTGCCCCCCTTCTCCCCTTCCCCCATCACTTTTACCTCTCTTCCTCTCCTCTACCTCTCTCCCCC
The DNA here is from genome assembly GCF_003287225.1 of Phascolarctos cinereus. Classification (NCBI taxonomy): domain Eukaryota; kingdom Metazoa; phylum Chordata; class Mammalia; order Diprotodontia; family Phascolarctidae; genus Phascolarctos; species Phascolarctos cinereus. Next base: position 124,784,702 of record NW_027555847.1, on the reverse strand, counting down.
CTTCTTGCCTTATCACTCTCTTCACCTTCTTGCTCTGCTTCTCTCTCCCAAAAGCTATTTATTCAAAAGAGCAAAAGAGCTGAGAAAATGGTTTAGTTTGTTTGAAAGAGACCTTTATCCAGTGAAGAAAGAGGGGATTAGCTGCTTTGGATGCTGGGAAACATTGATACTTACTTGACGATGGACTGGGCTACTTAGTTTCCAAAGGCTTCACAGATATATTTCTGATGTAGCCAATGTGTGTAGCACAGCGTCTAGGGCTCCTTCCCGAATTCTCATTCCAATTGACTGGCCAGGTTCCCAGAGAGTGACCCACTACTACCACTCTGAGGATTCTAGGAGTAACTCTGATGGGCTGGGTGTTAACACTGTAATTGGTGAGCCTCCATGGATAACCAGCAAGAAGCCTTAATTAGCTTTTAGGTAGAGTAAGAACAGGTTTTACCAATGTTCCTCTCTCCTCAAACCTGGGAAGTGCTCTCCCCTCACACACACAAGTTCCCTGGGGAGAGTGGGCTCAAATTTAAAGGAAACGGTCATGAGAAGCACCTATAGAGAATACGTATAACAAAGGAGTACCTCCCATGTCTAGAAGTTTCTTCTACCTTTGTAGAGTCCTCATGAACTTCTCCTTAGGAATAGCCTTCTGATGGGCCCCAAGGTCTTTATTTTTGTTGTTGTTGTTCAGTCACATCCTGCTCTTTGTGTCCCCTTTTGGAGTTTTCTTGGTGAAGATACTAGAATGGTTTGCCATTTCCTTGTCCAGCTTATTTTATAGATGAGAAAACAGAGGCGAAAGGGTTAAGTGACTTGCCCAGGGTTACACAGCTGGTACGTGTCTGAGGCAGATTTGAACTCAGAAAGATGAGCCTTCTTGACTCCAGGCCTGATACTCTATCCATTGCATTACCTACCTGCCCCCTGTACCTAGCTCCATCTAGCTGCCCTTTCGAATTTAAGGTCATGGGGCAGCTAGATGGTGTAGTGGGTAAAGCTCTGGCCTTGAAGTCAGGAGGACCTGAGTTCAAATCTGACCTCAGACACTTGACACTTATTAACTGTGTGACCCTGGGCAAGTCACTTAACCCCAATTGCCTCACCAAAAAAAAAATAATTTTATAGGAAAAAAAGGAATTCATGGTCATCATTTTTCTTTGGTATAGGAGTCATACTCCTTGAAGCTGCTATTGAACTTGAGGGACTGTCTTTCTCCAACAGCTCTCATTGCTGCCAGCCACCATTGCTCTGGTGAAGCGGCAGGCTGCCCTTTTTGTTCACGCAAATTCTGGCTCAAGAACTCCCAAGTCATCAGTTCTTCTGGTTTATCAATCAGTTCAAACTCCTCAGTCATGTATGGTTGGAAGTAGGCTTACTTCAAAGCTACATTCTTGTATTGGATTCTTTTCCCGGAACCCAGAAAGAAATGGACTCCATGGACTGACCTCCCCATAGGTCAATCTACCCCCAATTATACCTGTATGGCAGGGGTGGAGTAGTAGATGTTGAATGGAAATAGATTTTTTTTTCTCTGACCCAAAATACAAATTCACCATAACATCCTAGTTGTAGGGTGAGTGAATACTCAAAGGGGAGAAGCCAAGGATCCAGGAAAATCTCACCACATTCTGAGTTTCTGAGAGCAAAGAGCATTTCATGAAGAACACTATTTCATGGCAGAATCTTCAGCATCCTTTACTTACCTAGCTCTAGGAGATTTATTCTAGCTTTAAACAGTCTGTGTTGTGTGCTCTGACATCCCTTCCAACTCTGATATTCCATATTTTATTGTCTAGTTCTTTTCTAACTCTGATATTTTATGTTCTGCGTCTGAAGACCTTTTCTTTTTTTTTAAATTTTTTTTTTGGCTAGGCAATGGGGTTAAGTGACTTGTCCAAGGTCACATAGCTAATAACTGTTATATGTCTGAGGTCAGATTTGAACTCAGCTCCTCCTGACTCCAGGGCCGGTGTTTTGTCCATTGTGCCACCTAGCTGCCCCTAAAGTTACCTTTTCAACTCTAACATTCTATGACTTATGTTCTAAGATCCCTTCTAGCTCTGACATTCTATGTCTTATTCTATAAGACAGTAGTTTTTCTACCTTTTTTTTAATCCCATAAACCCAGGAATTAGCTAGAGACAGCTCGTACTGGCTCAAGAACCATTTAAATTTTCAGTGTGAACATTTATACTTTGGAAATCATCAGTGATGAAGCCTATGGATAGACTCATTCTCAGAATGATGTTTTTAAATGCATAAAATAAAACACACAGAATTACAAAGGAAGACAATTATATTGAAACACTATTATATATTTATATTTTTTATGTATTTTAAAAATCTAAAACGTGGCCCTAGGTTAAATACCTCTGATCTTTCCTAGCTTCAATAATCAACAGCCCAAATTTGCAATGTTTACTCTTGGAGCAGTCCAAGTTGTACCATGGAAACTTTTTTTTTTTTGCTGGGCTAACATTAGGCTAGGAGAGGAAGATTAGAAGACTAGTCAAAGCTAATGCTGTGACGCAATTGGTAAAGGAAAGGAAAAGAAAGAGCTCATTTGGGTAGCTTTTTATTTTCATGAATTCTTCATGACAGATTGGTGCTAAGCTCTATTGTTTCTATGTTGCTGAAGGACTGCAGGAGTTTCTGAATCTATTTTTGGCACCTTGAGGCAAAGCCCAGGGCTCCCCCACACTAGTGATCACTCAGATAGTCCATGATTCTATGCCTGGTTTGCCTGTATTTTTCTATTCTTTCCTGCTACATAGCAGCTGGTCAATTCAGTCAAAAAGCGGCCAAGGCCCCAAAACAAGCCATCTGCTTAGTGCTATGTACTTAAACACCTGGTAGACTGAATTTTTCCACTAGGGCTGCTAGAATTAGGCAGGGAAAGCATGTATTTTAGTGAGATTAAAAACACAAAAATTCTACTCTTCCCCTATATAATGGGGGAGTGTGTGGTTTGGACTGGTTGGTGGAGAGGGAGGGGTTGCCTTAGTTTTAGTGGGTAAGGATGCTTACATCAGAGAATGATTTCTCTTGCAACTGGGCTCCCTTTGGCCTGTTTTAATTACTCTTATTTTCCAATCACTTTGCCTCTTAATAGGAAATATTTTAAAAGATTTAAAACATTTCAGTTAGGTTAATTATTTTCAAAAGGAGCAGAGAAGTTTTTAAAAACTGCTTCTGTCAGTAAATTTAAAATACAATCAATAATTTAGGACCTAATTTTAATTCAACAATGAAGAATTAAGAGGCTACCGACTTCCAGATATTACCTTCATGGGGGAAAAAAGTGTTTCAATTATTTATTTTCCTACCTCTGCTTCTTAGAATATGGCAGCCACGTAAGTCCCAAGCTATGCTAGGCCTCCACATTTTACCCTGGCTAGGTTTGAAACCTTCATTTTAATGGCCACTTTTTTTGTGGCCACTAAAGATATTCATTTCTCTGAAGCTTCTAATGCAAGAGGCTGTGCTTGAAAATTGCATTGCCATTTCACAGATGTGAACAGTGATACTAGAAAGGTAAAGCAACTACACTGGGTACAAAGAGAAAGTTAATTGGAGAATCATAATAGCAAGATCTCACTTTGCATAGTAATCTAAGGATGGCAAAGAGCTTTCTTTGGAACAGGCCTTTGAAAAAGGCAATACGCATGTCTTATTATTATCCTCATTTTACAGATGAAGACAGACAGCTATCTGAGATTATAAATTATAGAGAAGGTGTTGACTACCATTAGTAGCGAAAGTTCTTCACTAGGAACTCACTATATTGAGAAAATTACTTTGGCCCCTAGCAACAACAACAACAACAACAATAACAATAACAACAAACACATAAGAGAACCAGCTCCAAGGAATTAAGCGACTTTTCCATAGTGGTTGGTGAGTATCAAAGCAATAGTTACATAGGCATCTTCTCTACTTGAAATAATCCTCAAAATCAGTTAGAGCTAGAAGATATCTTAGAAGATAAAGCTTCTGAACTAGATGATAATAAGAGCAATAATGATGATGGATGATGATAGCTAGTATTTGTAAATCTCTTTAAGGCTTGCAAAATGCATTACCCTATTTTATCCTCTTCCCCATTTTACAAATGAGGAAATGGAGGCACAGATAGGTGAAGTGACTTGCACAGATCTAGTATCTGAGGCAGGATTTGAACCCAGGTCTACCTAACTCCAAATCCAGAACTCACACTCTACCAGCTATCTACCTTAGATGTGTTAGTGCTAGAAAATATCTTGGATTGGAATGTAGAATATTAGATCTGAAAAAAAAAACCCTTTAGTATTCATCTGACCTGTGTTATTTTACGAGTGAGGGAACTACAGCTCAGAGAAGGTAGAGGAAACACTTGGCCAGAGTCACTCAGTGAGTTGGTGGCAGATTTGGAAATAGAACCCAAGACCTCTGATTCCCATTCTGGGCACTTTTCCTTTACCCCTTCTCTAACTGATCAGTCAAGTATCGAGCACGTATTGAGCGCCTGCCACATGCAGGATACTTTGTTAACCACTATGGGGGACATGATGATGAAAAAGGCACTCCCTGCCTGGAAGCAGTCACATCTTCACTCCTTATTGACTTTTTGTTGAGTGCCATAAAATGTATCAGGCAATAAATGACTGGAGGTTACAGTTTGGGGGTGGTATCTAACTCCCTGTAACTTGGCTTAGTGCTCTACACTTTAAGAGATACTGAATGTTTGTTGAATGAATGAACACACGAATGAACACATAAATGGATCCCTGTATTGGATCTTTGGTCAATGCTGATATTCCTCTCCTTTGCTCAATCATCATTCAGGTTATACTTATTAACCCTGGGGTTCCCCCAGCTCTCTGTTTTGAATCTTTTTCTCTCTATATACCATTTCACTTGGTGATCTCATCAGGTCCCATGGGTTCAATGGTCATGTCGAGGCAGACAGATACAGTTGATGCTTTGTGCTAAGCTTTGCATACCTTATACAAGTATTGCCTCAGGGCATTCAAAGGTGAAAAATAGGCAGCTTGACAATATGGCATCAGTGTTGCTCAGGGGTAATAGCCTAGCCTACGTGCTTCCTCATAACTTATCTTGTATGTGTCTTGTATTTGTATAGCTATTTGCATGTTGTCTTCCCCATTAGACTGGGAGCTCTTGAGAGCAGAAACTGTCTTTTGCCTTTCTTTGTACCCCCAGTGCTCAGCATAGTTCTTAGCACAAAGTAGGTGCCTAATAAATGCTAGTTGACTGACTGACCCTAGTCTGGAAACTTCCTTTATCCACACAAAGGGTGTGTGTGTGTGTGTGTGTGTGTGTGTGTGTGTGTGTGTGTGTGTGTGTGTGTTTTAGCTCTTTTGGGAAAAGGAGCAGGAACAAAGGAGGGATGAACTGCTTCTGCAGGTATATGTGGCTATTTAACAGATAGGAAATCTGCTCAACTCTAATTTTGGCTTCTGTTTTATCTGCCAAGGAGAATGATCTTTGGACCAGACAGGGCAAAACAAAAATGGTTAATTGAGACTTGAAACCCAGGATAATTAGGTAGATAGTAAAAGAGCACCTCACTTCCCTTGACGAGTTCAGGTCCTCAAGCTCTGGTGAACTACATCCCAGGGCACTGAAAGAACTGGGAGATCTGATTGCTGAGCCACAGTTGACATCTTTGAAAGACAGCAGAGGGGAGAGAAAAGAGAGAGGAAAATGGAAGAGAGGAGGGGGGGGAAAGAGAGGGGAGAAGGGGAGAGAAAAAAGAGAAGAGAAAAGGGGGGGGAAGGCACTATAAGACTGGATGTGGAAGAGCAGATGTTCTATTTTGTTTAGAAGAAAATGAAGTCTGTAGACTATGGTCCAGTGAGTTTAACCTTGATTCCGGTGGTCATAAAGAGCCAATATGGTGTCATCAAGGCCAGATCATACCAAACTAAACTCATTCATCTTTCTTTTTTTTTAAACAATATTTTAATTTTTTTCCTAGTTATATGTAAAGATAATTTTTAAACATCATTTTCTTTTTTAAAAATGAATTTCTATTGTTATTTTCTGTTTCTTACATCATCATAACATCCCATGTATCCTTCTCTTTTCCCCTCCCAAAAAACCCATCCCGTATGACAAATAGCATTTTTTGAGAGGAAAAAAAGAGAAAAAACAGCATAACTAGCATATGGAAAAATTCTGAAAATAATGTGCAGTATATGACGCCTATGACCTTCCACCTCTACAAAAGGATAGATTGGGGGTGTCTTCTCATATCTCTTCATTTGAGTCCCACTTGATTTTTATAATTTTGTTACATTTACTTTTGATTTTTTGGTTTGTCATTGTTCTTTCCATTTAAATTGTTGTAGTTACTCTGTATATTGTTTTCTTGGCTTTTCTTACTTCACTCAGCATTAGTTCATCTAGCTCTTTCCACACTCCTATGAATCATGCCCATCATTTCTTACAGCACAGTAATATTCCATTACACTCATGCACCACAATTTATTTAGCCATTTCCTGGTTGATGGGCATCTACTTTTTTTCCAATTTTCAGCCATCACAAAAATGTTAGTATAAATGTTTTGGAGGATGTGGGGATTTTTTTCTTATCAATGGATTACTTAGAGTTTATTAAGCCCAGTAAAGGAAGTCTCTGGTTCACAGGGTGCAGACATTTTAGTCATTTTATTTGCATAATTCCAAATTGCTTTCCAAAATTGTTGTACCATTTCATAGCTCCACCGACAATATATTAGTCTACCTATTCTTCCAGAATCCCTCCAACATTGAGTGTTACCATTTTTTGTTATCTTTGCCAATTTGCAGGTGTAAGGTAATGCCTCTGGGTTGTTCTGATGTGAATTTCTTTTATTATTAGTGATTCTGAGCATTTGATTTGATTTGATCATTTTATGTGGTTGTAAATACTTTGCAGTTTTTCTTTGGAGAACTGTTATATTTTCTGAGCATATATCTGTTGAGGAATGACAGCTATTAGTTATAAATATATTTATTAATTACATATATATATATATATACACACACACACATACAGATGTATTATACATATACATATATGATACCAAGTCTTTATCTGAGAAATTTGATAAAAATATTTTTTTCCCACTTGACTGCTTCTTTTCTTATCCTAGATGCATTAATATTGTCTGTGCAGAAACTTTTCGGTTTCAAGTTCCCTCTTCTGTTGCAAATACAGCATTAGGTTCCTTCAGGTACTTTACTTTAATCTTTTAAGGTGGTTCTTTTCTCCTCATCCCTGCTCCCCTCTTCTTGTTTGATATCCCCCCCTTCTTTTTCTTCCCTTCAGCTAGTCCTGTTCTTTAGTTTTAAAATGTCACTGTTTGTGCCCCTTTTCAAAAAGTATTTCTTTTACTCTCTTCATTATTCATCATCTCTTTCTGTTTACTCTGGACCTTCATTCTCTGATTCATGACTCCTATGATTATTTAATTTCTTTTCTCTGTATTCTTCATGCTATCAAAGCTTCCATGGTATCTATTCTAGGCTCTTCCCTCTAGGCATTTTCTTACACTGGCTTGTAGGTCTTCCTCCATGGATTCTCTTTTTCCATTGTGCCCCCTTTCCAGAAAGATTCCAATTGATTATGATGATGATGATGATGATGATAGCAGCTAACATTTATATAACACTTTCTATGTGCCTGGCACTGTGCTGAATGTTTTACCATTATTATCTCAATGGATCCTCATAACAACCCTGGGAGGTAGGTGCTTTTATTACCTCCACTTTACAGATGAGGTAACTGAGGCAAATAGAGGTCAAATGATTAGGCCAGGGTCACACATGCAGTCTGAGGTCATATTTGAGTTCAGGTTTTCATAACTAGCATCTAGCAGAAGGTCTTTATCTCCTTTTGTTGCCCATCTGTCTTCACACATAGGAACATTTGTCAGTGGAACTCCCACTTCCAAAATAAGACCTTTTTCCTTTCTTCCTCTTTTTTTAAGTCTTTTCCCTTTTCTCCTCACCTACTCCCCTGTAGGCTCTTCTCTTTCTAAGACCAGAGAAGTTGCCTCCCCCTCATTGCTGGCCCTTGATTTGACCCGGTGCATCACTCACTCTTCTATATCCCTCTGCTCCCCTTCCCCTCCCTTTATGTCCCCTGTGATGTTGTAATGTAGTATCACAAAGGAAGCATTCACCTATAGGCAGGGTGTTGCCAGTTTATATCCATAACCCACCCATCTACCTTCTGCCTTCACCCCTATCTCCTTGCATATATTTAGAATGAAATCTCTTATTAGTCTCTCTATGGTCACTCTGAGGCTGTCACTGTCTTTGCCTGCTGCAATTATTCACACAGCTTGCGTTTCTGTTGTTTTGGGGTGTTCAAGATGCAAATCATCTCTTCAGTTCTGGCTTTCTTTCTAAAAATGTTTTGAACTGTTTTTTATTGTTGAATGCCCATCTTTTGTCCTATATAGTTAAATTCAGATTTACAGGGTAAGTCACCCTGGGGTGTATCCTAAATTCCATTGCTCTTGAGAACACATTATTCCATTCTGTCTTTGTTTTTCTAGTGTGTGCAGAATGGTCTTGTGTTATTTGAATCTCTTTTTGTTTGTATTTGAAGGTTCTGATGGTTTGTAGAACTTGTTTCTGAATTAGATTGTTAAATTTAACCACTATGTGTGTTGAAGTTTGCAGCCTTGGGTTTTTTTGTGATCTGTTAATTCTTTCAATTGGAGTATCATTTTCTATGTTTAGAAGTTCTGGACAATTCTCTTCTATTATTTCTTTAATTATAGTGTTAAAGCTTTTTTTGTCCTGTTGTATTCTTCTGGATGACCTATACTCTTTAATATGGCAGCTAGGTGGCACAGTGGATAGACTGCCAAGCCTGGCATTAGGAAGACTCATCTTCTTGAGTTCAAATCTGATCTCAGACATTTCCTAGCTATGTGACCCTGGGCAAGTCATTTAACTCTGTTTGCCTCAGTTTCCTCATCTATAAAATAAACTGGATAAGAAAATGGCATACCACTCCAGTATCTTTGCCAAGAAAACCCCAAATGTGGTCACAAAAAGTGAAACATGACTGAAAAATGGCTGAAAAACAACAAAATTATCTTTAGATTGTCTCTGTGCGCCCTTTCTTTGAGATCCCTAAGTTTTGCTTACAAACTTAGAAAATTTTTGTTTACAAAATGTTTCAGCCTAAGTCTCTGCACTATGTGAATTTTGGTTTGTGAGTACTGACCTCCTTGGGTGCTATGCTTTTTCCCTCAGACTTGGTATAGTGCACAGCCTCCCGAGTGCACGCTGTCCTGCCTTGGTGACTTCTTGCACTTCCTCTTTTTCTCAGGTCTCTGCCCTGGAACTGGTAGAGCCTGCTTTCCCCAGCACTGGTACCTCTGGGTTGCAGCCACTGGCAGGCTTTTGCTGCTTTACTTTTTAACCTTTTGGATTCTGGGTGTTCTAGACTATGGAATCAGCTGAAGTTGCTTTATCTTTGACCCATAATTTCTGTTTTGGAGACGTCTGAGAGGTCATGAGGATTGGAAAAAAATGTTTAGTTTACAATCTTGTTGCTCATGTGACCCAAAATTCTTATTATTTAATTTTTTAATAGAGTTACTAGGCTGGGAGATCAGGAGATACTAGGTAACATTTACCTAGTTTTTTAACAAAGATTTAGCAGTCACTTATGTATTATTCATGTTGAAGCTCAGGGGAGAAGTGCTGAACTTGGAAGCGGGAAGAGCTGAGCTCAAATTAGGCTTTAGACACTTATTAGCTTTGTGACTATAGGCAAGTCACTGAACCTTTTCTCTGCCTCAGTTTTCTCATTTATAAAATGGGTCTAATAATAGCATCTACTTCCCAAAGGTGTTGTGAGGGTAGAATGACATAATACTTATGAAATGCTTTGTGAACCTTAAAGTGCTATATCAATGCTAGCTATTATGATTGTTATAAGATATTAAGGAAAATAAGTAGATTTCAAACTGGTTGAGTGGTTGGATTCTAATACTTTATTTTTGAATTGGAAGAATGTCTCTGACTGGACCTATAATTTTCTTAATATAAGAAACTCTTAACACAGAAACTCTCTCTACCAATCTCTGTAATTTGGAGTCTTAGAGATTTTACTAGGGCACTGAAAGGTCCAGATACTTGTGTAGGGTCCACACAGGCAGGACAGATCAGAGGTGGGACTTGAACTCTTGTCTTTTTGGCTCTGAAACCAGATTTCTTTCCACTACCTCACATGTGCATGTGTGTATATGTGTATATTACATGTATATATGTGTGTGTGTGTATACATACACACACACAGACATATAGATAGATAAAAATGCACACACCCATATGGACATATAGATATGTACATATGTTTAATCAGTGACAAAGGTGTATATGTTATGCTAATAAAATTAACAGAAAATACAAAGCTAAGATGGATAATAAATGTGTTGGATAATGCTTTTAAAAAGGTTCCAACAAGCTAGAACTTTGGGCTGAATCTTATAATATTAAATTTGATAGAGATACACACATCATAAATATTATATATGTATACTTATGTATGTAAATATCATTTGCATACATTATTCATTTATGTCACATATGCAGGTATATGTATGTTTATATAGTGTATGCACACATATATTTATGTATGTACACATATCTCTATATATCTCTATATTTATTTATATTTATATATTTACAAATCTATTTATATTTTATTATATTAAATATATATTTATATTTTATTATATTAAATATATATTTATATATTCATAAATATATGTATATATGTTATACCTACAGTCAATGCAGTTCTAATCTATTGAAGCTTAAAAAGACATTAAGATTTTTGGGATGTCCGGTATATATCTTATGGATTTAAAAAAAATCACCTTCACAATACAAAATTGGGGAGGCATGGCTAGCCATCAGTTCATCTGGAAAAAATCTATGAGTTTTAGTGACCTCCATTCTTGATATGAATGAATTATGTGATCTGGGAATCATAAAATTCAATTCAATGTTCGACTGCTTTGAGAGACAAATTGTGTTCAGGACTATGGAGATGCAGAGGTAGGCTGCTCTCTTTTCCTTCATTGGATCACATCTAGCTGGATCCTCCCAAACTCCAACAACTCTGACTCTGGGACCTCTTGCTTTTTCTCCAATACTCTCTGTAGGCTGTTTTGGGTAAATAGCCTCACAAATCATAATCTTCATCCCAACCAGCATGGTATTTTGTATTACCAAACAGTGCACAAATGACAAATCCAATTACAAAATCTTTTAATTAAGGCATAAAAAAGCAGTGTAAATAATGTAGGAGAACCAAGTAAGTCCAATTGTTCTATGCTCCCATATACAAATAGGACAACCTTAATGTTTTCTGAGATGGTAAGTGGGGACAAATCCTAACAGAGAAAGCTTACAAAGGATTAGGGCAAACTATCCCTCATCCTGCAAGTGGACAAGATGAGAAAACTTTTCATTGGTTACCATATCTTCTCCGTGTGTAGTTGCTCTCATAGTTTCATAGATTTTTGAAATGGAGGGGACCTTTGAAGTCATCAAGTCCAATCTATTCACTTCATATATGAAGTAACTGAGATCCAGAAAAAAATATGTGATTTGTCCCATATCACATGGCTAATAGGTAACAAAGCCAGGATTGGAAACCAGGTGCTCTGACTCCTAATACAATGTTCCTTTCCACTGGCACCACCTCTGGACCTAAGTATACCCTTTGTGAACTATAGCACCAACTTCCCCTGCTCTGTACACACCACTAGACTTCTCTAATTCAATTTTCTCCCCAAAGATGCTCAAAAACACTGCAGCACTTTAGTTCCCATACAGCTCCCCATCTCTTACTTCCATCTTTCCCCAAGGAGCTACCTTCCTCTTTTCTACTTTTAACAAGCTTGTTCCTCTTGATGCCAGGCATGATGCCCCATGGGATCCTCTTGTCCAAGAGCTTCCTCCGGTAAACCATAGCTCCCTTGCCACACCAACATGGGCATTTGAAGGGATCCTCTATTATAAGTAATCTCAACCTATGTTAAATGAAGACCGTATTCAGTTCTGAGCTCTGTATTTTTGGGAAGCATACTGATAAACTAGAAAATGTCCAAAGGAGGGCTGCCAGGATGGAGAGGGTCTTTGAAACCTGTTGAGAGAACAGAAAATGTTTATCCTGCAGAAGAGAAATCTTGGGGAAGGGGAAGGGTCATCCCTCCATCTTCAAATGTTTAAAAAGCTAACAAGTAGAAAATGTATCATGTAGAAAAAGGGATTAGTTTTGTTCTGATTGGTCTCAAAGGGCAGATTCAGAAACAACAGGGTGAAGTTGCAAAGACCCTTGGTGTAGAAAAAGTTTCTGACAATTACAGTTATCCAAAAGTGGAATGGGCTTTTTGGCAAGGAAGTGGGCTTCCTGTTAGTAGAGGTTTTCAAACGATTGATGTCTACTTGATGTGTATGTTGGTGTCAGGGAAGTGATTTTTTCCCCAAGCTCTGGTTAGTTTTAGATCAGGGATTTTTTAACCTGGAATGCACAGAGTCTGTGGATAGATTTCAGGGCATCCAGGATCTTGGATAGGAAAAAAAAATTATGTAGTTACTTCAATAGTTGCCTTTGCATTTCCTATGTATTTACGCATCTTCCTTTGTATTTCCTACGTATTTTTTTTCATTTCAATACATTTTTATATGAATGGGACCATAGACTTTTCCAAACTGTGTAAGGAGTCCATGACAAAGGAAAAGCTAAGAACCCCTGGGTTAGATGATCCTGAGCTCACTTATAAAGCTGAAATCCTGCCCCCTCTCAATACTTCTAGACTTTGGACTCTTGCTCCTGAATTCTGGTGCCTATTGTCTGCTACTGTGCCTCTGTGACCTTCCCAGACCTTCCTTGTCTTGCTGGACAGTCATCCTGACAATTGTGTTCTGACTCAGTTTTGTTGCCTAGAGCTGGTCCCCCCTACTGCTGTCTACCTCTTCTTATCTAGACCTCTTCCCTTTGCCTGGGGATCTCCTGGACTTTCCCCTATCGCCTTCCTCCTCTAGCCCTATTGCTCTGGCCTCCCGAGCCCAGCCTGCCTCTGAAAACCTCACTCCCTTCTCATTAGGGAACACAATCTTCTTTCAGGACTGGCTGCTGTGTACTGACCTCAGTGTTTGCTCTTCATATCTCCTGAAGGGAGAAAAGATGAGCGGAGGAAAAAAAAGGCTCCCAGGGTGGGAAGATGCTATCAATAATACACGCTGTAATGCTGGTGAAAAATATATAAGACGGCAGAGAAAGAGGAAAGGGGGAGTTGGTAAACAGCTTAGAAATCATTATTGGAAACTGAAATTCTTTCCCAGAAAACAGCAGATCAGTGAGATAAGAAGCCCTTCTTTTCTTGGAAGCCTAATGCAGTGCTGGGGGATAAGGAAAGAAGGGTTTGGGGGTGGCAGATTTGGATGTTTTTATTCAGAGTTTGCTTTTGTGATCAGGAAAACAAAGGAGCAGCTCAGCAGATCATGCAATGTTTTTCTCCTTTTCAATATTACTTCCCTAAAAGCAGATGCCCCAGATACTGTTTAATATCAAAGTGCATTTCTCATTCTATCTCCCTGTTCCCATACAGGCTGCTTCTGCTTGGTAGCTGTTCTCTGGAAGGACAAGCCTTCAATCATTTCAAATCATTTCAACTCCTTACCTTTTTCCTTTGATATATTTGGAGGAGGGGAGTGTGAGGCATGTGAACGTGTGTGTATGTATGTGTTCATTATATGTGGGCTTTAAAAAAAGACATCATTCTTTCAATAAATATTCATTAAATACTTGCTATGTGCAGAGCATTGTGCCCAATAGGGCCAACAGGACATACCAAATTTAGATGCTATCCTCATGGATACACAATCTGAGTCATATAACTCAAATACTGCTCACTTCAATTCACATTGTTATAAGTATGCATATGTATTGTGTGTATTCATGTATGTATGTGAGCTACTGTTACTCATTAGACATAATATGGAGGTGACCTTTGATTCTTGCTATCAGGGTGACACCTGGGAGGTCCCATACTGGATCTGGAGTCTGAGAACCTTGGTTCAAATCCCAGCTCTGCCATATTGTAGCTGTGTGACCTTGGCTAAGTTAGTAAATCTTTTTCAGTCTCATTTTCCCTCATTTTAATGATTAAGTGCCCACTCCATGTCAGGCATTATGCCAAGTACTGGGAATTCCCTTATCTTTAAAAGGAGGAGATTGGACCAGATAATTTCCCGGGTTGCTTCCAGACTTATGAACCTATGCATTCCCCACTAGACAGGCTCCACTGAGATGTCCCTTTGGAATTTCAAACTCGATGAGTCAAAAACAATAAATCCTCTTCCCTCTATAACCCACCCTGCCTCCAAATGTCTCTATTTCTTTGAAACATACCATCATCCTACCAGTTACTAAGTTTTACAACTTTGAATATTTTACACTTCCCTTTCCCTAATCCTGTTATCCAATTGGTCACTATGACATCAATATAATATCAACACCGACTCTCAGATCTATCCCCTGTCTCCTTCCACAGAACTACTACCCTGGTTCAGACCCTTATACCCTCTCCTTTAATTGGCTTCCCTGCTGTTGATCTTTCTCCTCTCTACTCCATTCTTCACTCAGCTGCCAAAATATTTGAGACAATTTTGATCATATCACTACTAAACAAATCATCAATGGCTCTTTATTCCCCCTAGGATAAAATATGAATTCTTCTATCTGGAATTTAAGACCATTCACAATCTTTCTGCCACCTACCTTTCCAGACATTTCATATTTCTCCCTTTTATAAGCTTGTTCTATCCAAACTGGACTATGTGGCTGTTTGCTAAATTTAACATTCCATCTTCTATTTCTGTGCATTTATATGGGCCATCCCCCATTCCTAATTGCTGGCTTTGTTCAAAGTTTTCTTCAGGTGCTACTACGGTTTTCTCATATCCTCCCACTTCCTCCTTCCTCAAATTATATTATTTATCTATATACAAATTATATATTCCAATAGAAAATAATCTCCTTGAGGTCAGGAGCTATTTTTCACTTTTGTTTTTGTGATAATAGCACCTGGCACAGTGCCTTGTATAATTAGAAGGCACTTAGCTGTTTGTTAAATTGAAATAGTAGCTCAAAATGTTCCTATCTTTTGTCCTTGACTAGACTGTAAGCTCTCTGTGCAAAGCATTTGTATTAGGTTAGAGTTCTGAGGCAAGAAAACACACAAGCCCAGGTTCAGTAAAACCAAGTTACTAGGGTGAAAGACTGTTGTTATTATTCAATAATAATTTCTGGAAAAATAATAAAGAAATTTGGCAGAAAACCCCTCAAAAACAAACCAAAATATTCCTGTATTTTGCGGTGCATACTACAACTATATGTTTGAGCAACCTAAATGCACAGAGAAGGTATTATCTTTCACAGTATGTTTAGAGAAATAATTCATAATCAGACAACGGATAGAGGAGATTGAAAAAGATAAAACAGACAATTTCAATTGTATAAGTTAAAAAAGAAACTTTCACACAAACAAAATCAATGAAACTAGAATAAGAACTTAGGCTTTCAAGTAGGAAAATAACCTTCACATAAAATTTTGATATCAAAGAGATTTAGGGAATTGAGACATGCCTAAGATCTTACACCTTAAGATTGAGCCATTTGTCAATAAAGAAATAGTCAAAGATATGAAGAGGTTTAAAAATATATAAATGATAAACAACATGAAAAGAAATCCTTCAAATAACCAATAAAAGAAATGTAAATTAAAACGACTTTAGGATTTCAAATAACACTTATACAATTGTCAATGATGATTTAAAAAAGGAAATAATTAATGTTGGAAGGGTTGTGGGAAGACAGACATACAAGTATACTATTGTGATGTAAATTGGTCCAATCGTTCTATAAAACAGTTTGAAGTTATATAAAAAGAGTCACTAAGTAGTCTATGTATTTTTAACTCAGCAATTCCACTATTGAATATTTACCCTAGGGAGATAAAAATATAGAAGGGCCTCATATGCCCCCAAACTATTCACAGCAGCACTTTTGGTTGTAGCAAATGCCTGGAAACACAATAAGTTTTCATTGATTGGGTAATGGTTGAATAAATTGTGGTATATGAAAGTAATAAAATATTATTACACTAGAAATCTACAAGTATGAGGAAGTTAGAGAAACAGAGAAAGACATACATGAATTGAGCTAGAATAAAGAACAGAATCTGGATACATAGTGAGTACAATAATGTAATCAAAAGATATCAAAAGACATGTGCATTCGGATTAAATACGATCACTATTCTCCATTGCAAAAGACATGATTCCCCCTACTAGGGGAAGACGCATTAGACTATGGCTGTAAAGTGCTGCACGTGCAATTAGAGGTTGTCATTGGTTTGTTTTGCTTGTTTTCTTTGTTATAAAGGATGGTTGGGGAAGGGAGGACAGATTACATTGGGACTATAATGTGAAAAAGAAAAGACATCAATAAAACTTGAGAAAAAGGTGGGAGGAAGAGGAAAGAAGGGAAATGCAGAAGAGCAGTGAAAAAAAGGGAAGCAGAAAGAGCATTCAGTCCATAAGCACAAGCACCAACTATGTTCAAGTCTCGTCATGAAAGTTGCTGAAATGATTAACACAGTTCCTGCTCTTAAGAAACTTACCAACAGAACAGGAAGAATAAGACATGGGCACAAGAAATACAATACTAATTAGAAACAAGAGCAAAGAAAAGGACTACACAATATGTTATGCGAGACATTGTAGGGAAGAGGTGTTCTAAGGGGAATCAGGGCAGGTTTTGAAGGAAGAGATTAGAACAGGAGCACATGTTGCCCTAGGCCTCAAGTCCTCCTTGCTGTTATTTTCAGAATTCTGTTTGAGGGCTCAATCTCAAGGACTGTACTCATCCCCTAAGACACAGTTAGAGCCCCCAGCCACGCTGTCCAAAATGTTCTTGCTCTCTGCAGTACCATACTCACCAGGCATATGCTTGCTTCTCCTTGCCCACAGCTGCAGCCCGGGATCATGTCCAGTCACCACCAGGCCTGGCATCCAGAAACAGCAATTCACTGTAATATATGATTGTGATGGAATACTACTGTGCTGTAAGAAATGATGAGCTCAATGATCTTAGAAAAACATAAAGACTTGCACAAAATAATGAAGAGAGAATTGAGTAGAACCAAGAGAACCTTATATATATTAACAATAATATTGTTTTAAGAATGACTTTGAGTGAATAAGTAATTTTGACTTTTGTAAATACACAAATTAAAAATAAAGGGCATATGAAGAAAAAAAGAACAGATGATATGAATCAATGGAAGATAATCCATTCTTATCATGATGGATGGAAAGAACAAAGGCAAGGAAGTAAAAGAAAGTAGTGTGAGAATGCAAGACAGCAAGTGCTCCAGTTTGGTTGAAGAATCTAAATAATAATGGAAATCAATGTGAGGACAGATTGGAAAGGGAGAGTGATACCATGTTATGGAGGATGCAGGTCAGGCTATGGAGTTTTTACTTTGAGAGTCAATTGAGAAAGAAAAGAAAATATGGTGGAAAAATGACTATGAGAGGTGGAGAATGTTAGGGAGAAAAAGGAAAAAAGGGTGGCAGCATGATGTAATGCAAAGAATAGTAGCCTGAACATGAGTCTTTGTTTTGCCACTAAATTAGTGGTGTAACATTGATCAAGCCACTTACCTTTCTTGGGGCTCTTTTTTCTTTATAAAATGAGGAGATTGGTCAGTGTCTGGCACATGCTTGTTGGATTGAAAATAAAATGAAGGGATTAGACTGGATGTTCTATCATAGGCCCCTAGATTTAGAACTCGAAGGGACCTTAAAGGTCATCTAGTTCAGCCTCTTCATTTTACAGATGAGAAACTGAAGCTCAGAGAGGTTTGGTGATTACACAGATATGAAATAAGAGAGCGAAGATTTGAACACAGGCCCTATGACTTCACTTCTAGTACTCTTTCCACCTCATCACATTGTTTCCTAGTTCTGGACATTTTATGGGTTCTGAAAGATAGTATCTCAGACTCATGAAGCCTTTTTATAATATAGACTTTGGAAGTATTTGGAGGTGGGTGGGATTTGGAGAGTATTATCTTGAATGGGACAGAACAGAGACTTGGACTATTTTACCATTTGATTCCTGAAGCCATTCACTGTAGAGAACCCTTCCTGGTAATGGGCTTGTTGTCAGCATGGCCCAATGGAAAAAGCACTGGACTTAACAGTAGTAAGATTTGTATTGGAGTTGCAGCTCTGCTATTTATTAGTTATGGAGCCTTGAGTAAATAATTTAACTTTTCTGAGTCTCAGTCTCTTATCCTTAAAAAGAGGGTCTGAACTATATGTGGAAGGGCACTTACAACCCTAACATTCTCAAATTCTATATTACCTTTGAGCCTAGAGGCCATGGGAGAGGACGGAAGGTCCTTTTATTTGTTATTATATTAGAGAGATTTGGTTTGACTTTGGTTCTCTGGCTCCTAATATTTTCTCTCTTGTGTCTACAGACATGGGAAGGTTTCTGCATACTTCCATACAGTAAGACATCTAATGTAAGAAAAGTGGAAAGAGATGTTCCATTGTTGTTGTTCAATCATGTCTGACCCTTTGTGACCCCATTTGGGGTTTTCTTTGCAGAGATAGTAGAGTGGTTTGCCATTTCCTTCTCTGGCTCATTTTACAGATGAAGAAACTGAGGCACACAGGGTTAAGTGACTTGCCATGGGTCAAACAGCTAATAAGTATCTGAGGCCAGATTTGAACTTAGGAAGACAAGTCTTCCCGACTCTAGGCCTGGCACTCTATCCACTGTGCCATCTAGCTGCTCCAGAAGTCCTAAAGTCCCTGTTACATGTTTATATTCTGTAGTTGTGCCAACTTTTGGTGCCCATGGCTATTATCTTGTTATGTGAGGAACAACTGTTACAGTGGAAAAAGCTCTTAATTCATTTCCAGAAGACCTTCCTAGATCTACTCCTTACCACCTGTGTGATTTTTCATCTCTCTGGGTCTCAGGATTCTAATCTATAGAATGAGGGGCTCATACCAATTAATCTCCAATGTCCCTTTCAATTCTAATTCCTTTGATTGTTCAATCAGTCTTGGCTACTAATCCCTCTCAAGCCCCTAAAAGTGATACTGATCAATTGTCTTCTTTTATTAAGAGATGTAATGGTGATTTTTCAATATGTTAGAGTTAGATCACTAAGGAGTTTGTGGTCCAGGCCAAAGAGTTGCAAAGGGACTCTATTACTGATCTATCTCTTCCTTTCCCTTCAATGTTTTCCACTCAGAAATCGTGTGTTGTTTGAAGCACTGGACTCTCAGAGGCATGAGCTGCTAAGGGAAGGAATATAGGGCTGCCAGATGAAACTGATGGATGGGAAGAAGGTTCAAGAGAAAGTGAATGGAAGGACCACATGGCTAGGTGGCTGCCTTTCACGGGTTGTTGTGTGACACCCAGTGACAAGGGAGTGGGAGAGATTTCTTTCTGTGCCCATTAGACTTCCTTCACACAATCTCCAGATGAGAGAGGGCATCCTCCATGGAAAATAACAGCCTTACACCACAGGATAATTAAAACTAAGGCTAAAAAAGAGATGCTGGTAATGTAATAGGTGCCAGTTGGAGATCTTCAATCAGCAAATGAAAGGAAATTGAGGACCTATAAATAGCTAGATTGACCAACAAAGTTCTCTGGGTAGAGGGGGGAGCATAAAACCTTAACATACTATTGCCAGAGGAAAATATGTTCAATGTATCAGACACTTAAAATAAATACCGTGCGTTGAGAATAAATGGCATGATTAGCATAAAGGGAGTCCCTAATTAACCAGTGATAGTACATTACTGTAGCCTTCAATTCATTAAATTGCATAATTACATGAAAACACTGTTGATGCTCTATTCAGTGTATCTGGTATTGTCTTTTCAATAATTAGTTCTATAATTGTCAGTTTGGCAGGGCAATTAAAAATGTTTAAAGACATTGTGTCAGCTTTCTCCCCCACTCCCCACTCCATTGCCCCCCAGATGAGTTTGGGAGGACATTTCTGGAAAGATGCTATTTATTCTAGTCCTAACTGTTCCATGCTTTTATGACTTCAGGAATGCAGGAAGAGATGGAGGAGGAGAAGGGGGTTGCTGAGGAGATTGCTAATAAGATACTGAAATGACCAATTCCATAGATTCCTGGAGATATTCCCCCATTTAATAGGAAACTAGATAATTCCAGAAAGGGAAAGACCCTTTCTTGCTTTTTGACAAAAAGAAAATACTACCCCACTTCTTCACAGATATACAGATGGTGATAAATAAGCAACAGAGTTATGGATAAAAAGCAAAAGCCATATTTATGGCTTATTTATGGGCTCATCAAAGATGCTAAGAGAAAGATATGACACAACAGTAAGTGTAGCCTTGGCCCTGCAACAGTACCTCATGCTTTCAGCCAGCCCCTCCTTATACTGAGGGCAGTTAGGCTGACTTATAAAAACTAGCAGCAGGGACACCTGGTGCTGGTGATCTGATTGTGATCTGACTGTTTTTTCCTCAGTGTGATAACCTAAATACATCATTACAGTAGGGAGGTTGTGCAGTTTTATAGGCCGATACTTAAGCAGAGATATAGACTCTAAGAAGCTCTTGACCCACACTTCTCTGAGGATTCTGATCTGTCTTGCTTTGTGTATGTGTTTGTGTATCTTTCTTGGATTCTGCCCTGTGGAATTTGGTCCTAGTAATGTTACCTGTAAAGCAACACCCTGTGGGCAGCGAGGTGGTTCAGTGGATAGAGCTCTGGCCTTGAAGTCAGGAGGTCTTGAGTTCAAATCTGACCTCAGACACTTGACACTTACTAGTTGTGTGACCTTGGGCAAGTCACTTAACCCCAATTGCTCACCAAAAAGCATAAAATAAAATAAAATAAAGCAAGACCCCTAGCAAAGGCTTCTTCTTCTCTGTGTGGCTGGAGACAGAGGCAAGCAATTGGAGGTCCAGCTGGAGCTTGTTAGATTGCTTATTGAGATAACTGTTGTTGAACTGTGGCTAACTAAACTAAGCTCTGTGTGTGTGTGTTTGTATGTTGCCCCTGCAGGTTATTTATATGTACACTGGTGTGTCTGTCTAAATGTGTTTTGCAAGGAGGCATGATTAAATTTTCTCTACCTACCCTTTAAGGGAGATTAAGCTCTGCAGGTTGGGGGCAGAAAACTGGGACCACAAACCTAGACACTCTACCCTTTTCAGAGATAAGTTATGGGCTAGAATTATATCCATACTCCAGCTTAAATATTGTTAGTCTAAGAGAAATAATTTTTAGGTTCAAGCCAATCTCCTGATTACTACTTTTAATGGAGGAAAGAATATCCTAATCTATATCTGAAGGCTTAACTCCTTTCCTACTAGATACTAACTACACAAAGACCATCACACATAGTGAATAATGAATGAATCCATTTATCCAAGCTGATAGCAAACAGAAATGAGACATATTACATAGATGATACTATACCAGATGATACATAGAGTGAATGAGCTTTACTTCTGGGAGCAAGATTCTTAAGGAGAAATAACTAAGAAAGAGGTTCCCTCACACTTTTAATGGAAACTCTATTTTTTATCAAATTGTTGAATAGTTGAGAAATTTTGGTATTTTATATATAAATCTATAAGTGAGAAATGTTTATAAAATAAATATAAAATTATAATGATAAGATTTGGGGAGACTATACCCTTTGGTGGCAGCTATACGATGCATCATGAAAGACAATCTAATGAAGGGCATGGAGCTAGTAATTTGAGCCAAGAAAAATATGACCTGGCCTTCAACTCTGATTGTCAAATGAATTGAGAGCTGGAAATACCCTTCGGAAAGGAAATAGGAACTCAGTCTTCAGATCAAAAGGGAGAATGTATTCTGAAGTAGGAAGAGACACAGGATCCTTTTTCTGGACATTGAAAACCATTGTGAGGCTGACAGATTGTAGTGGAAGATAGTGCCTACCACTGGGATCTTGTGACCAATGACCACACTGGACTCAGCTGGGAGCTCATGAGCAGAGATGAAAAAAGTTTCACCCAAGGGTATGACCAGCTTTACAAAATAACTAACCAATATGTTTCCAAGAAACTGAACAGAACAAAGAGAAACTGTACTTTAAGGATAGGACTTTCAGGAAATAGCCATAGATAAGCTCCAATGAGGGAATGAAGGTAATAACCACTAGGATAGGCTAGGATGGTTCTGGGATGGAATTTGGGAGATCTATGAAAAGCATTAGTTGTTCAAGCAACTGAGTATACAAATTAGGCTTGATTTGAATAACTGTGCTTTTGACTTCTCTCTTGTGACCATTATTCCTCCTCTTTTCTTGGCATTGTATCCTGGTTCTATTAAGTGAGTTCCTATGTTGTTTTTCTATGCCTCAGCCAATAGCTTAGTATTTGACTCATACCCCAATAGCAGGGAACTTGGACTATACAATTCAAAATGTCATAGCTAGAACAAACCTTAGAGGTAATCTTATGTAGATCTAGTCTCGTGTTCACAAATGAAGGAGAAACATCAAGAGAAATGGATTTGAAGTTAGAAGACATAGCTGTGAATCCTGGACATGCCAATGACCACTTGCATGATATTGGGCAACCTCTTTAACATCAAAACCTCACTTCCCTTATCAATAAAGTGAAAGAATTGGACTAAGTAACTTCAGAGCTCCCCTCCAGTTCTAAATAGTATTATTCTGTGCTTATGACATCAATAGGGCTGTGTTTGGAGTCTCAGGTTAAAATCGACAGATTGACAAAATATTAAAGCTAGAAGGCATCTTGAAACATAAGCTACTAGAGCCAAAATGACCTGAGAGGTCATCTAGTCTAGCCCTCTCATTCTATAGAAGAGGAATCTTAACCTCCAACCATTTGATGACATTTTCCCCAGTGATAATAACTTAAATATAATTTTAATATAATTTAATATTTATTTAATTTAATTTAAATATAATTGGTTCTGGTTCTAGTAACTGAGCATGTTAAAGTTTTCATAGTTCCTTCCTAAACATGACCATACAATGTAGGTATTCTAAAGTTTACTATCCCCATATTACAGATGAGGAGATCGAGGCTCCAAGACATGAACTGAATTGCTTCATGGTAGCACAGCTAGGATTTGTCAACTGGAACATGAATCTAGGTCTTATATTACCTAATTAAATAGTGCTTTTTTCATGGTGTATCTTTGCTGTGGACTTACCTAATGCCTGGCTTTCCTAACTCTGATCCTAGCATGGCTTCCCTACTGACTCAATTTCCATACTCTACCAGAAAGATGAGGGTGCCCTAGGTTTTCAGCTGCTAATCTTCATTGTCTAATCTTATAGCTCGGTATTCCATGATTTCCCATGAGACCTGTAGTCTTCTGAGGTTTTCACCTTTCCCAAGGGTGATAAGAAAGGATGGAAGAATTAGGACAGAAATGGAAACTGACCCCAAAGCATGAGAGCAAGTGGTGAATATTGCAAAGAGAGGATTGGGAGTAATTCCAGTTTCCATTTCTACTTATTCCTTGTCTCTGGTCATTTAAGATAATGAATGTGAAAGTACTTCAAAAGGTTAAGTGCTTTATCCAAATGGAAGGCATCATTATTATTAGAGTTCATACCTTTGGGTTGTCATTAGTATAACAACTTCCAATAAATAAAAGAATATCTGGGGGTTTAGGAAAGAGGAAACCAGGAAGGTCTAGGACAAGGAATCCAGGCAAACAGAAGAGGTCTAATAGAAATCACAGGTCTAGGGAGGCAAGGAGTAGAGTCTGGCAGATCAGATGAAAAAACAAAAACAAAAAAACAACAAAAACAAAACAATACCAGAAACAGATTGATGGTATAAACAGGGTCTAGAGTCTTGTGCATCAAAGGATGAGCAAAAATAGCAATAATCATCTGGGCTGGTGGATAGATGGTCATTGGTCTTCTTTTATCCTTTTTGAGGCATGTGGGTGACCCTGGGCTCAAAGAGAGTGATCATAATCAGACAGAGGTCCAAGGATTCTGAGTGAAACTTATTCTTTTTGATGTAGGGACAGAGATGATACCACATATCAGGCAAGTCTTTTGTATCTGTTCACAAGAACTCCCTTACCCCAAAGGCACAGGGGGCTGCACTATACCCTGAGTAAGGTGAGGAAGGACTCCCTGCTTTGGTGTGTTCTTATATCCTAACTTTGCTAGAGAGCATCAGGACCTCTTGGGGGTGGTGGTGGTGGTGGTTGGGGGTCTCTCCAACGAACCTTCAATGCTTTTCTTTTTTCCTTTTTAAAATTTTATTTATTTATTTTAATTTTCAACATTCACTTCCATAAGATTTTGCGTTCCAAATTTTCTCCCCATCTCTCCCCTCCCCCACTCCAAGATGGCATGCAATTTGATATAGGCTTACATATACATTCATATTGAACCTGTTTTCACATTAATCATATTGTAAAGAAGAATTAGAACCAACAGGAGAAACCACAAGAAAGAAGAAACAAACAAAAAGAAAAAGAGAGAGAGCACAAATAGTACACTTTGATCTGCATTCAGACTCCATAGTTATTTTTCTGGATGTGGACAGCATTTTCTATCATGAGTCCTTTGGAGTTGCAATGATCCTTTCTTTCTCCCTTGTCTACCATGCACAACTTAGTTCTTCTGCCCTCTGTCCTAATCAGACGATCTCAAATATTGTCTTCAGTTCTGGGCATTACATTTCAGGAAAGAAGATGATAAGATGGAGTATATCTAGAGAAGGCTGATCAGGATGGTGAAAGCCTATAGAATCTACGATACCAGAATGATATGAAAGAACTGGGAACATTTAACTTGGAGCAGAAAAAGATCTGAAGAGGGCATGATATCTGTCTTCAAGTATTTAAAAGACTGTCATGTAGAGAATGGATTACAACTTATTACTCTTGTCCTTCGAGGGTGAACATAGGGACAAGGAGCTTAATATGAAGGGGAAAATCCTAATAATTAGAATGGTCCAAAAGTGGATTGGGCTACCTTGGGAAGTCAAATCAAGGTTCATTCATTAAGTGCCTAGTAGGTGGCAGACACTGTGCTAAGCACTGGGGTTAAAAGGAAAGTAAAATAACAAAACAATACCTTCCCTCAAGGAGCCCCCAGTCTGATGGAGGTGTTGGGTTCTAGCTACTGGAGGTTACGGAAGGGCAACCATATTACCACTAGTGACTCATGCTTATAGAGGAGGTGTCTATTCAGGTACAAGTCAAACTATATGTCTGTGAAATCTCTACCAGTTCTAAGATTCTTTGATTCTCTGATTCTAGAAAAAGAACAGATTATTGGTAGATTTTTTAGCTGGAGAACTGCTCTCCTTCTTGCAGCATTATCGTGGAACAAAGGATAAAACAAATCTCTAACTGCAAGTAATTAATTCTCCTGGTGCCTTTGGCTATGCGTGGTTGGCCTGGTCCCTCATTTTGTTAATATCAGGTATTCAGCTGATAGGAATTTCTTCAGAACAATTGTAAGAAGGGAACATTCATGCAATATGACGCAGGTTGCCCTAAATCTCAGCCCTGTTTGGTATGTAAAACCTTTCATCCAGCATGCATTTTTTATGAAAGGATTGAAAACCCAAGAAATAAAACATGGGACTCTCAGCATCATTATGCACAAGTTATAGCTGTTCAGCCAAGAGGAACCAAACAGTAAGGCCCTAGGGAATAGAGCTTTTCCAGTGAGCAAGAGGCCTCAATCCATCTGCCTGCCCAGAGTCCATAAGGAGTCGTGGGAAGATCAGGAGGCTTAGCCCAACTTGGGAAGAGCAAGTCAGATATAGAGGGCCATGAGGCTCCGGGGTTGACAGGGTCCTTAACCTCTGTCATGGGCACACCCTGAGGGGAGGGCAATGGTTTAGAAATGGGAGCTCAAGTATGCGGCAAAACTGAGCTTCATTTCCTAGACTATCACTAGCCAGTACCCTGCTGATCTTCTACGTGCCAGAAACGTCTTGTAACTTAACAGCATGGCTGCAAAATACATCTAACATATCCAGAGGGACTTGAAAGGCTGATAGGCATATAAACTTTAGCTGAGTGGGAAAAAGGCATCATGAGTGTAGCTAACCCACCACCACCTTAAAGTAATAGGCAGTTAGGTTGTAGAGGGCATAGGATGCTGGACTTGGAATCAGGAAAATCCAAGTTCAAATCTTACCTCCAGCACTGCCTCAGTTTCCTCATCTGTAATATGATGGAGTTGAACTCGGTAGCCTCTAAGGTTCCTTCCAGCTCTAAATCTGTTCTGTTAACCCTGTCACCAGCTAATTCTCTATGTGGAACAAAATACAAAAATGGAAAATGCTCTTCTCTTTCTGTTGTGCTTTGACATTCCTCACTGTAAATATCTGGGTTCAGATCTACTGCCCCCAAATTGTCCAGAATTTGCTGTCTAACATTTTGAATCTGTTGGCTTGTAGGACTCAGAACTGGAAGGGGCTGTAGAAATCACCTAGTGTCACTCCCTAATTTTACAGATAAGGAAACCAAACCCTAGAAACTTTACCTGATTTAGGAAGTTATGCACCAGACTTGGGAACTCCACCAACTTCCTCTGATTGCAGGTTCAGAGCTTTTTCACCATTCTAGATTGGTTTCACCATGCCAGATTTCTCCTTTTGACCTGCGGACAGGATACTCACTCCAATACCAGGTGTGGGACACTGTGTTCAGTTTAACTCCCATTTCTTGAGCTTATCTTTCTTTATTCTTCCTTCCCTGCCAAGCACCCATGAATCCCTGGCATATACAGGGTCTTCTTTGTGCCACTACAATACTAAGGTTCACAGGAGGAGGAAGCTTAGCATAATACACACACACACACACACACACACACACAGAGCAAAGCTTCTGCACACCCAGACCACTATAACCACGCTATCTTATGCTGTCAAAGATTTTATTGATTTTCTCTTCTCCCTTGCATTTATTCATACTCAGAATTATGATCAGACTAGAGAATCAGCTACCAGCAATGTATCACTCAATATCTCTCTGAATATTCTGGTTAATTTCCCCTACCATCTGAATTGAAGTATTACATGTTTCCCAGGCTTGAGGCTACATTTGCTCCCTCTCACCTCAGTGGTTTGACCACACTGATCTCCTTATTGTAGGAGTACTGGGTAAACTTTAGAGGAGATCAGAAAAGGCAGCTTCACATGGATAGCAAAGGGCTGAGCTGGTTTGTTTATTCTAGCTCCATAGAGGGATAGGATCAGTGTCATCAAAATCTCTTGACACATCTTTCAGTGGGATTAGTGGGTCTCTACTTTGTCTTGCACTGGGCCCCAGTTCTTGCCCTTCTGCACTAGGGGGACTTCTTGGTACCATTTGGACCCCTTTTGGGCTCTTGACCCCACTCTCATACTTTCCTCTCCATTGTTTCCCATGACCCAAATTTTACAAAGGAAGTTGGCCTAAGAATGGTGAGAGGCTCTTAGGAAGGAAATTCTAAGACTGTAAATAAACAAAAGTGATTCTAGTAAGAAGTTAAGTAAACCCTGTCTAAAGATTATGGTGTAGATTCACAGGAAATTCATAGATCAACTTAGATTTTAAAAAGACATTTAGAGAAGGTGGAAGTAAGGACAGATAACAGAGTGACACAATCTTAGAAGAAGGACAGTAGCATTGGCATTCCAGAATGACAGTGAGTGCTAAAGACATCAAAAAAGGGTCTTTATGGATGTATTTGGGACAGGTCCACTACCCAGTAGATGAGATTATGATAGTGGATGACATAGAAAGATGGAGCCACTTAAATCTCAATGCTGTTTTTGTTTTTTGGATAAAGAAGAATGGCCCTTGGACTGAGAAGGATCAAATAGAAATGGTCAAGAGGGAAATTCATTCAGAAATTTGGTTCAACATTCATGAAATACTTGGAAAGCACTGAACTGAGTGCTGGGGATAGAAGGGCAAAAGTAAAAGTCTTTGCTATAATGGAGTTTACATTTACTGGGGGTAAACTATGTATATTAGTATGTAAACACAAAGTCATTGGAATTGGGAGAAAGTACTTTATTTGGGAATTTTAGGAAAAGCTCACATAGGTGGTAGAACTTGGGCTGAGGCTAGAAGGATAGAGATTCTAAGGTAGAAATGAGAAGAGAGTGTATTCTAATCCTAGGGAGAGACTACGTGAATATGAGGGATGATATTTTGAGTTGGGGAAAAGCTAGTGGTCCAGTTTGGTTGAAATGTAGTGTGCATTGAGGGGAATACTAGCAGCAAAGTTTTCAAAGGTAGGCAAGAACCCTCCAATGGGGCTTTTAAATGCCATGCTGAGGAGTTTGTATTGTTTGCTTTATGTCTTGATTTTTGGGGGAAAAAGAAAGAGAGTGATGTTTTTAAACTAGGACCTATGAGAACATTCCTGGAAAAATATTAGAAGTCATTAAAGAAATGGTATATAAACATTGAAAAAAAGGAAGCAATGATCCTTAAGAACCAGAAAGGCTTTATCTAGAACAGTTCATGCCAGACTAACTTCATTCCTTTTCTTGGAAGATAAGAAATCTGTCATAGATATAACATACTTGGATTTCAGCAAATATTTGCTAAAATCTTTCAGTCATCTTTGTGGCCAAGTATGTTACATTTCATTCCTCCCACAGCATTCTCAAGGGGGATTGGGGAGGTCTAGGTTCTCTGCCATTGTCTCCAGCCCTCACCAATAGAATTCCCTCAGTTGTAGGGAGTAGGTCTCCTCCACCCCAGTTCCATTCAGCCACTAATAGTCTGAAGAAATATTTACTTCTGAAGGTAAAATAAGAAATATACATACTCCCCAATGTGTGAGGTTTACCCCTCCCTCTCTTGTACCACCTCATTTTCTAAGGAGGGGAAAGGAATTATGTTTATAGTTGAGCTCAGTTCCTGTAGAGTACACACTCTGAGTTCCAAGTCCAAACTCCTTTTTGGGCTGGAGTTCCAGGCTCCCTAGTTTCTCAGGGCTTCCTTGCTGGGCTGGCTGTCTGAAGCCCCAACTCCTCTGGAACTCTGGCTATGAGGTTGCTGTGGCTTGAGGTCTTGGTCCGGTGGGTCTGGTGGGGATCCCTGCCAACACCTGAATCTGAGGACAAATGAAACAAAACAGAAACAAACACCCCTAGAACCAAGAGAAGCCTTGGAGCCAAGAGAAAGAGGAAGAGCAGAGAAAAAAAGTCCTCCTCTCACCAGCTCAGTTCATGGCACTAGAACTAGTGGGTGAACTGTAATCTTCACCCTCTGGATGAAGATTTCCCCTATGATTTAGGGGAAAACAAAACTTTCATAAACTAGAGCAGGTCCAGCGAAGATTCACCAGGTTGATGAGAGGATTGTGGGACTTGCCATATAAAATTTTTACCTGTAAAAGATAAGACTTGGGGGGCAGTCATGATAGATGTCTTCAAATATTTGAAAGGGTGCTATTTTGAAAAGAGAATTGATTTGTTCCACTTGGTCCCAGAAGGCAGAACTAAGCACTGAGTGGGAGTTAGAGGCAGATTTCGTCTCCATGTAAGGGGAAGACTTCCTGACAACTGGAGCTGTCCACAAATGGGTAAGTCTAACCTGGGAGATCTCAGGCTTTTTCTGCCCCCAGAGGTTTTTAAGCATAGAGATGGATTGACATTTATTGCTGACAGTTTGGGGTATGGTGGTAGTTAGTTTGGTATAAGTTATGGGATTATGAGGTCTCTGAGGTCCATTTGAACTCTTTGATATCCTGTGGTTTTGTGAGATTCTACTGAAGCACCCCACATTCTACTCTCCTCAGTGAATCCTAAACTGGCTAGATGGCATAATGGGTAGAGTGTTGGACTTGAGTCGGGAAGCCCTTTGTTCAAATCCTGATTCAAACACTAGCTGTTACTCCATCTCTAAAATGGAGATAATAGCATCCACCTCTCAGAGTTTCTGTGAGGTTCAAATGAAATGCCATATAAAGCATTGCTGTTGTTCAGTCATGTCCAACTCTACATGAAGCCATTTTGGGTTTCCTTGGCAAAGATACTAGAGTTGTTTGCCATTTTCTTCTCCAGCTCATTTTTACAGATGAGGACTTGAGGCAAACAGGGTTCAATGACTTGCCCAGGGTCACACAGCTACTAAATGTCTGAGGCCAGATTTGAACTCATGATGATAGTCTTCCTGACTCCAGGCCCAGTGCTCTGTCCACTGTACCACCTAGCTGTGCCATATGTAAAGCATATGTACACCTTAAAGGGCTATACAAATGCTATTATTAAAATTAAGAATATATCTTTCAATATAGGATTCCCATAGGTGTTGCGGACCCTCATTGATCTGAGACCTAGTTGGTTACAGGACTCCTTAACAGCAGGTCTCCCCAAATTCTTCTTGCTGGCTTCTCTTGCATAATTATCTCTAACACTTGGCCAAGTGAGGGCATGAAGTCTTTTGTTAGGACATCAGGAACTGCTTTAACTCTTTCAAGTAAAATAGCCAATCTGGGTAATTAAGTATACATTAAATAAAAATGCCTGGAGTGTTTTCCTGGCTCTACTACTAAATAGGTGTGTGAACTTGTTCAGACAAGTCACTTAAACTCTGTGCCTCAGTTTCCCCATCTTAAAGGCAAGGAGCTAGAGAAGTCAATTCCTAAAATCCCTCCCAGCTCTAACAGTCTATGTTTTAAGATCCCTCTCAGCTCTGACATTTTTTTGTCTTAAGGTCCTTCCTGGCTCCAACAGCCTATGTCTTAAGGTCTCTCCAGTCTCTGACAATGGGGGTGATCCTATGATGCTTTCAGGAGAACTGGAAGAATTCACTTCCCTGGCACTTGACTAACCCACATACCTAGATACAGCCTGATAAAGTTGGACAGGGAGCATAAATAACACTCAGGGAGGCCTCAATTTCTTCCCATAAAATATCTGTTTAAGCATAAGCACAATACATGGAAAATGAGTCTCTTGAGATAATTGAGTTTCTGGTTATTGTAGTACAGGCATTGCCAATGTAATCACTGACTTTCAATTCACAAATCCTATTTGTTGTTCCTTTTGTGAGAACAATATATAACATTTTCTACTTACTCTAGGTAGAATAAACAAATCACTTTCCTTCATATTGGCCTTTCACCAATAGGACTGTTATTGAATGTGAGAGTGTTTATGTTGAGGGATTGGATCGATCCAGCCATGCTGGTTTTTTTTTTTTGGAGGCATTAGATATTAACAAATATGTTGCCTAATGGAGTTTCTAGCATATGAGGCCTAAGCAAGCCTCCTTATCACCCACTGCTGTACCAACTGGCTTAGACAGGGACTATATGAGGTAAGTGAGACAGCTAGAGTTCACGGTAGTGGTTTGATACGGTGGAAGGTACGGCACTGACCTTGAAATCAGAAGGCCTGATTTTAGGCCCAGCTATGTGCTTTTCAGCTGTGTGACTTTGGGGGAAGTCACTAATTCTCTGGGGCCTAGCTTCCTGACCTGGATGGCTTTGCTTTCCTCTCCTATAAAAAGGGGGCTATACACTTACCTTGGGCATCTAAGCGGTGCCACAGTGCATAGAGTGCTGGGCCTGGAGTCAGGAAGACTCCTCTTCCTGAGTTCAAATCTGGCCTCAAACACATTTCTTTCACATTGCTAGATGTCCCAACGTGGATAAGAATATGAAATATCTCCACACCCCTGAAAAGGTGAAGACCCACAAGAAGGAGCAGTAGGTTTCTAGACTACTGGCTGAGGTTTCAGTTCTTTCTGTGTCCTTTTCTGCGTAAATAAAATTTGTTCTGTGTTTGATGCCTTATGAGTCTGAGTGCTCATAAGGGGAAGTGAAGGACACTCTTAAGGTAAGGCTGATGTTCCCAGATAACATCTAGAGAGATCCAGATTTCTGGCATGGTGGATAGAGTGCTGGGTCTGGGGTCAGGAAGACTCGTCTTTCTGAGTTCAAATTTGGCCTTGGACACTTACTAGCTGTGTGACCCTGGGCAAGTCACTTAATCCTGTTTGCCTCAGCTTCCTCATCTGTACAAATGAGCTGGAGAAGGAAATGACAAACTATTCTTGTATCTTCGCCAAGAAGACCCCAAATGGGGTCACAAAGACTCAGACAGGACTGAAAAATAACATACACCTGCCTTATGTGACGATTGAAAAGTTTGAGAGATTCAGTTTTATTAATTATGGCTAGCAGATAATGAATAAAATGATGATCATTTGGCTTTCTCTAGTAGACTAAAGACAAATCATGGTAGCCACTTAATATTTAAATACTCTTGGAGAGCTGGCGTTCTCAGTAGGTAGAAATCAACTCTGGTTAATAATCAGTGAGAGAATGAATATTATAATGAGATATGTGCTTATTCTAATGAAAATCTTACTGTTCTCTACCCAGACTTAGCTTGAGTAATCTAGACAAAATCTACCCAGTCCTTCCTGAGTAGAACACAATGGGCCAGAATTCATCTAGATTAGACTCTCTTTGTAAAGTCTTCTAGTTGGGTAGAGCCAGAAAGTGTAACCAGAGGATTTGGGCAATCTCGTCTATCAGCAATGTCCTTCATACGGACTGGGCTTTGAATGAGGAAATAGAAATGGAAAAAAACCCTGGATCTCCCCAATATTAATTGGTTATTAATATGAGAGAAAAATAATTTCTCTCACTTGTATCAGTGGTGACTGTGAGGATTAAATAGGAATATTTATGTAGAAATGCATAAAGGTAGTAATGATTGTCAACACTTACACGGTGCTTAACTGGGTCATTATGTCCTAACAAACCCCTATTTGAGATTTTCTTGGCAAAGACACTGGAATGGTTTGCCGTTTCTTTCTCCAGATCGTTGTACAGATGAGGAAGCTGAGGTAAACAGGGTAAGTGACTTGCCCAGGGTCACACAGCTAGTAAGTGTCTGAGGCCAGATTTGAACTCAGAAAGATGATTCTTGCTGACCCCAGACCCAGCACTCTATCCACCATGCCAGAGATCTGGACCTCCCTATATATTATCTGGGAACATCAGCCTTACATTAAGAGTGTCCCTCACTTCCCCTTATGAGCGCTCAGACTCATAAGGCATAAGAACAGGTTTTATTTATACACAAAAGGACACAGAAAGAACTCAAACCTCAGCCAGTAGTCTAGAAATTTACTGCTCCTTCTGGTGGGTCTTCCCCTTTTTGGGGGTGTAGAGATATTTCATATTCTTGTACTAGTACCCATGTCGGGACATCTAGCAAGGTGAAAGAATTCAGAATTTCTCTGGTGAATCAAGAGGATCTTCCTCCTTCTGGTAGATAAACCCTTATAGTCCTGCTGCTCGGACGTTGCTCCAGAACAGGACAAGGTCAGTGCTTGCATGATCTGGTTACCCAATACTGTGGCTCTTCTTTCTAATTCTAGTCTCATGATTTTGTCATGAGCTTCTCTCCCCAGGGTCTCCATTGTTCTGTTGTCTCGGAACTCACTTCGGCTTCACTGCTCTATTTTCCCATTATGCCTTCCTCTTTGCTCCTCAGGAGAATGCTACAGCATTTATGGAGCCTCCAGACTGTTAGAAACTTCCCAGCTTTTAGACAGACCCAAATCTGGAATGCCCCTGGGCCATTTAATTTTTTTTTTTTGTATTTTTATCTGGTTCCCATTGGCTCTTCCTTCCACACAAAAGGATATTTTCAGATGACCAAGAGAATCTCCCACTACTTTCACTGCTCCACAGAGTCTGCGATTTTCACTCTTGTTTGAGATCAGTCAGCCAGTCAATAAACATTTATTAAATACCTACCATATTCCAGTCACAAAAGAAGGCAAAAGAGAGTTCCTGTCCTCAAGGAGCTCACAATCTGGTGGAGGAGGCAAGCAAAAAATATATACAAACAAGCTATATAAAATATAAATAAGAAGTAATTTACAGAGTGAAGGCACCAATAATAATAACTAACATTTACATAGTGCTTACTGTATGCCGAACACTGTACTAAGTGCTTTATAATATCTCATTTGATCCTCACAACAACCTGGGAAGGTAGGTGCTACTATTATCCCCATTTTATGGATGTGGAAATGGAGGTAAATAAGAGGTTCAGTGACTTGACTAGCATCACACATCTAGTAAATGTCTGAGGTCATATTTGAACTCAGGTCTTCTTGATTCCAGGACTAGCACTCTATGCACTGCAGCACGTAGCTGCCTTCCCCATCACCACCAGAATTAAGGGGTTGGGAAGTGTTTCCTATAGAACATGGGATTTTAGGTGGTTCTTAAAGGAGGCCAGCAGGTAGAGCTGAGATGGGAAAGTATTCTAGGGGACCGCCAGAGAAAATGCCTGGAGCAGAGAGATGAAGCGTCTTGCTCGTAGAACAGCCAGGAGGCCGATGAGCCTGGGTCAAAGGATATGAGGCAGTGGGGTAGGTTACGAGTTAGAGCAAGCTTTACGTGTGCCCTCGACGGTCCCAGCTACCTCCTATTCATCTACTTTGAGTTCTGTTAGGGATGGCCTTTATTCCCTCTCTTCGCCAGTCTTCTCATTTCCCATCTTTGGCCGAGGCAGCTGGGCCAGGAATGCAAATCAAATGGTTCCTACTCCAAGAAAGCTAGAAACAAAGTATGGTACCTCCAAGAAACTAGTTAAGGAGATGGGGAAGGAATGAATGGTTTGAGAGGTACAGTGGGACATCTCTGAAGCCAAGGAGAAAAAGCATTCCTTAGGAGGAGGAGGGCATGGTCAATGATACAGATGTTAAAATGGATACAGCTTTTTTTTTTAAAGCCTTTTGTCTTGGTAATTAGGAGTAATTCAATGACCTTAAGTGAGAAGTTTATTTTATGTATATTTACATATATAGTTGTCATCTCCCCATCAGAATGCTGTATGAGCTCGTTGAGAATAGGGATTCTTTTATTCTTTGTATGCCCACTACGCTTTGCGCCTTGAAGTTGATCAATAAATGCTTATAAGAGGGCAGCTAGGTGGTGTAGTGGATGGTGCACTGGCCCTGGAGTCAGGAGGATCTGAGTTCAAATTCAGTATCAGCTGCGTGACCTTGGTCGTCACTTAACCCTGATTGCTAGCCCCCTATAATAATAAATAAATAAATACATGATTATAACTTGATGGATCTGCTGGGAAATGTAAGAGTCAGGGTTCAGTGAGTCAGTCAACAAACATTTATTAAGCATCTATTACTTGCCAGGCACTAGGCTAAGCAATAGGGGTACAAAGAAAGACAAAGACCTAAGTACCCGCCCTGAAGGAGCTTATGATCTAATGTAGGAAATGACATGTAAACAACTTATGTACATCCAAAATACAGAGAGTGTAAATGGAAGGTGGTCTCATAGGGAAGATCCTAACAGTATTGGGGAGCTGGGAAAGGTTTGTGATTGAAGAAGAGAATAAAAGGCTGCCAGCACTAGAAGGGACAGGAAGGCACAGAGCATTAGAACTAGCTGGAATGTGACATTTTCCACAGGAGAAATTACTGGCTACCAAGGGGAATTCTCTTGTCCAAGGTCAGACAGCTAACAGGCAATAGAGCTGGCTGCTCTGTTACATCATGACGCTTCCCTGTGCCTCCTTTGGCTGAGTCTTAGCCACCAGAGGGCCTGAATTGACTGAGCAGTCAGTCAGCATTCTCACAGAAATGTTTGTGTTTTTAGGACTTCAGTTGTATATTAAGCTAAAATGATCAATTGGAGAACAATGCCTGGCTCGATAGTAGCAGGAGATGGACATCCTGCTGAGAAAGAGAGCAGAGGGTAATAAGATATTGGGAGTGACTGCATCCCTCAATGAGTGTGTGTCATGCTTTGTTCACATTCTGCTTTCAGAAAAGACTCCAGGTCTCCCTCTCAGTGGTGGCAATGGCTTTTCAATGAAGATTATCACTGAGCCACGTTCTTATCCGTGGGGCATTGGATTATTGGAGCTGGGGCTGGCAGAGTGGAAAGATGTGGACCGGTGGGGCAAAAGAAAATCCCAGTTCTGTGTTGGGCTCTGGCACTAACCTAGTGAGTGACTGTGGGCAAGACACCTCACCTTTCTGAGGCTCAATTTTTTCTTAAAAACCAGGGAGTGAGGCTAGAACTTTGGTTTGAAATGAAATGAAATTTAAAAATTAAATGAAAATTCCATTAGTTTTCCCAAGTTTATATAATTATCAGTGAATCGGCAAGTTTTTATTAATTGCCTACTATGTGCATGGCACTGTGATAGGCACTGGGGATACAAGTATTAAACAATATGAAAATAGAAAGACAATAAGTAGCTAAAATATATATCCCATAAATATAAATTTACTAAATATCTACATATACAGGTGAAATAGTTAAATACAAAGTTGCTTGGGAGGGAGAGCACTAGCATTTGAGGACCTGGAAAGGCTTCATGTAGAAGATAGTGAAAGTAAAAAGGGATATCCACTATGAAATCTTTTTCTTGCCCATTCTTAGGTTCAATCTGCTATTTTATCAGTATGGGAAACCTCCGTTATGAAAACTCCAACCTCTTCTATATACTGGCAACTTGTCTGAAATTCTCTAGTCCTAGAGAATTAATTGCCTGGAGGCACTGAGAGATTATTGTTACTATTATTGTTTGTTCTTTCTTGAAGAAGACCATGACATCAGGGAGGTGATGCTATGACATGCAAGTGAATTGAATTTAATTGAGGGAGGGCTGTGCCATCACCAGCATCACTCTCTCTTCTGGAGCCATTTGGGTTCGGTGGCAAGATATAGATCAGGATGACTTGAGATGGCCCCAGATGCAGTGGGAGACCTTGTCCTTTTTAAGCTAAGGTCTTTTCCAGGTCACTGAGAGATTAAGTGACTAGATCATTGTCACACATGTGACATGTAGTAGCATGTGCTACTGCTGGTGGGACTTGGACCCAGATCTTGCTATCTTCAGGCTTTATCTCCTAAGCTCTCTCTGCCTTCCCCCTTTCTCCCTGTCTTTTCTTCATGCAGATTTGTTAATCTGATCACCTATGCCTTTGAATAAAGCTACAGAGGGCTTCATAAGCTGATTTAGGGGTGTGGGGCTCATAAGCATGTGTGTCTGAGATCCCTGGGACTGCATGGTTCCTTTCAGCTCTGGTGTTCTGTGTTCTATATTTTAAAGCTTCCTTCAGTTCCAGCATTCTCTGATTTTTGTTCCAAAGTCCCTTCTTTCTATAGCATTCTATTCTATTACTTAGGATCCTCTCAGCTCTGACATTCAATGTTCTAAGGGCCCTGACAGCTCTAATATTTGATATTTTACGATTCCTTCCAGCTCTAACTTTCTATATTCTATATTTTAAGATCCCTTTTAGTGCTGCTGTTTTATCTTCTGTGCTCTAAAAACCAAAAGCCTCCCACTCTTAATGATGTATGATCCGTTGAATCTCAATCATGTGGGGGCAGCCCAGGAACTATGGTACAGATTGGTTACATGAAGTGAATGATACCAGTTTTCCTTCTGATCCTCCTAGTCATTACACCTGTTACCTTTACAGGAGAAATGCAAATTTTGTAAGAATACAGCTCCACTTATGTTACCCTGGGGCCATCCTCCTTTCCTCTTTCAGACCCCAGGGGAGTCTATGGAGAATCGACAGACAGTTGATAGTAGATGTTCAAGAAGGACATTTTTTTTATGAGGTAGTGGAAAGAATACTGAGATTAGAGCAAAATGGGCTGGGTTTGAATCACAGCACTGCCCCTTACTAAATGAGCATATGTGTCTTTGTGGGGGTGGGGTGGCAAGTAACCACTTTAATGTCAGTTTTTTCATCCTTCAAATAGAGTTCATAGAACCTGCCTCTCTCACAGGGTTGCAAGGATGACTATATTCAGTACTTAGTAACTAAACTTTGTCTCTTGATTTTGACACGGCTATAGCTCCACTAATACAGATGAGCGACACAGCTGCAATTTAAAGAGTTCCTGGGGGACACTGAGAGGTTAAGTGACTTGTCTGTAGGCACACAGTCAAATCATAGGCGAACTTGAACCCAGGTTTTCTTGGTTCTAAGGATGGTCCTATACTCATGATACCACGTTGCCACTCATTGCTATAAAGCACTATATAAATGTAGGCTATGATTAATACAATGACAACTGTACTTGAGGGCAGGGACCTCCTTTGCCTCTTTGTATTCTCAGTGCTCGGCACAGTGCCTGACACATAGTAGGTGCTTCATAAATGACTGTAATATTCAGTTACCAGATGTTCGCTTACATCACAGCACAATTGGCTGAGACTAGAAGGGTTGATCATTCTGACCACATTGCCTTGTGGGTAGATCATCCTGCCTGGATGGAAAGCAGGATCATGAAATCTCAGAGTTATAAGGGATTTAGGAGTCATTTAATCCAACCCAAATCTGAAGTGTGAATCCTATCTACAATATTCCTAATAAGTAGCCATCCAACCCTCACTTAAAGACCTCCAGGGATGGAATCTCATTGCCTTCTGAAGAAATCCATTCCATTTTTAATTTTAATTTTAATTTTGTTTTTGTTTTTGTTTTTATTTTTAGGCAGTTGGGGTTAAGTGACTTGCCCAGGGTCACACAGCTAGTAAGTGTCAAGTGTTTGTTCTGAGGCTGGATTTGAACTCAAGTCCTCTTGACTTCAGGGCCAGTGCTCTATCCACTGTGACACCTAGCTGCCCCAATCCATTCCATTTTTAAATAGCTTTATTGTTAAGAAGGTTTTCCCCTTAAATCAAGCCTAAACTTGACTTTCTGAAACTTCTCTTCATTTTTGCTACTTTGGCCTTTTTGTAGTAAGTAGTAAGGCCTACTTCACATGTAGGCCTTCAAATACCTAGAAACAGCTATGATGCTTCTCTGCTCCCTTAACCCACATCCAACTTTCTATATTCCAGGCTAAACATTCCTAGATCCTTCACCTCTTTCTTGTATTTCTTGATCTTAGGGACCCTTTCCGTTATGGTCACCCTCCTAAGATATGGTCCAGTTTGTCAGTATTCTTCCTACAATGGGGCTGGTGGAAGTGGGACATAGCACAAGAAGATGATCACCCTCCCATCACTATGGACACCATACCCCTCAATAGAGACTTAAATTGTATTAGCTTTTGTGGCTTCTGGGTCATATCATTGTGTCTTATTCTTTTTGTTTGTTTGTTTGTTTTTCAGTCATGTTCAGTTGTGTCTGAGTATTTGTGACCCCATCTGGGGTTTTCTTGACAAAACGCTGGAGTGGTTTGCCATTTCTTTCTCCAGATCATTTTATAGATGAGAAAACTGAGGCAGAGTTCAGTGACTTGCTCAGGGTCACTAAGTTAGTAAATATCTGAGGCCAGATTTCCTGATTCTAGGCCTGGCACTCTGTCCACTTCAACACCTGGCTGTCCCTTATTCAGTTTATACAATACATTAAAACCCCAAAATCTTTTTCATGGGAAGTGTGGTTGGGCCATATTTCCCCAATCCTATGCTTGTGAAGCTTATTTTTTTAACCTAAGTATAGGACTTTATTTTTATCTTGATTCAGTTTCCTCTTATTTAAGCCTAATATTAACCTAATGAGGATTTTTGGGTCTTGTCACCACAAGTATTAGTTATTTCTCCCTGTTTCATGTCATCTAAAAATCTGTTAAGCATGCTACCTCTGCTTTTGTAGAAGTTCTTATTCAAAATCTTCGAACAACATAGGGCCAAGGGCCAAAATCCTTAGGATGCTTCAACCAAGACCTTCCTCCAAGTTGACAATGAGCTATCGATCTAGCTACAGTACTGAATCTTCTTAACTGTAATATTATCAGGTCCACATTTCTTTATCTTGTCCATAATGATATCATGAGAGATGTGAAATGCTTTGCTGAAATCTGAGTACACTGTGTCTATGGCATGTCTCATCTCTACCAGTTGTTGTGAAGACTGGCCTGTTGTTAGGCCCTTCGTCACAGAAGTAACTTTATTGTTTGACCGCTGATTGGCCTACTTATATACCAAGACATTCTTATATACCCAATCCTTCTATTTTGGCCAGAAACCCTGAGGGTCTTTACCTCTCAGATTGAATTTTTTTTTTTACTAGGTAAAATAGGCCATTCTTTGCCTCATTTTTTACCTGGGGATAAAAATGGGCATTGCCTCAGTGAAACCAAGCTGTTAAAGGTTGAAAAGTCCAAGGTCCCCCCTCCCTGCATCCTGTGACATCTCCAGTCCTCCTGATCCTATATCTCACCACTGGACCCACATGGCTCTGAAGGAGAAAATGAGGCTGGTGACTCTGTACAGCCCTTCCTCACTTAGATCCAATTCACTTGCATGTACAGCATCACTTCCCTGATGTCATGGTCCTCTTGAGAAAGAAGAACAAACAACAACAATCTATGTACTCAACATTGGTTTCATTAGCTTCATTTAGACAAGGAATGCAAAGCTCTCCTTATCATAATCACTTATCAACTTCATCTAATCCATGTATGTAAGGCTACCTGAGATTTCCTAATATGATGCCTTTGCTGTCCGCAGGGGTAGGGGCTGTTGCCATCCAAATCACCTGCTGATTGACTGACCCTAACGTCTCCCTCCTACTTGGTTCTTGTGATTCTGCCCAATAACAACAGTAAGGGTGGAGACTTGGAATCGGGGCTCTTGACCAGGGTACTCAGCCCACCATGTTCCTGTGTATTACCTATTGTGTTTCACTTGCCTGCCTGTAGGTATGAAACTGCCTGATTTGCAATCTATTGAGCACTTGTGTTCCTTACCCATGATCTGGTACCAAAGCTATGTAATCCATTTAAACAATGGGAACGAAGTTAATTTGGCATGATCTACTTTTGATGAAGCCATTCTTGACCGTTAGTGGCCATTGCTTTTTTTCTTTATATTCAAAGAACATCCATTTAGTAATAGAAGCTAAAATTTAACTGGAATGAAAGTCAACTCCCTGGGTATATTTTCTTTTTAGAGGAAAGTTCAACATAAGGAGGGGCTGGTCTTTTTGGCTTAGATCAGACATAGACTTGGGTTGAATCCCATCATAACTAATAGTTTTTGATCTCCAGAGAGTCCCTTTATTCCCTTAAGATGCTACTCAAGCATCTTCTCCTTCATGGAACTTTCCTGATCTCCCCGTCCCCCAAACTGCTAGTGAGATCCCTCCCAAATTACCTTGTATTTAACTATTTGTTATATATTTGCATTTTTAAACTTTTAATATTTATTTTGAGTTGGCATTTCATCCACTGTACTGGCATCCCTATCTTGTAGCACATTGTAGATACTTTATAAATACTTGTTGATTGGTTGGGCTAAGCTCTTGGATTCACCAGAAGAATTAGTTGCTATTCCTGTTGAAGGAGCACTCCAGGACTGCTTCTTGCACTCTACATATCTCAGCTCAGGGCTCTGCACACAGTAGGTCTTTAATGTTTGTTCAACTGTATTAAAACTGTTGTGTATAATTCAACTCATCATTTATTTATTAAGGACTGACTATATTTGATACCTTGTGTTCAGGGTTAGGGAAACAAAGATGAAACCAGCCAAATTGTGGCTTTCCTAGAGCTTATAATCAGTCTATCAGGAGCATAAGAACAGATAATAAACAGATATTGATGGTAAACCTATAATATAATAGATGTATAAGACAGCAAACCAAAATTCCATGAGAGATTTGAAGGAGGGGACTCTCGTGGACAAGGAAATCAGGATTCATGGAAGAAGTGGCACATGACTTGAAGGAAAGGAAGGATTTTATCAGGTAGAAGTGTGGAGGAATTGGTAAATTGTAAAGAGGCAGAGGGTAGAAAGGATAGGGTGAGATTGTGGAATTGCAAGAAGTCCAATCTGGCTGATATATAGAATAAGTGGAAGCAAATAGCATGATGGAACATTTGAAAAGTTAGGGATGTGCTTTGGCCATTGGCAGGACCTGCTGAGGAAACCTCGTCTGTGTGGTCACATGCAGGAACCTGTGAACGTGTCGCTTTCTTGACAGACACATCCTGCTTTTGAGTGTGTTGCTAGTTGGTCTATATGCTCAATAATCCTTGAAAGCATTGAGGGACACAGGTTTTATATATTTGGAAATGGAAGGGACCTAGTTGTCATATAGTCCAGTCTTCTCACTTTACAGATGAGGAAGCTAAAGCCAAGGAATATTAAGTGACTTGCCCAAAGAGGTGGTAGAGACTGGACTTAAACCTGAGTCCTCAGTCTCCAAACTCAATGCTCTCTCTATTATATCATGATTGTGGTTTGAGTGCTTGAGGAAGAAACTGAGATGAAAAACCATGGCTACTTAGAGCAGTCATTGGGCAGCTAGGCACAGTAGATAGAGCAAGGGGTCTGCAGTCAGGAAGACCTGGGTTCAAATCTGGCCTCAAGCACTTACTAGATGTGTGACTCTGGGTAAGTCACTTAATCACTATTTGCCTCAGTTTCTTCATCTGTAAAATGAGGATCAGGATAGCATCTACCTCCCAGGATTGTTGTGAGGATCAATTGAAATAATAATCGTAAAGGGCTTGGTACAGTGCCTGGCACATAGTAAGTACCATATAAATGTTAATTATTATTATTATTTTTATTATTATTATTATTGTTATTGTTATTATCTTCATCCATTCCTGTTTAGGAGCTTCTTCTACACTATGTACTTTTACTCCACATCTGTCAGCTTTCAGGAGTAACAACAGCAAGATTGGAGAAGAAGAAGATAAGTGATTGGCGGTGAGAAGCTGATTCTTGCTGTCTTGTTCCATTCACTTTAATACATTTATTAAGCATATACTATATGCCACGAATTGTGCTACTGTCTGGAGATTCAAAGATGTAAAATGATAATTTTTCCCTTAAAGGAGCTTAAATCTAATAGAGGGAATGTGTATGATACAAATTAGATTGTGAGAAAGAGGGATATAGTTAAAGTGACTTAAGAAATTGTAAGGAGGCAGAATCAAGGAAGATCTCATGGAGCTTTGTGGGGCAGTGGACACAGTACCTTGGAGTTCAGAAGATATGAGTTCAAATCCTAACTCAGACACTTATTAGACTTATCTTGAGCAAGCTACTTCTCTCTTGGCCTCAGTTTTCCCATCTATAAAATCATGGGGTTGGGCCCAGTAGTCTCTAAGACACTTTTAAGCTTTGTGAGCCTATGTGTGGGTGGCATAAACTAAATCTTAAAAGCAGAGAAGGATTTTACAGCCACAAGGAGTGGGTAGAGTGTTCCAGACATGGGGAGGGGGCAGTCTTTGTGAATGTGTGGAGGCAGGAGAAGGTTGGATGAGATCAGGGAACAGCTCCTTCTCTGGGCAATAAGGCTGGACAGGTAAACTGCAGCCATACTAGGGCAGGAAATTTTTGCTTCTCTAATAAGTGACTGGTGGGGAGTAAGCTGTGCCAAAATGAGAGGGAAAATAACTCATGAATTCCACAAAGGTATTGGTGAACTTTAAAGGCAGCTGATCGGAATTGCAGCTTTGGATATCCCCACAGCCTCCTGTGCCACAGGGATGTGTCTATGATGACAAAAGAAGCTGCTTAATTTCTGTCAGCAGGCATTAACATCATTTTGGAACTCCTTTCATTTCTCTAGCAGATTTTCCCATCCCCATGCTCTGTTGGGTGTGGTCTCAATGCTTTGATAATTATGAATAATTCATGGGAGAGACATCAGTCACTCATGGAGCGAGGAAGGGTGACATCTCTAATGTGGCAGCAGACATTCCCACCACCCCCAATGACAGATCCCCTTCTGTTAGAGCTTG
This sequence comes from Phascolarctos cinereus, assembly GCF_003287225.1. Lineage (NCBI taxonomy): Eukaryota > Metazoa > Chordata > Mammalia > Diprotodontia > Phascolarctidae > Phascolarctos > Phascolarctos cinereus. The sequence goes on along the minus strand of NW_027555847.1, from coordinate 124,740,867 downwards.
GCGGCAGCCATCAGAGGAGGGGCAAGTTCATCAATTCTTCTCAAGTCACTGTGATGGCTTCCACAAAGAATTTTCTTCATTAGGATTTAAGAGTTCAATCATGATAACAACACCTGGCTCAGATACAGGATGCTTCTTATGGCCATTGTCCACCAAAATGGACAGGTGGCCTTCATGACAATGACAGAGGCCAAGCCTTTACCTGATCAGACAAAAGAGTTGGGGTTGTGGGATTCAGGACACCAGATGGGGAGGTGGTTAATACAGTGTTCTGGGCCAAGCGATTGTGCCAATAGAAAGACTGAAAAAAAAATATCCTACCCCTATCTGTTGGAAAAGAGTCAATTTGGTGATCACTGACAATATAATTTCAGTGTAGCAGCTTTGAATCATGAAAGGTGAAAGCTGGAATGGACCTTTGAGATGATCTATTCCTACCTCCTCATTTGAAAATGAGGAGACTGGGCCTTAAGCCTATTCCCTAAGATTTCTCATCTAATCACAGAACCAATCGATCAATCACCAAGCTTTTATTAAGCGTCTTCTATGTGCCAGGCCCTGGGAACACCAGAGAAAACAAATTAGACAGTCCTTGCCCTCAAGGAGTTTACATTCTATTGGGTGTATACACATATGTGTATACAAAACCTGAAAAATTAATTTTGGGGGGATTGCTGAAGGATATCAGGAATAGTCACTTGTAGCAGGTAGCATTTGAACTGAGCTTTGAAAGAAATTAGAGATTTTAAGAATTGGAGATGAGGAGGAAGTGCATTCCAGATGTGAGGGCCAGACTAAGCAAGAGCATGGAGATAAAGGAAATGTACCGTATGGTGGACAGCACGAAGGGGACAAATGTGTATTAAGAGTAGAAACTGAGGGAGTTAGAGATCGTGAAGGGCTTTAAAAAAGGCATTCCTATTTTATTCTAGAGGTAATAGGGATTGACTGGAATTTATTGAGAAGGGGAGTGATATAGTCAGCTTTGTTTAGGGACATAATTTTTTGCAGCTGGATGGTAGATAAGATTGGTGATGGAAGAGGCCAATTAGGAGGCTTTTCAGTAGACCAGGCAAGAAGTCATAAAGACCTGAACTAAGGTGTTGATTATATGAATAGAGAGAAGGGAGTATATATGAGAGATGTTCATGGAGGTGAAATTGGGAAGACTTGGCAATGGATTGCCCAGTGAGAGGGAGGCATCAAAGATGACTCTGAGGCTGTGAATTTGGGTGATCACGCTCTTGACCCAAATAGGGAAGTGTGGAAGTGGGATTAGTTTTGGGGAAAGATAATAAATTGTAAGTATGTCAATTGAAGGACTCCTTTTTACATTTGTCTTCACTGGACCACTTCTTATAGAAAATGGTTTCTTTTTGTGAGAAGCTTAAGAAATGTGGGTATTTCATTTTGTCCCTCAATTCTTGAGGTTTCCATCTTAAGACCATGCCCATCTTTTTAATACCAATATCCTTTTGGCATTATTACATGGTGGTGAGGCATCTGACAAACACTACAATTTCTGAAGAATTAAAAATGAGTTACATCCAGGGGTCAATGGGAAAGTTCATGGTTGATGTGAGCAGGATGCAGCACCTCAACAAATACTATGAAGAATAAAGGATGTGATTAAAGAAATATATTCTCAGAAAAGATGGATTGGTAAAAGGGGAATTCAGATGAGCCCAAGTGAGCCCATTACCATTCTCCCAATGTGAAGAAAAGAAAAAGGAAGGCTCCAAGGATATTGGTTGAACCCCCTTTGGTGTTATTATGGAAGGTCCCTAGAAAAGACTCACATAGGATGAGCAAGCACAGATGGGTTGAAAGCTACATTATTGAGATCGAAGATCCATTGGAGTATTTTCAGCATAATCTCTTCTATTAATGTATGCATTTAACCTAGTCAGCACTTAATAAGTTCTCTCTCTCTCTTCATATAGATTTCAAAGTGCATCTATATCTATTATGGGTAGAAATCTGAGGTAAGTAGCCATGGCTTGCAGGTCAACCACCCCTGGTACTTTCCTCCCTGGCTTGTAAAGTAATATATGTTCACCAATGGTTCTGACTTCCCCACCTAGCTAGCTTGCTGTGGCACAGTTAAAATTCCCATAATGGCCACATTAGTATATGTCTATCATGCCTTCTGCACTGATACATTAAGACCGTCCTTGGCCACCATTTGGGGCTTTCCCTGGGAGTACCCCAGTCCCACTGTGAATCCAGGCCTCCTCAAGCACTGCCCAATGGCATTTTAATATTTAATTCCCCTGGGATAAAATTTAATCCCAGGGGGATTAAATAATAAAATACATTTCATTGTCAAGAGTTTTAAGCATTAAACCTTTGCTTCCAAACCCTTTGGTGTTCAGTGTGCTCTCCCATTATAAACTGCTGTCGAAAAATAAGTAAGCAGATTTTGGCTCAATCTGAGGAAAGCTTCCTAATAATCAGAGCTATCCAAATTTGGAAGGATAATGGAGTTCCCTACCAGAGACTGGATGACCACTGGCAAGAGTGTTGCAGAGATATTGCTTTAGGTAAAGTGTGGATAGTATTATCTTCAATATGCTTTCCCAAATGGAAATTGCATGAGATCATTTGGTTCACTCTTCTCCTTATACAGGTTAGAACACTGAGGCCAAGAGAGGTGAAACAACTTAGCCAGGGACACACAGACAAGAAGGTCCACTGGTTTCAAAGCCACTGCTCATAGGCTGCCTTCCCCATTCCCCAAGATCTGGTGTTTAGAGGGAAAGGACATACTGTCTCTCAGACCTCTACATCTGCTTTATTTGGAAAGGCTTTTGTTTACCTCCAAAGAAGTGTACATGACTAATTATCATGAAAACCAAGTTTCATCATCTAGTGAATGATTCAAGGTCTAATTCATCTAAAGTAGGAGGGCTGTGATGGGCAGGCATCTATCCATCAATGTTTTTGGGCCACCTGGACTAACATACTTTAAGGACCAAGAAATTCCCAAAGCAGATTAATCTGCACTGGATAGAATGGAGGATTGAAAATTAAAATTTGACTAGAATGAAGGAAAACAATTGAAGTGCAAACACTACCAGCTTGCCTCAGGAATGGGAAATTAGAAGGTCACTAAATGACACCTCTTAGTGGGGACAAAATCAGAGAGCTGGCCAGGTTGGCCAGAGAAGGAGTCAAACAACCCCAACAATCAGCAAGGCCTTCAGCCTTTCCAATGGCTCTGACTTCAAGGCTCATTATGGAGCTTTCCAAAGGCTCGGCCCAAACGGTGGTTAGAATTGGAGTCTTACATGAAAAGACTTTGCTCCAATTACTTCCACAAGCTTATTAATACCTTCCTAGCTGCCAACCACGTCCATGACCTTTTCAGCTACATCTGTCTCCAAAATCGTTCCCAAACATTTAGCTTTTTTTTTTTTTTCTGTGTGTGCCGTCGGGACTTTAATTTGCCATAGGCTTGGTCAGGCATAATTATAAACCCACTGGAATCTAAAGACTCAGATGACTTCTGGATTTGCCATTTATCAGCTATATGACCCTGAAGAAGTCTTTTTCTTTCTCAGAGCCTCAATTCCTGGCTAGGTCCTAGAAGAAATGTAGATGGGATGCAAGGCAGTTGGATTAAGGACAAATATATTTCATTCAATTATATTCAACAAAGTACCAACTAACTTCCAGGCACTGGAGATATGGCGGCAATGTGGTACAGTGGAAAGGGTAATACAGGCTCTGGAGTCAGTGGATCTGGGTGCAAACTGCACCATTGTGTCTTACAGCCTGTGTCACCTTGGGCAAGGTATTCAATTTCTTTATGCCTTGGGTCCTTCACTTGGAACATAAGGGGGTTCAACTAGATGATCTCTGATACCCCTTCTGGCTCTGTCTATGTTCCTATGACCCAAAGATAGACAGATATGACATAGACCACAATCTCAAGGAACTTAGAATAGCTATTATATATTAAGGGTTACAAAATGATGTGCATATCTTATCTCATTTAATCCCCACAATATCCCTCTGAGGCAAGTGCTATCACACTATCACCATTGTACAGATAAAGAAATGGAAGCTGAGAGAGGGTCACACTGCTTGTCAGTGACTGAGGTAGGATTTGAACTCAGATCTTCCTGGCTCCATGTCCAGCACTCTATTCAGTGATAGCTGCCTATCTAAAGGAGGGGGAAAGACACATACACAAGTAACTAAGATCCAGGGGAGAGTGAGGCAAGGGCCAAGCGGAGGCTTGAATGGGATGCCCCTTTCACAATGAAATGGTGCGGGGTGTCACATAAGAGATGCTTAATAAATGCTATTGACTTGATTTGATTTTTAGAGATCTGTCCAGTACCAAACAGAAGCATATCCCTTCTACATTGCAGCAATGTATTATATTGTATTCTTTGCTAAGGCAGGCTATGGACCTATGAAGTATTTAACTACTGAATGTTTACAGTAAATGTTTAATAAATACCTGTTAGTTAAGTATTAAATGCTGCTCAACTGTAAGAGGAGTGGTATATTAGAATGAATGATCACAAATCACAGTTGGTTGGTTTGGGGAATCCCAGTTAATGGGGGTATAAGCACCGTTGGAAAAATATCTGCATGATATTGGGAATAAGGGAGCAGAAATACACGAGAGCTATACCTATCTATCCATCCATCCATCCATCCATCCATCCATCCATCTATCCATCCATCCATCACTCTATCTATCTATCTATCTATCTATCTATCTATATCTATCTATCTATCTGTCTCTGTTCCCTTATTTATCATATCATGCATATATATATATATATGCATATATATGTGTGTATTTACATGTACATATAGCTGTACCTACGTTTATGCTTGATGATAAAAATTTAGGAGTAGATAAAGGGTGATTTTCCACAGACTGGTTTTAGAGCAGCCTGAAGGTAGAGGTGCACAGAGCCCAACAAGGAAAGGGGTTGGGCAGGGATGAAGATGGAGAACTCACTCTCCTGACAAAATCAGGGAGGGGATTAGAAAGAGTGTTGAATTCAGAATCAGAATTCCTGGGTTTAGTTTTGCTACCTAGTGTCCATGTTGATTATTTCATTTAGAACTGGAAGGGACCTTAAGAGTCATTTAGTCCATCCCTATCATTTTACAGAGAAAGAAACTGAGGCCTTGAGAGGTTAATGACATATCTTAGGTTACATCAGTAGCAAATAAGAGAGCTAGGATTGAATTCGGATAATCTTCCTTTAAATCCAGGACTTTGTGATCTTGGGCTAGTCATTTCTCTTCTTTTCTGTAAAAAAGTAAAAGGTGGGCTCTATGATATTTCAGATTCTTTTATCTCAAAATCTGATGATACCTATGATGGCACAGGACAAGGTTAAGTTGTACAACTGACAGCCATAGAGCCTAGACCTCACCTTGCCTCACCATTTTTTTTTTACCTACCTCTGGAAATGACTTCTGCTATTGTCTCTGTCATTCTCTTCATCAGGCTCTAAAAGATAACTTCCTCCAGATTTGCTCACTTAAATCTTGACATACCAGTCCCTAGACTTAGTAAAGGCCCCTGGCCTTTCCCTGTCCCTATGATGGTTTTCTTCCCTGTAATTGTACCTTTGCTCTGTTGTAATGGGTCCCTTGGTTAGGCCTGGGCTCAACACCTCAGCTGCTAATTGCTTACCCTTAACTTGTCCCATGATTACCTCAAGGGGCTGTCTGAGGCTGGCTTTTGGATACAGTTTGGGAAAGACCAAGATAGCTGACAGATGGCTTGCAGATGATCACTTCATCAGAAACAAGGCCCATTTCACCTAGGGCACAGAGATTACCAAGGAGTTGTGGGATTCTCTTCAAAGAGAGAACTTTTTCTCTTCCCCTTGTCTTTTTTCTTTTTTCTTCTCTTTTTTCTCCTCATTTCTTTCTTCTTCTCTTCTTCCTCCCTTTCCTTCTCTCCTCCCTTTCCCCTTCCCTTCTCTCCTCTCTTCTTCTCTCCCTTCTTTCCCTCTTCTCCCTTTTTTCTCCTCTTTTTCCCTCCCCTTCCTCCTCCCTTTTATCTTTTCTTATTACCTTCCTTCTCTTCTCTCTTCTCCTTCCTTTCTCTCCTCTTTCCCCCCTCCCTTTCCCCCTCTCTTTTCCTCTCCCTTCTCTCCTCTCCTGTCCCCTCCCTTTTCCCCAGTCCCTACTCCCCTTCCTTTCTCACTTCTCTTTTCTCCTGTTTTCCTCTCTTCCCTCCTCTCTACTCCTCTTCTCTCTGTCCTCCTCTCACCTTTTGAACTCAGGTCCTGTGACTCTAAATTCCATAGTCCTCCCATCTCAGAGCTTGATTTGGAATCAGAGAGTATGGCTTCAAATTCCAGTTCTGCCTTTTAGTACCTGTTTGGTATTAAGCTTATCATCCTATCTGGTCCTCAGTTCTCTCATCTCTACAACATATATACAATTACTCCTTTGTTCACTGGGAATGATTCCTCTTTCAAGCACACAGCTTCAACTATTACAAAAGAAGGTAGGTTATTAAAAGCATGAGAACCCACCCCCCAATAATTCTCAAAAGAACAGGTTTCTCCTTATGTAAATTCCTCATCTCAGACCGCCCCCCACAACTCCCACCTCAAGAGCAACTTCTTCTCCTGCAGTTTCCTGTCACTCCCACTAGGTGTCTCCACGTGTTGCTCTCTCTCTTATGCTGTCTACTGTAGTTTTTCAGTACAGGGGACCCAGGAATGCAATAATCTTGATATTTCCCTCTCTGGCAAGAGACCATTACAGGTTTATCGGATCATGGAACAAGAGCAAGAAGGGACCTCTGAGGCCATTTGATTAATGTTGTTATTTTACAGATAAGGAATTAAGGCCTACAGAAGTGAAATGACTTGCCCAAGATCACACAGCTAGTAAGTATCACAGGTGGCATTTGAGCCACAATGTATCCGTCCCATCTGTGCTACTGTAACTTAATACTGATGAGGATCTGCCTTTAGACTTCTTCGTCTGGTAGCACAGTTAGTCAAATAGCATTTATTAAGCACCTACTGTGTGCTGAGCACTTGGTATGCAAAGAAAGGCAAAAGGCCATCCCTGCTCTCAAGGAGCTCACAGGTTAAGGGGGGAGACAACATGTAAGTACCATGTACAAGCATGCTTTTTACAGGATAAGGTAGAGGTAATCTCAGAGGGAAGACGCTAAGTTTAAGGACTGAAAGAGGCTTCTTAAAGAAGATGGGATGTTAGCTAAGGTTAAGGAAGCCAGGAAAGCTAATAGCTGAGAGATGAGGAGGGAGGAAAGCAGAGGATAAGGAAGGAAACAAGTATTTATTTAGTACCTGCTATGTGCTAGGCATGGTGCTAAGTACCATGCAAATCCTCACAATAACCCTGAGAGGTAAGTGCCATTATTATCCCCATTTTATAGTTGAAAAAATTAAGGCAAATAGTGGGTTGAATGATTTGCTCAGAGTCATACAGAAAGTCATGTCTGACTCTTTGTGATTCTATTTGGAGTTTTCTTGGCAAAGATACTGCAGTGGTGTGCCATTTCCTTCTTCAGCTCATTTTACAGATGAGGAAACTGAGGCAAACAGGGTTAAGTGACTTGCCCAGCACACAGCTAGTAAGCATATTAGGCTCGAGTTGAACTCAGGTCCTCTTGACTCTAAGGCCCGTGCTTTATCCACAAGCGACCTAGCTGCCTCATCACACAGCTAGTGAATATCTGAATTTGAATACAGGTTCAGTGGTCTGTCCACTGTGCCACCTGACTGCTATAACTAGATCTCAGTGACCAGGGCTTTACTCTAGGAGAGACATTTAGAGACCTCTCACAACACTCATAATCGTTCAGTAGCACAGAAATAACAGATTAGTATTTACTTAGAAAGAATAATTCATAAAACTCAGAAGCTCCCAGAATTCCCTACCCCGGGTAGCTGTACCTCCAAGTAAGAGCCTTTCAGGCCTCTCCTAGGCTTATCTACCCTCCCTACTCTGCACCGAGTACAAGAATGAGTAATGATATCTCTGCCTTTGACAGACAGTTCTCTTGATTTTGGGTCTCACCAAGAAAGCTCAGGGAATAGGTCCTCCCTGCTTTCTAACTTCAAGAAAGTCCTTGTCATCTACAGATTCTAGATTCATCTATGGTGACTTGAGATCTTTGCACCCTCTGACACAGGGGAGTGGTGTTCTATCCCTGAAGGAACACTTTCCACTTAGCTACCTTAGGTATTAAAGACAAGTAACTGTGTGGGATTATCTAAGTCATCCAAGGTGACGCAGCATGACTGACAGCTCCTGGAGACTTTAGGTTACATAGCAAGTGTCGAAGAAGAGATTTGAACCCAGATCTTTTTGTCTCCCAGTCCAGCACTTCAGCTGTTAGGACATATTGCTTCTCATAAACATGTATACGCACACATATTAAATATTCTTTCCTTTTTCTCCCCTCAGCATGAATATGGTAAAGAGTGCTATGTAGCAGAAAATTCACTCTGATTTAACCTCCAACAAATAAATCTTCACCAAAAAGGTAATATCTCCCCCTTCTGCCACTTCCCCCCCCCGCCATTTATTTAGTTTCTGGTTTTTCTGCTCAACAAATAAACTAGAACAAAATGAATGAATGTGTCACTATTTCTGAAGCTTTGATGACTCAGACTCATTGCTTAAGTGTTTCTTTTGAATGAAATAGATTTATCTTTCCATTGTTTATAACTGGAGGTCATTTAATAGATGAAGCAGTCGAGTATTTTTGTGGAGTTGGAGAATTCCACAGTTATAGGAGGGTTTGAGGGGAAAGGAAAGAATGATCCAGGCAATGGGGGACCTCCAGAACTAAAGAAAGGAAAATTCACCAGAAGGAGATCCTCTTGATCTTAAAGTTTTCAGTGTTTCTGGTTTTGTTTCAGTTTGACTGGTCTCTAACAGATGGTTTTTTGGCAATCAGCATTTCCAGTGAATTCAAATAACATTTATTAAGCACTCACTATGTGTAAGGGGCAGATGGCTCAGTGAATAGAGCACTGGACTTGGAAATCAGGAAGGCTCATCTTCATGAGTACAAATCCAGCCTCAGACACTTACTAGCTGTGTGACCCTGGGCAAGTCACTTAATCCTTTTTGCTTCAGTTTCCTCATCTATAAAATGATCTGGAGAAGGAAATGGCAAACTACTCCAGTATCTTTGTGAAGAAAACCCCAAATGTCAACCCCCCCCAAAATGACTGAAAAACAATGTAACAACAGCAAAAACTATGTACAAGATAATGTGCTAGGGATACTAAAATGAAAGCCAAAATAATCCCTACCATCAAGTAGTGTTTACAAAATGATTCAAAGTAATTTCAAGAGGAAAACCCTGGCGACTAGTCCATACCATTCCATCTCCCATCTGGCTGGTCTCCCATGTCTAGGGGGCACTTTTTCCTTACTCTCTGCTCTTAGAATTCCTAATTTCCATCATGACTCAGATCGAGCACCATCTCCTAAATGATATCTTTTCTGATTCTCCCAGCTGCTAGGGCCCTTCTCACTTCTCCCTCCCTCCCTGTGACTTTGTATTTACATTGTTTATTACATATATTTTGACTTTATAATCTGTCTATATTTCATGTTCTCCCAGTAGAATGTATACTCTTTGAGGGCAGGAACCGTTTTATTTCTGTTTTTGGATCTTCATAGCCTAGCATGGTGCCTGACACATAGTAGGTGCTTGATATCCACTTATTAAATGAATGAATATCAATGAGAGATTGCTAATAACTTCAAGAATCAGCAATGCCTTGTGCTGAGTCAAAGGTAAGGATGGAGTACATTGCTATACATATTAATCACAAGCATGTGGCATAGAGGAAAGCCCTACCAACTGCAATTCCGTTTGCATAATAAATCTGGTGTAGGTCAAGCTTTATTTATTTATTAGTTTGTTTTTAGTAAACAAATTAAGAGGGCAAAGAACTTGACCATGAGTTAGAAGACCTGCATGGTGGGCATGGTGGACAGAGTGCTGGCCTTGGAAGCAAGAAGACGTGGCTCAAGACCCACTTCTGACACTAATGATCTATGTCACTGTGGGCCAGCTTCTTATACTCTATAAGCCTGAGTTTCCTCATCTGTAAAAGGGGAGGGTTGGACTAGATGAAGGCTAAAGCCTCTTCCAGCTCAAAAGCTATGAGCCTGTAAACTTTTAAGGCATGTCACCTTGGGATAATCACTTTAGCTATCTTTGCCTCAGTTTTTCCCTCTGTAATATGGGTAAAAGAGTACCTGAACTTCCTCAATCACAGAATTCTTGTGACGAATATAAATTGCAAAGTGCTCTGGAGCTATTCATTCTCTGCTTTGTGAAGATTGTTCATTGTTTTCCACAGGTTTACTAACTTCCCTTGTGCATTTCTGGCATTATTTGTTCAATGGAAGCTTGAATTGCATACAATTTTGCGGGGAGCAGTGGCATCTATTGTGCAATTAACTTAAAACAAAAGGCATATCTGCACTGTTTTTGGACATCCCAGATTCCCCTGGAGAAAGGCTGAGTATCTCTTTATTAGGAGACTTGATGAGTCAGCATTACTAAAACTAGCTCAGTTCCTCATAAATGAGTTGGTGCCTTTTAAACTAAAAAGTGCTGAATTTTGGTTTAATAGGTCTCTGTTATAAAACTCTAACCCTCTGGAGCTCTTGCCTTAATTCCCTTGTAATCCTAGTGCTTAGAATCGCAACAGCTCTATTTCCAAGAATGTAAGTCATACTGGGTTGCTAGGGCCTTGGTGTTGCTGTGGGAGCCCTTGCTTTTTTGATTGACGGTGTTTCTGGTGTACAGGGTGATAAGATGAAGCTTTAGCTCCTAGATGCAGATGCCATTCAGAGAACATCAAAGACATCTATACAAAGAAGGTGGTGGGCATTTCTGAGAATGCCTGAGTTGCTGGCCTTCACTTGGAAAGGGATCTTCTGCCTCCCCTGGAAATCAAATACCATGGGCTCTTTAATCAAATATTGGCATGTTCTGCTCCATGTCTGCCTGCCCTTTCATCCTATCAATCAATTCATATTCCTGCTAGGCTTGTGCTAGTAAGTATGATGTTGGGATGTGAAGGGCATAAGAAAGGCTATCTGTCCTAAGGCTAGCCTTTTTGCCCCATGGTTATGCTTTTCTTTTGCCCCCCTTTACTCCACTGTAGCACCCTTCTCATGCCATGGGAAATTAGAAGTAAGCTATGAGTGGTGCTAGAATGGCCCTATGAAGGGATCTCAGAAGTTGTCTGTTCTGGTCAGCACCTTAGCAGGAATTTGTTCTAAAAATCACTGACAAGTAGACCTCTGGCCTCCAAACAAAGACTTCAAATGATGGACAACACATAATTGAAGGAGGTGGTGTGCTAGGGAAGAGCACTAGCTCTAGAATCAGAGAACCTGGGTTCAAATCCCACCTTACATGCTTACGACTTGTGTCATCTTAGGCAGATCGCTTAGCTTCCCTGGGGCTCATTTTCCTTATCTGTGTAATGGAGGTTATTGGACTAGGTGGTGCCTAAGGTCACTTCCATTTCTAGAGCTATGATCTGTTGATACCTTGAGACAGATAAGTCTGCTTTTGGACTGCTCTGATTGTTAGGAAATTTTTACTTTAATGAACCAAAATCTGCTTCCCTTTAACTTCCATTCATTGCTCTTAGCTCTCTCCTTTGGGACCAAACAGCAAAACAAATCAAATCCCATATGCCAGTCCTTCAAATTATTGAGAAGTGTTATGATTCCCACTTCACTTTCCCCTCCCCCCCCATCTTTTCAATCTTGCCTCAAATCAAAATTCCCCAAAATATCTTTAGATCCTTCAACTAGTTCTCATGGGACATGTTCTCCGGTCCCTTCACCCTCATGATCACCCTCATTGGGCGTGATTCAGTAAATCAGTGTCCTCCTTAGTCATCACTTACTTAACTAGTTCTGGAAGGCAGCATGGTGCAATAGGAGAAGAATTAGCACTAGAGTCAGAGGACTTGTTTTCAAATGTCACCTCTGGTATCATCTAGGCAGTGAGGTGCTGCAATGGATAGAATGATACATTTGGAGTCAGGAAATCCTGAGTTTGAATATGGCCTTAGACACATACTAGTTGTATTATCCTGAACAAATCACATAATCTCTCTGTGCCTCAGTTTCCTCATTCTAAAAATGTTATTAATGATGGGGTACTGACCTCCTAGGGTTGTTGTGAGAATAAAATGAGATAATTTATAAAGTGTCATGTAAACCTTAAACCACTATTTAAATGCTATCTATCTGTCATCATCATCATCCTTGTAACTTGTGTTACCGGTAACCAGGGTCACACAGCTACTAAGCGTGGCATCTGGGATGTGAATCTGAGCCTTTCTTCATACTCTAGCCCCTTTGCATTTGTATTTTATCACAAAAAGGCTCGGGGTCACTTTGGGTACTTCTTTCTGTCTCTTTTGTCTCTACCAGGTGATTTCTGAGTATGTCATCATATTGGCAATCCTCCCAAGATGACCATCAGATCCTCCTATAAGCATTCAGGTTCAAAAGACATCAAACATATAATAAATTTTATTATAATTGGATCATAGATCCACAGCTAGGAGGGAGAAATTTGGTGAAGCGATGCTGAGTGACTTGCCCAAGATCATACAGATGGTAAGTATGAGAGGCAGAATCTGACTCCAGGTATTTCAACTTCAAAGCTAGTCCCCTCTCTGTTGTACCACTTATTGACCCAGGAAGGACTTGTACCAATAGTCTCATATAGAGAAGAAAGAGCAGTGCCCTTTAGGGACTTGCATTTAAAATTTCCCGTTCTGCCTTCTAAGCTCTTCTGCTATTGGTCAGTCTACAAGCATTTGTTGAGCACTTATTATGTGCCAGAAACTACGCTAAATACTGGGATGGGAAAAATACAAGGAGATGAATGGCAATCCCTGCCCTCAAAGAGCTTACTTTCTAAGAGAAGGGGAAGATAGCATATAAAGTAGAGCTGAAAAAGACAGTGGATGGGGGTACTTGCATGAAAGTACTGTTTTGAAGTCAAAAGTTGACCCATATAGGAAAAGTAGAAAGAGTGTCATGGGGCCCTCCCCAAAGTGGAGGAGAAGCAGGTGATAGGGACAGAGGGATATTTCCTAGTGAGAAGGCCCCAGGTGATGAGATTTCTGCTGTCAACAAACATCTAGTAAGGGGTAAGGGAACAATCATTTATATAGCATAGCACCTACTATTAAGTTACTTTTATGTGCAGTGCCCTCAGTTAGGTATTCACTGGGAAGGAGGCAGGAGGAGGAAGATTAAAAAAGAAATGTACAAGACAACATTCCTACCGTCTTGGAGTTTATAATCCAGTAGTAAGGCATTATCTGAATAAATGGCTATAATATAAAAATAAAACATGATCATAGCATAAGTGAGGTATAATCAAAGGTTGAAGAAGAAGGAAAGGCCATTTCTGATTCTGAGAATGAGATGGTGGAATTTGAGCTGGGTCTTGGAGGAAAAGCAATCATTCCATTGGCAGAGAAAGGGCAGAGAAACAGGGTTCTAGGCATAAAAGAATAGTGTGAACCTTTATGTTTCCAGCTTTTAAAATCCTTCTACTTCCACTAAGTCAATTATCTTGTACCTAAGGACCTATAAGGACACTTTAAAATTTCCCACCTCTCCCCTCTGTGCTCCATACCTGAACATCCCGTCCTACCCAAGCCCCTCTAATTCCCAATGGGTTTGCCTCTGTGCCTGGTGTATAATTGGGATGATGTGCCAAAAATTAAAAAGCTCACTAATCACAGAGAGGCCAAATGTAGCTCCTTGGGACCTATTTTTCATAATGATTAATGGTGGACAGTTCCCTCCCTTCTTCACCTCCCCTCCCCCTAGCTCTTGTCTGTGATTAGTTTTCCTTTCATTGTTCACTCACTTTCCTCTCTGTTTTCTTTGAGTGACTGCAAGGAAACTACTGATTCAGGGCACAGTCTGGAACAATGGGGATTGGAATAACATATTCACAGAATCATAGAACTTGAGAATTGGAAAGGTCCTCACCAACCACTAATCTAACCCAGATCCAAAAGGGATCCTCATGAAACATATCCGACAAGGGTCATTCAGCCTCTGCTTGAAGGAGGAGGGATCCCTACAAGCTCTTAAGGCAGCCCATTCCACTTTTGGAAAGCTCTAATTATTAGGAACTTTTCCTGACATCAAGCCTAAATTTTTCTTTTTGCAATTTCCATCTCTCCTGCTTCTGCCCTCTGAGACTACACAGACCAAATTTAGTCCCTTCTCCATGTGAAGCCCCTCCAAGTACTTGAAGATGCCTATCACGTATTTGTAGGCTGTCACATATTATATTTGGGGTCAAAAGATCTGGGTTCAAATCCTTGCTCTACACTTAAAATCTATGTGACAATTAATAAGTTGCTTAACTTCTCTGGACCTCAGGATCCTCCTTTTAAAAGGGAATATTTGGATCCTGCTGTTCAGTTATGTCAGACTCTTTGTGGCCCCATTTGGGGTCACAGTTAGGGTTTTCTTGGCAAAGATACTGGAGTAGTTTGCCATTTCCTTCAGCTCATTTTCTGGATGAGGAAACTAAGACAAACAGGGTTAAGTGACCTGCCCAGAAGCACACAGCTAAGTAAGCATCTGAGGCCAGATTTGAATTCAGGTCCTCTTGACTCCAGGCCCATAGCTGTATCCGCTGTGCCACCTAGCTGCCCCAAGAGAGTTGGACTAGTTAACTCCAAATGCTTTTTTCAGGTCTAGCATTCGATGATTCTTCATTTTATGGATGAAGGAACCGAGTCTCAGAGGAAGCAACTTATCTCTTCTCCCCACTAAAGTCAGTGATACATTAGAACTACATCTTCAGGCTCTTTATTGAATGTTCTACATGCTACATTAAAACCACTTCTTAAATCTTCTCTAGGCTTCCCTACCTAGGAGCGGGTCTAGTTTTCCATTTCTATGGGGTTCCAAAAGAAAAACTTACTCCTTCATCTTGATTGACAAAGTCCTTCTGCTCTTTGCCAACCAGATTCAACAGCCTGTCCTGGAAGCAGTATTAGTATAGTTAGTGCAGCATGGTGGAATGAGCTGGATTTGGAGTCAGAAAATGTTGCTTTGAATCCTGGCTTTGCCATTTACCCTCTGTGTCAGCTTGGACAAGTCCCTTCCCTTCGGTGGACCTTAATTTCTCTTTAAAATAAAGGGTTTGGATTAGATGGCCTCTAAGGTCTTCTCTCATCCTAAAACCCTGTGTTCCTATGACCTAAGTTTTCCAGGGGTGGGCCCGGAGTGTCTACCTCCCCTCCCTCCACCCCAGCACTCCCAGTGGAGCTGCTGAAAGAGCAGTAGTTGCTTGGATGTGTCAGCCCCTAGTCACGCTTGGAAAGCATCGGTTTCTCCTCCTGTTTGCCAATTAGCCTCCCTTCTCACTTTTCGTAGCCTGCTGTTGCATTAAGATAAGCTGCTCACTTTGCCCATTGATGCGTCCAGCCTCGACTCTCACTCCAGCACCCTCTCTAGGGGCACCCGCTTTTCCTGAAGCTAGCTCTGGCGAGTGGGATTGGAGTGAATTTATGAGAGAGTTTCTAGTCCTGTAAACAAAAGTGCCATGAAGCTCTTTTCCAAAAGGAAGCAAAGAATCAGCTTCAGCAAACTGAGCCAAGGGACTTGGGTTGGGAGGTGGGAAAACAAGGGTTTGAAGATAATGCAATATCTCCCATTTCTTTAGCATGTTAAGATTTATAAAGCGCCTTCCCCACAGCAACCCTGTGAGATAGAAGAGTTTCATAACTCAAGGATTATGAGTTCCTCAGGCCTGCTGCCCACACTTCTAAGAATGGGGTATGAGATGTACAAGACATAAAGCCACTCGCCATAGATAAGTGGTCAAAAGAATATGAACAGACAGTTCTCAATAGGAGAATTGAAAGCTGTTAACAGCCATATACATGACTATTCTAAATTTCTAATAAGTCTAAAGAGTGTGCCCATATCCAATCCAATAAACATTTATTAATCACTTATTAGGGGCCAGGCATTGTGCTAAGTACTGGGGATACAATTAATAGAAAAGATAGTCCCTGCCCCTAAAGAGCTTGTAATCTAAAGAGAGAGACAGCACACAAAAGGAGGCATTAAAGGTGGGAAGGGAGTCTTTTGTACCAGTGGGTGCCTGGCAAGGCATTTTGGTCCGTGAAGTTGAAATCAGTCAAGACAGCAGATGGCGAAGTGAAGTGAGCTAAAAGTCTAGTTTCTGCCTTTTATAAGGTGGCTTTGGGAGGAGTTTTGGTACGCCACCCTCCAGCCCTCCAATCAGAGGGAAGAGGAGGCTGAGGGAGCTGGAATCTATCAGGGCTTGAGTTAGCAGCCTGGTGTTTAGATGAGCTTATCCAAGGAGGGACATCTTGTTTTGTGGAGTTGAAACCAGGCAGAGCAGCAAATGCAAAGTGGAGTGAGCCCACATATTGCTGTGATCCAAGGTATGTATAGAAGGTCATTTAATGACATACAAGTCCAGGTGCAAGGAACATATGACAAAAGGAGGTGCTTGGATACAACTTTACCTTAACTCCTAGACCTCTCTACAATTAGAGCTGTCCAGAAGTAGAGCATGCTTCTTCAGGAGGGATTGGGTTCCTCCTCACTGGAGGCCTTCAAGAAGAATCTGGATATTCTCTTACTGGGAATTTTGTATTGGGATTCTTTTCTTGTATGAATTGGATTAGATAGATTCTGAAGCCATTTTTGATAAAAATTCTGTGGTTCTGTGAGCTTGATATGCATGGATGTGAGGAGGCTATATCATAGAAATCAATGCAAGTAAACTTCATGGGAAAAGTTCAGCAATTAAGCTTCCACAATTGCTCAACAGGATGCCAAGGCCAAAAGGCTTAGGGCCTAGGCTGCTCAGTCCTTGAGTAGGCTGACATCAAAGTGTTTCCCAGTTGGTAATTCCATTGTTCACAATTCTACATGGTTATCTGGGAGGGTAGCTGGTCAGCTCCTGTATCCTGTTAAATCTCTGTTTTCTTCCCCTATAAAATAACCAGATTTAACTAGATCAGAGATTCTTAACCTTGGTAGCCTGGCGAAGCCTATGGACTCTTTCTCAGAATAGTGTTTTTGAATGAATAAACTAAAATTCATAGTATTACAATGGAAACCAATTATATTGAAATATGGTCAAGTATGCATACATATTCATAAATGATTATATTTCAACATATATAGAACTACATATGATTATATTTCTGTATATAATAGAACTACATATGACTACATTTCAATATAATTGGTTTCCTTTGTAATCCTATGAATTTTAGTTTATTCTTAAAACATTAGATATGCATATATATTTGTATGTGTGTATATATATGTGTGAATATATAGTGTGTGTATGTATGTATAAATTGATCTATATAGAATGTTCTAAATATGTGTGTATGTGTGTACATGCGTATGCATATATACATGCATATATATGTACATACATATGTACATATACATACATACCCACACATACATTACATATACCAATACATATTATATAGACATACACACACACACACACTCACACACACACACATATATATATATATATATATATATATATATATATATATATATATATATATATAGCTATCTCTATATAGATCAATTCACACATACATATAACCAAGTTCATGGGCCTCAGGTTAAGAATCTCTTCTCTAGATATTAGATGATTCCTCATTCTAGGATTGTTAAAACTCTGGTTTCCTGGGACACCTAGGTCACACAAGAGCAATGGGACAGGACCTGCCACGACATGTGGAGCTAGCTGGTTTGAGTGAGAAGGCTTCTCAAATCATAGAATCCCAGAGTCTCAGAGATGGAAGGGAGCTCAACTGGTGTGCGTCCAAACCATAATCTGAACAGAAAATTCCCGCCTACAGAGCCTTCACCCAATTGGTCAGTCAGCCTCTGCTTGAAGAATTCCATTGATGAGGATTCCATAGTATCCTGGGATAAGCCGTGACATTGTGGGACCATTATAATTGTTAGAACACCTTTCCTTGCATGCACATGAAATCTGTCTCCCTGTAATCTTCACCCATTGCTCCTTGTTCTGGCCTCTAGGGCCAAACTGAACAAGTCTACTTCCTTTTCTACATGGCAGCTCATCAAATACTTAATGATGGCAATTATGTCTCCACTTTTCAAGGCTGAACACTCTTACTTCTTTCATCTCATTTTCATATGGCGTAGCCTCCAGTAACCTTTCCAACTTTGTCTGGCACAGGGACCTTGGACTGCTTGTCCTTTGGTGACTGGTATATGTCTGTGGAGTCCTCTGTCTTGCCGTGGTGGATGAAAACAAGCAACTCTGTTTTAGGAAAGGAGATAGGAGATGGGACTAAGGAACCAGATATACAGTTAAATCAGTGTCTAGGCAGCATCATGGTAAAGCCAGGATAAAATAGGCAGCAACTGCACCCAGCTAGATGACCCAGTGGATAGATTACTGAGCCTAGAGTCAGGAAGACCTGAATTCAAATCCAGCCTCAGATATGACCCTAGGCAAGTCACTTAATCTCTGTCTACCCCAGTTCCCTCAACTGTAAAATGGAGATACTAATCGCACCTACCTCCCAGGGTTGTTGAGAGGATCATATTTGTAAAGCATGTAGCACAGGATCATTGCAAAGAGTAGATACTTAACAAATGTTTGCTTCTTTCCAAAAGTGCCAGCAGGATTAAGCTTATTGGTGTGAATGGTAAAGCCAGGGAACTGAGCATGCAAAATGAAATATACATAAGAAGTAACTTTTGCAGCCTCAGAGTATGGCTTCTGTTCATGGCTTGGTGGTTCTGGGCTCTTGGGAAGCACATGACAGGAATGTTTCCTATGCTCAGTGAAAAGATATCTGAATTTTCAATTGGGTTTCTTGCTCTTTCACCCCCCCAAAAAAAAAATCAAACAAAACCTGATGCAATTACAGGAAAAGATGAAGAGTATTACTAAACACCAAATTAGTTAGACTATTTAAACCTCAGCAGCATTTTTTTTCAGTGAAATAGTTGAAAACTATACGATTGGCTACCATAGCATCCTTGCCATGGGAGCCAGAGACAGGAATAGCTTAATGCATATTTGGAGGATAGTAGTGGTGGGAGAGGAAACATATCCCAAACCTGTGGGATGAACACACAAACTTTCAGCTCAGTCAGGTCTCATGGACCTAGAACACAGAATGTCAGATCTAAAGGGGTCCCAGAAGAAGCACTGTGATAGGTGACCCTAAAGGACAATATAAAATCCCATGACAGGTTTTGTAATGTATTGCTGTTGGTGTTTTGTGATTAGTTGTGAAGAAGTGGCACAAAAAGCATCTATGAAGACATAGATGACTGAAAAGGAAGTGATCTAGTCATGTAGCTACAGTGAGGGATAGCAGATGGGTAGCCTGAATGCTGCATGTGGGACCATGAACTGGTCAAAAAACATTAACTCTGTGTCCCCCTCCCCCTGGCACATGGGGTGGATCAACTATGAAGGATTTATAGAAAGGTGGGGGGCAGAATTATACAAGATAAGAAGGCAAGAAATGGTTTTGTGGGGATTATTTATGCCATCAAAGATTCAAGGCCCATATATAATGTTCAAAGTAGAATGGAGTATAGCCATATCAAGGTGAATTATCAGAAAACCTAACAACTTACAAGAGCCAAGCCATGGCCAAGACACTGGGGTACCATTATTAGGGACTGAAAATTGTATCCCCTGGCTGTCACTACTCACTTGAAGATTTGAACCTTCACTATAATGCATGTAACTTCATAAAATCACAGGATTTTAGAACTGGAACAACTCTTGGGGATTATCTTGAGTCTAATCGCTTTGTTTTACCGATGAGGAAACTAAGTCCCAGTGAGGGGAAATGCTTTACCCTAGGTCATTCTAGAAGTAAGTAATAGAGTCAAGACTAGAACATAGGTCTTTTGACTCCAAATTGACTACTATTTTATTATCATTAGATTGTAAACTCTTTGAGAGCAAGGCGCATATATATATATATATATATATATATATATATATATTGTTGTTGTTGTTGTTGTTATTTGCATCTCCAGTGCTAAGCATAGTTGGATAGGACTGAACAACAACATACGAGCCCAGGCACATGTGTTGTCGGGCTCATGTGTTGTTCAGTTCTGTCTGTGACTCTATGTGGACCCATTTAGGGTTTTCTTGGCAGAGATACTAGAGTAGTTTGCCATTTCCTTCTCCAGCTCATTTTAGAGATGAAGAAACTGAGGCAAACGAGGTTAAGTGACTTGCCCAGACTCACACTGCTAGTAAACATCTGATGCCAGATTTAAACTCAGGTCTTTTCAACTCAGTGGTCTATTCTCTCTGCTGCCCTACTGTACTGCTCTCTACCTATTGTATAGATTACTGGGAGTAGAATCTGGAAGACCTGAATTAAAAACTGGCCTCAGACACTTATTGGCTGTGGGAACCTGGGCAAATCACTTAGCCTCTGTCTGCCTCAGTTTCCTCAACTGTAAATTAGAGAATAATAATTGTTCCTACCTCCCAGGGATGTCCTGAGGAACACTTGAGATAATAGTAATGTGTTTACACGGTGTCTGGTGTACATTAGGCACTCAATAAATGCATGTTCCTTTCCTTCCTTCCTAAGCAACTACTATGTGCCAGAGTGAATAGAGCTGCCTCTGGAGTACAGAGGGCCTGGATCTAAGTCCTGTCTCTTTGAGAAGCCACTCAAACTATCAGTGAGTGTGTCTAGTCAGCTCTAAGTTACAGAGAGCAGATAACTAGCACCAGTGGAAGGAGTTTCTCCTCTGAGATTTACCTATACTAATGAAGGCACAGGCTGAGATGCCTCCCTCTAAAATGTACTAGGTACCAAACTGGGTCTTATATATACAAAAGCCTTTTCTAGGAATGTATTGTCCAATAAAAGGGCTACAACATATCCATAGATGATGTAAGGTAGAGCATGTGTAATTTTGTTTTTCTCCTGGTAATCTAGGGAAAGGGTTCTTGAACTTTTTGGGGTCTTGAACCCCTTTGGCAGTCTAGTAAAACTTATGGGCCCTTTCTCAGAACAATATTTTTAAATGCATTTAACTAAAATATATATGATTATAAAGGAAAGCACTTACATTGAAATACATTAATGCACTGTTGTCTTTATTCAGTCGTTTTTCAGTCATGTCTGACTCTGTGTGAACCCATTTGGGGTTTTCTTGGCAAAGATACTGGAAGTGGTTTGCCATTTCCTTCTCCAACTTATTTTGCAGAAGAGGAAACTGAGGCAACAGGGTTCAGTCACTTGCCCAGGGTCACACAACTAGTAATTGTCTGAGGCTAGATTTGAACTCAGCTCTTCCCAGTGCTCTATCTACTTTACCACATAGCTTTCTGGTTTTCTAGAATCATAGAATTCCAAAGTTGGGAGGGCTGTCAGTGGCCTTTGAATCCAACCTATGCCTGAAAAAACCATCTGCTTTATAACATAGTTAACAAATAATTTTCCAGTCTTGGCTTGAAGACCATCAATGAAGAAGAACTCAGTAGCTTCTGGAAGCAGTGTGTTCTGTTTTTGGACAGCTCTAATTATTAAGGAGTTCTTCTTTCTATCAAGCCTAAATTTACTTCTTGGCAACTTCCTCCCACTGCTTCTAGTTCTTCACTCTGGAGCCAAGTCAAACAAACTACATCTTCCAGTTGATATTCCACAACACACACAACACACACAACCACGACAACTTTCAAGAGGGCCCTAGTCCCATGGTTTGTAACTTTCTAATGTACTCATAATGTAATGTTTTATATCGTTGTCGTTTGTTTATTTTCTTCACTCTCGAAGAGGACCAATGACATCAGGAGGGTGATGGTGTCTTGACTTGCTAGTGAATTGGATTTAAGTGAGGCAAGGCTGTGCAAAGTCACAAATCAGCCCCACTCACTCTTCCAGAGTCGTCAGAGTCCAGTGGCAAGATATAGGTCAGGATGCTGGGCAATGGCGCCAGATGCAGTGGCCTTTTTAAGCCAAGGTCTTTCTCAGGTCTCAAGGCAACACCCATTCAGTGATTCAAGGCTAGGTAAGAACTGAGGTCAAAGATAGCCTACTTTGCCTTCACAAAAGGCAGGGGAAGACACACACACACACACACACACACACACACACACACACACTCACCAACATGCACATGCACAATCAGGCAGGGAAGACTCTCAAAGTTTCTGGTCAGTACAGAAACTATTGCTATTTATGCTCACTCTGAATCATCAAAACCCAAACAACGAGCAAATGAGACTTGGGCTGGGGCCTATTATTGGCCAATAGTGTTGTATATTACAGTTCTTGGTGTCTTATAGCCTATCACTAGACTAAGTTTTATGAAGGTAAGAATTGATGAGGTTAAGTGCTATTGCCTTCAGGAGGCCTTTTCCAGCCCCATTTCCTACCCCTACCCCAGCCTCACGTAAGATGCTAGTGCCTTCCCCTCTGAGTCTACCTTCCATCTACTCTGTGTATATACTTTGTATATATAAATTAAACTTGCCTCTCTCTTTGCATCCCCGGTGCTTGGTACATTGTATTTGTTGTTGTTCAGTCACGTCTAGCTCTTTGTGACCCCATTTGGGGTTTTCTTGGCAAAGATACTGGGGTGGTTTGCCATTTCCTTTTCCAGCTCATTTTACAAAACAGAGGCGAACAGGGTTAAGTGACTTGCTCAGGGTCACACAGCTGGTAAGTGTCGGAGGCTGGATTTGAATGTGGGAAGATGGGTCTTCCTGACTTCAGGCCTGGCACTCAATCCATTGTACCACATAGCTGCCCCTATGGTACAGAGTAGTAATTAGGAAATGCTTGTTGATTGAACAATTGTGTCTTATTTGAACTTTGTCTCTCTCTTCTAATGCCCTGCATTTTGCCCCATGGCCAATAGGTGCTTAATCCATGTTCATTTTTATTGTTACCTTCTTGAATTGAGGTGAAGGAATAGTATGGTGCCCTCACAACCCAAGGATTTACAATCCCTTCTCCTTAAAATTCACCAGAATGTTGTGGGGGTTAACGAGGGCTCACTAGAGCTGACCAAAGTGCCCCCCACCCCTCCTGAGCCCTTCAGAAGGAAATGTTCCAGAAACATGAGCAAGTTCTAAAGGGCTGTTCTAATTAGCTGGCTGACGGCTAATGAGAGATTTCACTGGGAAGAAGCTGCCCATGGTTGACGCATAATTACCATGGTAACCTCTACACCACACAGCTCACTTCCTCTAACCAGCCTCCCTGGGGAACAGACATTCCTGCGTGATACCAGCGTTGGGGTTATTGACATTGTATGTGGGGAAAATAAATGAACAATTAAAAGCAAGACAAGTTGAATCCCTGTCTGTGGCTTCCTGAGAAAAGTTCTACCTTTATTTGGGGGTCTAATTGATACTGGCTGTCTGATCTGAGAGGAAATCATTGAGAGTTGATAGATTTGTTCTGGATAGTTTTGCTTTTCCTAAATACAAATATAAGAAATAACAACTAATTAGAAGCAGTCCCTTTTCTGCTATTTCTGAGGAAGGCATGGATGATTTTGGATTGAGGGACATGCTAATAAGGGCAAAGGTGATTGGAAACTGTTGACCTTGTATCAGAGTCAAACTTCACCCCTGAATCACAGACGTTTAGAGCTGAAAGGGACCTTAGAGAAAAAAAAAAGAATCTGGCCCCTCCTTTTACAAAGGAGGACACAGGTATCACGAGGTTAGTGACTTGTATAAGGTCACTAGTTACTAATAAAGAGCAGAGTTGGAACTGGAACCCTTGTCTTCTGAAGCCAAGACCAATGTTTCATCCACTCTGCCCTCCTACCTTTGGGGTTTTATTTCCACTTCTGATTTTCACAAATGAAAAGTCTATACCCTTCCTGTCTGCTTGATTAAAATCAATTCAGTCTAATGAACACTAGGTTCTGTATTGGATGCTTAAGGGTTGCAAGTGGGAAAAAAATAGCTTATGCTTCATTCATACACCCATTAATTCCTTAACCCAACTCTACACAGGGTGTCCCCAAAGTCTCAGTGCCCCCCAAACTACTAAAGCTCAACACTGCCTCAAGACTTTGGAACAGCCTATAAAGACACATACACAGTATATACGTGTATGTATTTAGACACCTCAAATATACATATATTATATATTAAATTATATGAAATTATACATTCATATGTTATATATAAAATTACCCTTGGCCTAAATTTTGCAATGGTTTCTTAAATAGTCTCCCTACCTCAGGGGTCTCTTTCTTCCCTCTAGTCCACACACACACACACACACACACACACACACACCACACACACCACACACACACACACATTGTTATTCAGTCGTTCCAGGTTTTTCCAACTCTTCATGACCATTTTTGAGGGTTTCCTTGGTAAAGATATTGAAGTAGTTGGCCATTTCCTTCTTTAGATCATTTTACAAATCAGAAACTGAGACAAACAGGGTTAAGTGACTTGCCTAGAGTCACACAGCTAGTAAGTGTCTGAGGCTGGACTTGAACTCAGGTCTTCCTGACTTCAGGTCTGGAGCTCTATCCACTGCACCATCTAGCTGCTCTATAGGTGTATATACAGACAGACAGACAGACAGACAGATAGGTAGATAGATAGCGATATCTATGGATATATGGATACACACACATGAACACACTCACATATGTACATACATCTTGAGGCAACGAGGTGGCACAAGGACTAGAGCACTAGGCTTTGAATCAGGAAGACCTGAGTTCAAATCCAGCTTCAGACACTTACTATGTGACTCTGGACAAGTCACTTAACATTTTTTGCCTCAATTTCCTCATCTGTAAAATGGGGATGATAATGATAGCACCTACTTCCCAGGGTTATCATGAGGATCAACTGACAACAATTTAATGAACATTTATTGTGTTTTTGAACATTAAAATGAAACTACTCTCTCCTAGATGTTCTCCTACCTTTCTGACCACTCTTCATTCTCACTTGTTGCCTCACCATCCATATTATGCTTTCCTCAAGCCTCCTGACACCCCCCCCCCTTTTTGTCTCTCTTCATTCTCTCTTGGTGACCTCATCAGTTCCTATGGGTTTCAAGATCATTTCTATAGATCCAGCCCTAATCTCTCCCTTTTGATTCAGGACCATCTATATCAACTGCTTTTTTGGACATTTCAAACTTGGTGTCACAGAGACATCTCAAATTCCACACGTAGCAAACAGAACTTACTGTCTTTACCTCTAAAACCACTCTTATAAATTTCTCTCTTCTGTCAAAGGTGCCACAATTCTAATAAACCCTCAGGCTTGTAACCTTGAAGAATGTTCTACTCTTCTGTTTTCCTCATCCCCTCTGTCCAAACCATTGCCAAATCTTGCTTTTCAACTTCCAAATCATTTCTTCCATCTGACCCTGCTTTCTATTGATATCTATACCACTCTAATTCAGGCTTCTAGCACCTCTTACCTAGATTATGCAATAGTCTCCTAACCGGTCTCCTTGCCTTGCACCTGTTACCCTTCCAATCCATCTTCCTTACAGCTGCCAAAGTAATTGCTATGAGCACAATTCTTTTTTTTCTTTTTGTGAGGCAGTTGGGGTCAAGTGACTTGCCCAAGGTCACTCAGTTAGCAAGTGTTGAGTGTCTGATCTGATAGAAGCACAATTCTTACCATAACACTCTCCTATACAGTAATTTCTGGAGGTTTCATATTGCCTTTAGGATAAAATATAAACTCCTTTATTTAGCTTTTAAAGTCCTTTACAAGCTGGCTCCAACCTTTCTTCCCAACCTCACTGCATGTTATGTCCCACTCTGTGACCCAGTCAAACTAGCCTTCTTTCTGTTTTTCACACATAACCCTCCATCTCCCATCTCTGTGTCTTTGTACTTGCTGCCCCTCTTGCCTGGAATGCATTCACTCCTGACCTCTCTCTGCCTTACAGAATCTCTCTTCCTTCAAGACACAGTTCAGGCACCTTCTTCTCTATGAACCTTTTCCTGATCCACTCAGATCCTAGTGCCTTTCCTTCCCAACTACCACATATTCATTGACCTTGAATTTATTCTCTTTACAATTATTCTATATATACTTATATGCCTCTATCTGTTGTTTCTCAAAAGAATGAGTTCTTCAGAAACAGGTATTCTTTCTCTCTTTGTATGTGAATCCCCAGCATCTAGCAAAATACAGGGCACTTAGAGAAGGACTGGACCCATGTCTCTTGGTCACATCTCATAGAAGTAGAGAACTCCAGGTGAGGAAACTCTCTTTATTAATGCAAGTTGGCACCTTCTCTGAAACATAACATCCTAGACTAGAGAGTTGCTTAGAGCACTGAGAGATTAAGTGACTTGTCCAGAATCACACAGCCAGTTGGTGTCAGAGGCAGGATTAAAATCCAAGGTTCTTGACTTCTAGGTATATTTTCTCTCCACTGTAACACATTGCCTCTTTCCTGATACATATTATTTATTTATTTTCCTGACACATTTATTTAATAAATACTTGTTGATTGATGTAGAGTTAATGAGTGCATGAGAAGATGAATAAAACAGAATTCTTGGGCTCTGAGTTTAGAGGCAGAAGGACTCGAAGATGTAGGATCTGAGGAACTGGTTTCAGTTACCCCTTTTGCCACTTACTATTTTTATGACTTACATGAATTCACTTAACCTCTATGGGTCTCAGTTTCTTGATCTGCAAAGTGAAAATCATACAGGTGACCTCGAAGGTCCTTCTGAGATCTAGCTTTATTATCTTGTGATCCTGTCAAGGAAGGTAGAATTTGAATTCCCAGCCATGTCTCTACCTTTCCTTTTCCATCAGGCCATCATCTCTACCTTCTCTATACTGGAACAATGGCCTCTGCTCCTGGAATCATCCTGGGCCCTTTTTGATGACAGTTGGAGTTCCCACTTTGATTTCCAGTTGTCCTTTATATGCTATCTTCTTCTACGAGCTCCTTGAAGTCAGGGAATGCCTAGCAGGCTTGTATTTGTATCACCAGTGCTGAGTACAGTGCCTGGAATATAACAATATTTAGTAAATTATCTATCATTTATTATCTATCCATATAATCTATTATCTATTTAGCTATTCTCCATTGATCAACTATTATCTATCTATTCATCTCAAGGATTCTTCACCTTTTTGCATCATGGACCCCTTTGACAGTCTGGTGAAGCCTATGGACCCCTCCTCAGAATAATGTTTTTACATTCATAAAATACATAGGATTACAAAGGAATCCAATTATGTTTAGATATAATTATTGAAATATTTTTTAAAAACCAAGTTCACGTATCTCAGATTAAGAACACCTGATCTACACACATACATATGTATGTGCACATATATACACATATGTTTATGTGTGTACACACACATGCAAAGTACTTTAGAAGTCAGGAGGAGGGGCAGAACACTTATAACCAGAAGGGTCAAGGATGGTGTAATGGAGGAAGTCGCATTTGAGTTGATTCATAAAGGATGAGGAGGATTTAGACAAGTAGACATGAAGAGAAAAATGTTCTAGGCAGAGAGAGGAATGTGAACAGAGGCAGCGAGTTGGGGAGCTGAAAGGCATTTGTCACACAAACAAGAAGGCAGAACAGTTGAGCTGCATAGGCAGAGAGCACCTCTGGACAATATGCCTGAAGAAGGCACTCTCCTCTCTCCCTTTTTGAGAGTTGTCTGCTGCTAGCACATAAAAAAATTAGGAAAGGCAAGATTTCTTTACTGGAAGTTATAGGCTAACCTATCTTACTGCTGTAAATCATACACTAAAGGTCAGGTTTTCCTTGAAGGAGAGAGAGAAGAAACTGGGTGAAGTTGGGAGGGGGAGGGAAATAAGCATTTATATAGGGCCTGCTATATGCCAGGCACCGTGCTAAGGGAATTACAAATAAAATCTCATTTGATCCTCACAACCGCCCTATGAGGCAAATGTTATTTTTACTCTATTTTGTGATTGAAGAAACTAAGGCAAACAGAGGTTAAATTACTTGTCTTTATGACTAGTAAACTTTCCTGATTCAAAGCCCAGAATTCTATCTGTTGAGCCACAAGCCCCCTCGAAGAAGTGAGACCTCTTTAGAGGGGAACAATGAATATGTAGAGTTTTCATGCTCTTGGATTGCTTTTCCTCGGTCTGTGTCTACTTTCTTTGTGCTGTGTGTCCTTGTGGGAGCTTCGTGTTCTGGGTCTTGCTACTGAGCTGCCCAGGTTAGGTGGTGATGACTCGCCAGGTGAGTGATAAAGGTATGCATTCTGGAAGACACTGTCTGAGCCAGTCTGCCTTCTGAAAGAAGTCCTCCTGTGAGAGGTTTCAGGACCCTGGCACTCACAGATTTGGGGACTCTGACCAGATGGGGAATGCTGAGATGTCCAATCAAAAAGGCATTCATGGGAATGATAATTTTTGTAATACAATATATGTAAGGAATCATTCTAAGTATATCAAAAGGATTTAGGGAACATATTAATTTCTGCAGGACAGCATGAAGCATTTATACAGCCACATGGTCCTTGAATGCCTTGAGATTGGGACAGGTGATGCCAACAGAACTTCTTGCTTGGCAACGAATTATTTTGAACTTTTCAACCTGTAAGCTTGGTTACCGTGGTTACCAGAGAGTCCAGAGGAATGGTGAGAGTGAGGTCCTTGGTAAGGAGCACAATGTCTTTTCTTCCCTCCCTAGAATGCCTTGCAGGGACAGTCCAAGGCTCCAGCTGTTGGGTCCATTAAGAATGGTGGTAAGTTTTACTCAGTATCCATGTTTGTAGTATGGCTATTTGAGGTCACCTGCCAAGGTTTTTGGCCACATTTGCACAGAGAAAACAGCAGGGTCATCTCTGAATGTCAGTGCCAACAAGTCAGGATACAATATACATACAGACATTCTATTTTCTGACATTTTTTTTGATCAATTAACAAGCATTTATTAAGCATCTACTGTGTGCCAGGAACTGTGCAGGTCACCAGGGATATGAAGACAAAAATGAAGGACTCCATTGCCCTTAAGGAACTTGCATTTTATTAGAGAAGATTAAAATTCATAAAAATATATAAAATATAGACAAAAATAAATATAAAAGATTCCTCCCCTCACCCAGGAGCAGGACACTAGCATTAGGGTAGAAAGGTGTCTCTTTAGCAGACATTTGAAGTAAAAATGGGATTCAAGGGGGCATGAGTGAGGTGGGGCATGGAAGGGTAGAGTAAAGCCAGATAGACAGAAGATGGAGGGTCTATTAGAAGACTGTAAAATTCAGAAAGGGGATTTATCCACAGTAAATTAGAAAAGGTAGGTTGGTCAGGTAATAATAGAGACTTTTAAATGCTTTGAAAATGGGCTTTTAACAAGGATCCATAACCCCTCACTCAATGGATAGATTTCAGTGGGGCAGGGAGAAGAGTGGTGTCTGTGAATCTGATGGAAAAAATACAATGAAAGATTTTCACCTCCCCTTTCGGGAAGGCAGTTGAGAGCCTAGGAGCCTATTGGGCACAGAAGTGACATGGGTAGACAAGAAAATCACTTTGGAAGCTCTGAGAAAGGTGAGAAAAACAAGAGATTTGAGGCAGCCATTGCAATAGTCTAAGCAAGAGAGGAGGAGTCAAATGGTGACTGAGGGAACAGAGAAAAGCACATATGCTTGTAGAGGGAGAAATGGTGAGACTGGGACATTGACTGGATGCATAGGGTGAAGAAGACTGAGTAGTAAAGGACCGCACCATGTTTGCAAACTTGGGTGACTATAAAGATGATGATGCCTTTGAAAGAAATAGGGTAGTTTAGGGGCAGCTAGGCGGTGCAGTGGATAAAGCACTGTCCCTGAAGTCAGGAAGCCCTGAGTTCAAATCCATCCTCAGCCCAAACACTTGACACTTACTAGCTGTGTGACCTTGGGCAAGTCACTTAACCCCAATTGCCTAAAAAAAAGTAAGGTAGTTCAGAAGGGAGGTGCATTTAGAGGAAAAGATACCAACTTCAGTTTTGGATATGTTGGTAGAGTTTGAGATGCTTGTGAGACATCCAGTTTAAAATATCTACTTGATGACTGGAGACACAAAACTGAGCTCAGGAGAGAGGCTAGGGCCTGGTGTATAGATTTAGGAATCATCAGCATTGAGATAATAAATTAAGCTAAGGGAGAAACTCCTCTAGTCCAACTGTAACTGATAGAAAGATTGGAGACCTAGAGGCACAGGAAGCTTCTGAAGTGCCCTTTATATCCTCAAAGAAAGATTGTGTGTGGTTTTACTGGGAAGTAGGTTGTTTTTTTTCAGACTGAATCTTTAAGAATTGGTAAGGCACATATTGTATATACACATGTGCATACATACATATGTATATATATATATATATATATATAAATGTGTATATGTGTGCATACATTTCAAAAGATCTGTTCTTTTTACCAATGCAGATCACAACTTCTTTATACATTATTAGATGGTCTACATGACTTTCTGCAGCTGTAAATGTATGTATGGTATTCCAATAGTCTTAATGCAATTCTGTTAAAACATATATATATATGTGTGTGTATATATATATATATGTCTATATACATGCATACACATGTATGTGTTGTTCAGTCATGTCCTACTCTTCCTGACCCCATATGGGGTTTTCTTGGCAAAGATCCTGGAGTGGTTTGTCATTTCCTTCTCCGGTGGATTTAAG
This sequence comes from Phascolarctos cinereus, assembly GCF_003287225.1. NCBI lineage: Eukaryota > Metazoa > Chordata > Mammalia > Diprotodontia > Phascolarctidae > Phascolarctos > Phascolarctos cinereus. Next base: position 124,710,108 of record NW_027555847.1, on the reverse strand, counting down.
GCAAATGCAAGCTAAGTGACTTACCCAGGTCATACGGTTAGTAAGTGTCTGAGGCTGGATTTGAACTTAAGTCTTCCTGACTCCAGGCCCAGTGCTCTATTCACTGAGCCATCTAGTTGCTTCTTTATACAGACATATAAAGGTATATGTATGTATATATGTGTGTATGTATGTATGTATGTATGTATGTATGTATGCATGTATATATACACACACATATATCTTTATATGTCTATATAGATACACATATACACATACACACATATACAAATGTATGACTTTGAGAAAATCCAAAATGGTGGGAGGTAAGACACTCATCTAGAGCTTTTTGGGGACAACATGAGTCAATAGTGTTATGTGACAATTGAGAAACCTAATTTAAACTCAGATTTCATTAAGTTTGTGTTCAAGACTAAATGGCGATGGTATTCTTCCCTGGTCAGATTATACCTGGAGTATCATGTTCAGTTCTGATCATTGCATTTTAGGAAAGACATTCAGAAGCTTGGAGGCATCTGAAATGAAAATCGGGATGACGAAATGTCTGAAACTCATACTATATGAAGATTGGCTTAAAGAGCTAGAGATGTTTAGCTTAGAGAAGAGAAAACTTAAGATAGATATGATAGTTGTCTTTCAGTGTTTCAAGGACTGCTAGAGAGAAGAATGGATGAATGAAAAAAAAAATAATTTGCAAAGTATTTACGATGTTCCAGGTTATGAGCTAAGAACTTAGAATTGGGGTTAGAGTTAGAGACTGAACCTCTGGTTCCATTGGCCTAGGGAACTACCAGATGAGCAAACTCCTTGTACCAGTGAAGGCTGGCAACTAAGAGTCTTAGACAGTTGTGTGTGGCTTTCCCATGAGCATAAACTAGTATGTGTGAGAAATGGGACTTGAACCCAAATGTATTCAAAGGCCAAACTTTTACCCAGCATGCTATATAAGCTGGGGAAACAAATACAAAAGTGAGATAGTCCCTGACCTTAAGGAACTTACATTCTAATGGGAGAGAATGGGTAACACACACACATACACACACACACACACACACACACACACACACACACGTATGTATGTATGTATATGCTGATTAGGAAAAAAGGGAATAAATATGTATGCTTGATCCAAGAAAGCTGAACTTGAGACACTGAGTATAAGCTGCAAAGAAGAAAATGTGTGCTTGATATAAGGGAAGGCAATGTTCACAATTTAAAGAATTAGAAGTGCCTAAGTAACTAGAGATCTTCTAGTAAGTCCTGGGTAACCACTTATGGAATGTATTGCAAAGGGGAGTCTTGTTCATGTATGTTTTGGACTAGCAGGCCCCTGAGGACCATTACAACACCAATCTGCTTTCAGAGGACAAGCTTCAGAACCCTTAGCTTGGTAGTCCTGGGGTTACAGTCGCAGTTTCTTGCTGGGCTTGTAATCTAATTCTTTTTTTGCTTAGAAGACCTACTAAAGCTTGGACTTCACTGGCACAACCTTCAAGAAACCAGGGTTGCCTCCATGCTACCAAAGAGTAGCATGTGGAAAACAGTAGTTACAGTGATTCTTTATTGATTTAGATAACTGATTAACAAAAAGTAGGAAATGAGACATAGTAGGAAAATACATGGACTGTGAAAATGGAGACCTGGTTTTGGGTTCTAGCTCTGTAGCTAATTTAGTACAACCTTAGAAAAATGACTTCCCCTTTTCTAAACCTCTTTTAGCCAATTGAGGGGGTCTAGCCTTGGGGAGCCCCAAGGTCTCTTCTACTTCAGATGTGGTGATTTTATCTCACTCCATGCCTAAACACGCTAAATATGAAAATGTACTATGCAATATTTGGGGTTTGAGGGTCTGCTGTTTCTCTTGAGCTCAAGAAACCTCCTCAGGGAGAGAGTTTTAAATAACACTGCGGGGCAGCTAGGTTGCACAGTGGATAGAGCACTGGCCTTGAAGTCAGGAGGACCTGAGTTCAAATCTGGCCTCAGACCAAACACTTGACACTCACTAGCTGTGTGACCCTGGGCAAGTCACTTAACCCCAACTGCCTAAAAATAAATAAACAAACAAATAAGTAAACAAACAAACAAACAAACAAATAAATAACACTGTCACCAAACTACTTGGTTATCTTAATTTGCTCATTGTTTTACCTGAATATAAACAGCCTGAGACTAAAAAAATAGGGAAAAAAGACATCTATGAGCTATGATAGTGTCTTCCTATTTTGAAAGGGAATTTGACCTCCAAACATATAATTGATCACAGCAGCTGGTTCACAAAGGTAAACATTGCCTGAGATGTGTTTATTGATCATCAGTGACCTGTATTTCTGTTAATAGTCTAAGCTATTTTACAGAAAAATATTATTTTTGAATCACAGTGTTTTAGAATCTTAGCATCATGAGATTTTAGGATATTAAAGTTGGGATGGCATGAGCAAAGATGTAAGGACAGGAAAGTGAAAAGCATACTTGGGAATCTGTGAACAATCTGATTTGGCTAGTATAGAGGCTTTGTCTTCTAGAAGAATAGGAGACAGGGGCAGCTAGGTGGTGCAGTAGATGGCACAATGGCCCTAGAGTCAGGAGATTCTGAGTTCAAATGTGGCCCCAGACACTTACTAGCTGTGTGACCCTAAACAAGTCGCTTAACTCTGATTGCCTCTTTAAAGAAAGAATAATAAGAAATAAAATTAGGAAAGATTAGATGGAGTCCAGACAGCAGAGAGTTCAAATATCAGGCTGAACTTGGACTTTATTCAGTGAGCAAAGGGATAAGCATTGAAATTTTTTGAGCAAGGATGGGGAGAGGGGAGGAGCAGAGATGAGGGTGATATGATCGGGTCTTTACTGTCAGGAGGGGGCCATCTCTAGTCGTTCTGATCGATATCTTGCCACTGGACCAAGATGGCTCTGGAGGGGAAAGTGAGGCTGGTGACTTTGAACAGCCCTCCCTCACTTTAATCCAATTCAGTTGCAATTCATGGCATCACCTCCCTGACCTCATGGTCCTCTTTAAGGACAAAGGACAAGCAATAACAATTGTCAGGATATTGATCTGCCTGAGGTATGTAGGATGTAAGGAAAAGAGCAATAGCTTTGGAATCAGGAGACTGAGGCTGAACTCCTAGTTCTTCTGTATCTTAGCTGTGTGCCTTGGAGGTCACTTCTAGTCTCTGATTCTCAGTTTCTCCATCTGTGAAATGATGGACTTGGACTAGAGGATCCCTAAATCCTTTGTTAGTCTCTATTAGGTGTGAGAGAAGAGGAAGAGGGAGGAGTAAAAATGGTTTTGAATGGTTTGGTTACTGGGAGGATAATAACATCATCAGGAGAAATAGGAAGGTAAGGGGGAGCCGACCTGGGAGCAAGTAGAATTGGGTTTTGACCCTTTTGAGCTTCAGATGGTAGAACATTTAAATAGAAGCTATATGTCATCTCTGAGGAAGTGGCATGAAATAGAAATTGTGAGGCAGCAAGTTCTTTAATCCTACTCTGTTGCTGCTTAGCTCAAAATACCTGTTACCATGAGTTTGGTGTGCCATCTGTGTGTAAGCCCATTAGGCATTAGTAGCTAAATCATGGGTAGTGGAGGAGAAGGAGAAAGACAGTAGCAAGAAAATCAGGAGAAGGAGGAAGAGAGAAAGAAGAAAGGATCTGGCCACCCTTTCTTGGAAGGTGGCTCATTGAATCAAAGAATCACAGACCCTCAGAGCTGGAAGAGATCTGAATGATAAGCTTAGCCAAGCCCTATATTTTTTAGCTGAGAAAAAATGGGCCTAAAGAGAAGAAATGACTTGTTCAGGTTACCCAGTTTTTAATCATAACAGATAAGATTTATATCATATTTCAAGACTTGCAAAGGAACAAGGAAGAAATTATGTTTGGTATCTACAAATGGGGAAGAGTTTTTGAACAAACAAGGGAAAGAGAGGAGCGCATAAGATAGATAAAATAGATGATTTTGATCACATAAAATTGAAAAGGTTCTGCACAAACAAAACTAATATCATTAAAATGAGGACAACAGGTAAAAGGGAGAAATCTCTGTAGCAGGTTTCTCTGATTAAGGTTTGACATTCAAGATATATAGGGAATTGATTCAAATTTAGGAAAACAGGAGCTATTCCCCAATAGATAGTGAAAGGATATGAAGAGACAGTTTTTAATAGGAAAAAAAGATCCAATTTATTACTATTTTGAAAAATGCTCCAAGTCACTAATAGTTAGAAAAAGCCAAATAAAGCAACTTTGAGCTTCTGCCTCACTCCCATCAGATTAGCCAGAGGGGCTGTGGGAAAATGGGTACATAAATACACTATTGGGGGAGTTATGGATTGGTCCAGCAATTTGGAAATTGCTTCCCCCCAGAAGTATTAAACTGTGTGAACTCTTTGACCCAATGATGCCAATAGTATATTTGTATCTCCAAAGAGATGAAATAAAGAGGAAAAGGACCTATATGTACAAAAATGTTTATAACAGCTCTTTTTGTGGTGACAAAGAACTGAAAACTAAGAAGTATCTTTAATTTGACCAGCGACCAACCATGATTCCAGAGGACATACAATGAAGTGCAGTATCCAATTTCTGACACAGAGATGATGAATTTAAAATGGAGAATGAGATATGCATTTTTAACAGGATCAATGAAGGAATTTGTTTTACATATTTGGCAAGTAAGAATTTTCCCTTGCTTCCCTTTTTTTTCCTTCCCTCTTTCTTTATTTCCTCTTTCTCTCCCCCATTCCCTTCCTCTCCTCTCCTCTCCTCCCTTCTCTGGACAGAAAGGAGAGAAAATTAATACTTGGTCAATGAAAAATGAAATGAAATTTAAAATAAAGGATTGAATCACTAGGCCCCTGGGTATTATGAATATCATTCTTCTTGAATTTGAGGCCTTTGAGAATTTTATAAATTCATTTCTGTCCCAAAGAGAACTTTCTCCCAGAATAGAACAGCCAGTCTTTCCACATCACCAGCATCACTGACAATATTTAACGTACTGCTTTCAGTCTCTTCCCTGGCGATAGTAATTAGCAACAATTGACCTCTGGGCTACTAGAAGTGCCAGAGCTCCAGCCTTTCTGAATTGTAAGTTCTCTGCATTGTTATGTTTATGGGGTGAGGAAATTGGGGGAGGGGGCGGTGGTGGTTGCTCTTATTTCATTCTGCTTGTTTACAGCCATCTTACTGTGCTGGGGTTCCTCTCTGGGCAAGTTTTAACAGACAGTTAATGTTTGACAGTTGAAGACTCTGGCAGCAGAACAAGGAAAAAAAAGCATGAATTGATGCTCCAGTCAAATTCCACAATAATGCCCTCCCCCCCTCCCCCCATTCCTCCATTTGATTCAGGGTTTGGACACTGTCCCAGGACAGAAGAGCTTACAGAACAAGTAGAATCACAGAGTGACAAGGCCTGAAGGAGACTTGCAACACACAACATAGAATATTAGATTGTAAGAGACCTCACAGATAGTATATTTCAGCTCCCTTGTTTGACAGATGAAGAAACTGAGACTCAGAGGAAGTGACTTGCCCCAGATTACCTGACTGGCAAGTAGCAGAGTTGGGGTTCATATCCATGTTTTCTGACTCTATATTATTGTGCTTTCTTTAAATAAAGCAACCCAGAAAAGAGTTAACAGTGTTGGAAAATCCTTTCCTTGCTAGAAAATGCCTCATAAGCTCAACACAATTATTGGACTTGTTTTGTGGGGGGGAAATGCCTGTCTTGGTGTCAGGGCAGCATGTAAAAATATGTTTTTATTCCACTTAAATGAGTCCACATGCTCACTCTGCATCAGTGAATACTGGTGTGGGTGAGTATCTGGCTTTGGATTAATTCATAGCAGAGAGCTCACTCATTAGGGTAAGCAAGCACCCCATCCATGTCTTTTTCTTCTCTTTTTGTAGAGCAAAAGTTAACACTGGGTTTAATTGGGAAGCAGATCTTACAGAAAATGTGAAAGGAGCATTTTCTTCTGAATCACCATAGCAGCTCTCTATAACCTTATTGATGCCAGCAGATGAATGTTTCAGTGTAGGGGCCCTGGGTAAAAGGAACAAGTAGAATCATTTAATTTCAACATCAGTGTTGGAAGGGACCTTAGAGTTCATTTGCCCAAAGTCCCCACCCAACAGAGCTTTTCCATGGTCATTGGTCCTCTGCTTGAACACATCCAGCGATGAGGAGCTCATTATATTGTGCAGTAGCTGATGCCATCTTGTTTTCGGTCATGTCCGACTCTTCATGACCTTATTTGCGATTTCCTTGGCAGAGATGCTGGAGTGGTTTGCCATTTACTTCCCTAACTCATTTTGCAGGTGAGGAAACTGAAACAAATAGGTCTAATTGTTAGCGCTTCCTCTGATTTCATCAACTCATATGGTTGCTGAACTTGAAATGGGCCTTAGTGACCATCTGGTCCAGCACATACCAAAAAAAGCACTCCTCTTAACAATATACATAAGCAGTCATACAGCCTTTGCTCAAGGACCTCCAATGAGGGGTAACCCTTAGCCTCCTGGGGCAGCGTGTTTCACATTTGGACAGCTTTCCTTGTTAGGATGTTTCTTCCTAAAATGGAACTTAAATTTTCCCTTCTGTGGAATCAACCTTTTTCCAACCTCAACCTCATGGGGCCAAATAGAATACATGTTGTTGTTGAGTCATTTCAGTTATGTCTAACTCTTGAGGAACTGAGGCAAACAGGTTAAAGTGACTTGCCCAGGGTCACACTGCTAGGAATTACCTTATGCTAGATTTGAATTCAGGTCTACCCTGCAACCTCCATCAGGACCAACCTCTATTTCAGATCACAGCTAACCTCAGTAACTTTACTCCACTCCAGGTTAAACCTTTCCAATTCTTTCAAACAAGGACCTTCAACATCCTGGGTTCTTGCCTTTGATTTTTTTTTTTAATATCTCAATGTCCTTCCTAAAATGTGATATGCAGAAGTGAACCACAATACTTCTTAAGTAGTCTGACCAGGGCAAAGTACAATCACTTCCTTATCACTGGCCACTATACCTTTCTAAATGCAACTCATGGAACTAATTGCATGAATTTTTAATTTTATTTGACTCAATTAACGGAGCAGTGGCACGGAGTCAGGAAGACCTCAGTTCAAATTTAGGCTCAGACACTAGTTATGTGACCCTAGATCTGCTTCCGTTTCCTCGTATGCAAAATGGTGATGATAATAATAGCAGTAACCTCACAGGGTTGTCTCGAGGTCCAAATGAGATATTTCCAAAGTGCTTAGGTCACCAAGGTGGTGGTTGATAAATGCTAATTTCCTTCTCCTCATTCCTTGCTACTCAGCCTGCAGTCCACAAAGTGGCCAAACTCTTTTAGTAATGAGCTGTTCTTTAGCCATGCATCCCTCTAGGCCCTCCCCCATTTTGTACTTCCGAAGATGATTTTTTTTAAACCTACGTAAGGTTTTACATTTATCCTTATTAAATTTCTGCTTAGGTTTGGCCCGGTATTCTAGCCTGTCAAACTCCTTTTGAATCTCTGTGCTCTCACCCGCTGTATTATCTATCCCTCCCAGCTTTGTGGCATCTGCCAATTTGATAAGCAGAGCCATCTGTTCTGCCACAGACTAGCTGATGACCTTGAACAAGTCACTTTTTTCTTTCTGCTTCTGTCAAGGACCTCTGTAAAGCAACTCCTTCTTATTCTATAGAATGAATTTCTTGTTAAGTCATTTCTCTGTGACCCCATTTGGGATTTTCTTGGTAAAGATACTATAGTGGTTTGCCATTTCCTTCTCTAGCTCATTTTATAGATGAGGAACTGAGGCAAATAGGGTTGAGTGACTCACCCAGCTGTTAAGTGCCCGAGGCCAGGGTTGAACTCAGGAAGATGAGTCTTTCTGATTCCAAACCCAGTGCTCTATCCACTGTGCTACCTTGCTGCCCCCTACAATGAATGGGTTGAGCTAAGTGATCCCTTAAGTCCTTACTTGTAGCTCCAAATCCTATCACCTCATTAGCTCCCACAATTTCAAAGATCATTCCTGTGCAGCAACTCCTAAAGCTATGTATCCACCCCAGGGTCTCTCCTGATCTCCAGTCCTGCATCCTTGAACTTTCTGCAAGGATTCAAACCTTGGTCTCTTCATCCTGGAATTCTTCCTGTCATTCTGAACTAATAGTTTAGATGAGAGATCATCTAATGTGATCCTCTCATTTTTACAGATAAGAAAACTGAGGTCAAGAGAGAGGTTACGACTCGCTTGAAGGTCAGAGTAAATTTGATGGCCTAACCCAATGCCTCTGATGACCACTGAAACACTTTCTCTACACCTGGCTGTGTATATAGTGCTGCAGAGATACTACCCAAATAGAGTATACTTCGTGAAAGAAGCAGAGCCTGGCAGCTTTCAAAATCTCTGCTACAATGACACCTCCAGCAGTTTCTTTTTAAATATTCATAGCTGCACTTTCCCTTTATCATCAGACTTTATTTATGCTTGGCAGGTTTTTTTTTTTTGCCAGATTTTCCATCTATCTTGGTCCTAGTTTGTTTTTATGGAAAAAAAAATCAAACTTAAAAATGCCCATTTCTCAAGTTTACACGTGGGGCTCTGTTTTTGTGGAACTTCAATGTGTTTGTTATTCTGTGGGAGCAGCTTCTGGGAGCTGCCTGTTGTCCAATGTGGGGCAGCTGTGAAGGACCTCCTTTGGGCCAGGGTATATCATTTCCTGAATGGTTTTTGGCAGGGTTGGGGGATTTGTCATACTCTTTGAGTTAGTGAGAGAGCATCCAGAGCCTGCCGGGCTGGGGCAGTGAGGGGGAATGAACAGGCCCACTTGGACTCAGTGGCTTCTAAGGTCCCTTCAGCTCTAAGCTTATCATTAAGTGAGCTAGACTTTTGTCTATTTGTATATCCAGGAACCCCGAGGCACCAGCCTGAGGAGTGCAGGGCTCTGGGGGAGAGACAAAGTCTTCTGCTTCTTTTCCATTCCCCTCAATTCATCCTTAACTTGACTTGTAAAGCCTTTTATGTTGTAGCTTCAGTCTCGGGATGGTAGGGTAAAGTAGTAGAACACTGGACTTAATTCCAGAAGACTTGGATTTTAGCTCCATTTCTGCTTCCTGCTAGCTTGCATGACCTCAGAAAAACTACTTCAACTTTCAGGGCCTCAGTTTCCTCTCCTGTAGAATGGGAATGCTTATACCTACCATAGCTACCTCTCAGGGCTGGTGTGGAGCTCAAATATAAAATGCATGGATTATGCAAGTGTGAAGAATTGACATAATTTAAATTTTTTGTTGATATTTAACTTTTCCTGCGTGCATGGGTCTTTTGTCCTCTACTAGACTATAAGCTCGAAGCAAGTTGGGAATATGTCTTATTGATCTTCTTGGTCCTCAAATCTCCTGCTATTGTTAGCTTATTACAGGCAATAAGAGACTTTCTTTTGAACGAATAAATGATTCAATAAATTGCCATCTTTACCATAGGACCTATTAGAAAAGTAAACTCCAGTGGTTCCCTATTATCTCCAGGATCACACATATAATCCTCTATTTGGACCTTAAAGACCCACACACTCTCACTCTCCTGTAGCATCCCAGCCTTATTATACTTTAATCCCCTCCATGTCTTTAATTGTTCAATGACACTGGCCTTTTTGTGGCTCCTCAAACATGGCACCTCATTGTCTGTGTGCCTTTTCATTGGTTCTTTCCTTCCCTAGAATGTCCTCTGTTCTCACTTCCATTCTGAGCTGACTTCAAAACCCAGCTCAAATCCTACCTTCTGTAGGAGGCCTTTCCTAATCTCACCCACTACTAATGTCCTCCCCTGAAATCACCTTCCAGTTTCACTGTCTTTACCTTATATTATCTCTTGTTTTAGAATGTGAGTCCTTGGAGGGCAGGGGCCATGTTTTTGACCTTTTTTGTATCACTACTATTTAGCAAAGTATTTACACATGGTAAGCATGTAGTCAAGGTTCGTCGACTGAGTATTCTTAGGAAATGGAGTGGTGTCTTGAGTCCCCATTAGAGGATGGCCACAGTTGGTTTTGATTAGAAATAACTTTCTTTATTGCCTTCCATATATTTAAAGAAGCTGTCTTACACATTTAAAAATAAGATGACCTCTGAGTCCCTTCTAGCTCTAAACACTATGAAATATGAAATGAAAAGTTATTTTTAATCAAAGCAGTTGAGTAGCTCCTTCTTATTGGGATTTCTAAGTCAACAAAAATAATCTCAGTTTCTTGAATTTTAGCCTTAGGAGCCCTGTGAAATCAATCTATGTAACCCCCAGAGACCTCACAAATTTTGCCTGGAGCCTGGTAAAAATGATGGTGTTTGGCCAGTTTTAGGATTACAGATTTTAAGCTGGTAGGGACCTTAGAGGGCAGATAATCCAATCCCTTCAATTAACAGGTGAGGAAACTGAGACCCAGAGAAATAAAGGGCAGCTAGTGGATAGAGTACTGAATCAGGAAGATTAATTTTCCAAAGTTCAAATCCAGCCTTACACACTTAACTAACTGTATGACCCTGGGTAATTCACTTACCCTGTTTGCTTCATTTTCGTCATCTGTGAAATGAGTTGGAGAATGAATGGCAAACCACCCCAGTGTCTTTGCCAAGAAAACCCCAAATGGAGTCACGCAGAGTCAGACACAAATAAAAAACAGCTCAATAACAACAACAACAACAACAAAAGATCATACAGGAAGCAAATAACTGAGTCAGGATTTGGAAGAGATCTTCTAATTTGGTATCCAAGAGATTTCCATTTTGCCCTGCCACTCCTTCCACCCAGATTCAAAGACAACCCACTTTAATGAGGCGCTTTGGGGTATCCCTGGGTAAAAAACATCTCTCCCTCCTCAAAGTCTCATGCCCTGGCCCTCCCCTTTCCCTTATTAGATTTTACCTTCTATCATGCCTGTTTGTGTACATGTATCCTCTACTAGATTATAAGCTGCTTGAGGGTAAGGGCTGCAATATTTTCCATCTTTCTATATCCAATGGAATTGAATTGAGCCAGATATTTAGAAATCCTTTCAAGATTTTTTCTCAATGCAACCACTTTCATTATCACCTACTTGGTCCTCATTACTCATTTGGGCTATTTTAACAGCCCCTTTAAGGCTCTACTTTCTCCTCGAACCAGTTTTCAAGCGGCTGGCAAAATAATCCATCAAATTCCTAGTTCTGGGTATGTCACTTCTCTGTTCAGAAATCTTCAATGGCTCCCTATTACCTACTAAATCCACAGGTTGTGTGGTCCAAGAACTTTCTTCTATTCTTGTGTGCCATCAAAGCTGGGACACTAGGTGGCATGCAAAATAAACTGCTGGTCTTGGACGCAGGAAGATCTGAACTTAAATTCTTCCTCATATACTTACTAGCTGTATAATATTTGGCTCATTTTGCTTCTCTCAGCCTCAGTTTCCTCATCTGTAAAATGGAATAATAATAGTGTTTACTTCACATGATAGTTGTAAAAGTCAAATGATATAATGTATGTCAGGTAGCTTGCAATCCTTACTGTACCATATCAGCTCACTATGTCAGCTGCTATTACTACTATTAATAGTAGTAGGTAGAAGTGGCAGATGGCATATCCTCTTGAAGTTATTTTGGATCTTGACTCTTCTTTTTTCTTACTTTTCCTAGTTAATCAGTTACTAAGTCTAATCAACATTATCTCTGTAACATCTCTCACATCTATCCCCCCTTCTCTCTTTTCACTACCACCACCTTCATTATCACCTACCTGGTCCTCCTTACTCATTTGGACAGCCCCTTACAGGCCCCACTTTCTCTCCATTTCAAAGTAGCTTCCAAGATGCTGGCAAAGCAATCCATCAGATTCACAGTTCTAGGCATGTTACTCCTCTCCTCAAAAATCTTCAGTCGCTCCCTGCTGTTTTTATCAGCTAAGTAAATTTCAAATTCCTTTGTCTAACATTCAAGGCCCTCCAGGATCTGGCACTACACTACATTTCTCAACTACTTCTTCCCTATATGCTATATGCCTCTGTGCCTGAATATGCAGAATGACATAATGGAAAGAATACTGGATTTGGGGTCAAAGGATATGGATTTGAATTCTGATTCAGACATTTGCTACCTCATTATACCTTTATGAGCCTTTTCCCTCATCTGTAAAATGCAGCAGATGACCCTAAGGTTGCTTCTTACTCTAATATACTGTTTCAGACTTCTTATACCTTACTCCCTACATTCAAAAAAATGTTTAGAATTAAAAAAAAATAGAACTAGAAGAAAACTTAGAGGTCATCTTATATTTGAAAGTGCTTACAAAGGTCAAATTCAGGGGGAAAAATGGTAGGGGGAAGGTATAGTTCCCTAAAGAAGCAGAGTATTGACATAAGATGTTTGTGCAAACTTCCCCAGACAAGGTTTTTAGGAGTTCTGGGCCATCCACATCATTTTACGAAAGCCTTCCTAATTTCTAGGGCAGTGGCAAAATTATTGTTAATTAAATGTTTATTGATTATGATAGAAGCGTATTAGTTTTAGTCCAGATTTATGAAGCAGAAGAGTTATTTTTCTATGGGCTGTATATATACTTTAGAGTACCCTAGAGCCCCTTGGATGATCAATGCACATGATATATTTATACTCACTTTATAGAAGTTTTGTAAGGGAAGCAGTCTGGCATATTGGGCTTCGAGTCAGGAAACGTGGACTCGCTTGCTTCCTATTTTGATTAAATCATAGGTGGCTGGACCAAATGACAAGATGTAGTATGGTGTGGTTAAGGAAAAAAAAAGCCAAAACACCTGGGTTCAAACTCTTGCTTCGTGAATTTGAGCAATGTGATTTAGCCTATTCAGATTAAGATTAGGTTTTAGATTTTTAGATTCCTCACCTGTAAAATAAGGATGTACTATTAGATTAGATAATCCCTAGCACCCCTTCTAATTGAATCCTATGCTGTTTAAGCCTGCTTGCAAAATTTTAGATTCATAGATTGCTCCAATGATGAGGAACAGAGGAAAGAGAACACAGGGCATAGGTTCAGCCAGTCAGTACAAATGTATTACACTCCTACCATGTGCTAAGTGCTGGGGATACAAAAAAAAAAAAAAGGAAAAAGATTGTCTCTGCTCTTAAGGAGTTTGCATGGGGAAGACAACATGCAAACAACTATGTATGACAGCTATATAAAAGATAAAATAGAAATAACCAATGGAAGGAAGACACTAGAATTAAGGGGGATCAGAAAAAAAAAACCTTTCTGTGAAAAATGAGATTTTATCTGGGATTTGCAAGAAGCCAAGGAAAGTAAGAGACAAAGTTGAGGGAGGACAGCATTTTAGAGATGGAGGTTAGCCAGAGAAAATGCAATCAGGAGATGGAGTATCTTATATGAGGAATAGCAAGGAGGCCAGTGTCATTAGATCAAAAAGTACACAGACTTTTTAGGAGTACAGACCTAGTAGTGGTATTGCTACTGGTATAGTAGTGGTATAGCCCATTGGGGCTTTGTATCATTCTCCAGAATGGTGGGACCAGTTCACCACTCCACCAAGAATTCATTGATATATCTATTTTCCCTCACTCCCTCCAGTATTTCTGATAGGTGAGCAGTGGTACCTTAGAGCTGTTTTAAATTGCCTTTCTCTAATTGATAGCTCTTATACCATTCCCCTCCTATTTTCCTATTGGGTAAGATAGATTTCTATACTCAACTAAGTGTGTATGTGTATATACACATATTTTTCATTAAATGTCCATTTTTTCCTCTGAAGGATTGTATTCAGTTTGGCTGGTTAGGTAATTTTTGGTTGTAATCGTAGGTCTTTTGACTTTTGTAATATCATTCCAAGCCTTCTCTTTCTTTAACATGGAAGCTACTAGATCTGTGTGATCCTGACAGTAGCTCTGTGATATCTGAATTGCTTTTTTTTGTTTTTAATTTCATTTATTTATTTATTTATTTATTTTTGCCGTATGCTTTTGAGTTGAAAATTTTTCTCCCTTTTCCTCCCCCCCACCCTCCCCAAGATGGCGCACAATCTGATATAGGCTTTACATTTACATACCCATTAAACATATTTTCACATTAGTGAAGTTGTAAGTAAAAATTAAAACCCATAGGAGGAACCATCAGAAAGATGAAACAAAACTCAACAGAAGGTAAAAATAAGTGATAGCGATTTGACTTCCATAGTTCTTTCTTTGGATGTGGACAGCATTTTCCATCTTGAGGCCTCTGGAGATGTCTTAGATCCTTGTAATGCTGAGAAGGGTTCTATCTGAATTACTTTTTTCTGGTTACTTATAATGTTTTCTCTTTGACCAGAAACTCTGGAATTTGGCTATAATATTTTTGTGAGTTTTCATTTTGGGACCAAAGGTATATAAAGGATAAGCTATATAAAGAGTATATTCAGGAGATGATTAGTGGATTCATTCAATTTCTACTTTATCCTCTGAATCTAAGATATCAGGGTAGTTTTCATTGATAATCTTTTAAAAGGTGATGTCTAGGCTGTCTTTGATCATGGCATTCAGGTAGTCCAATAATTATTGAACGATCTCTCCTTAATGTAATTTCTAGGTCATGTATTTTTCCAATGAGATATTTCACATTTTGTTCTGTTTTCCATTTTTTTAAACTTTGTTTTGTTTTTTCTTAATGTCTCATGGGATCATTAGCTTCTACCTCCCTAACTCTATTTTTTAAGGAATTATTTTCTTCAGTGAGCTTTTGTACCTCTTTTTGCATTTGACCAATTCTACATTTTAAGAAGTTCTTTTCTTCAGTGAATTTTTGTGCCTCTTTTTCCATTTAGCCTATTTTACTTTTAAGGGAGTTTTTTTTTCCTTCAATGAATTTTTGTGCCTTTTTTATGAAGCTATTAATTTCTTTTCATAATTTTCTTTTACCACTCTCATTTCTTTTCCCAATTTGTTCTCTGCCCCCTTATCTCTTTCTTTAACTCTTCCAAGAATTCTTTCTGGCCTTGTATCTAATTAACATTTTTCTTTGAGACTTTGTTTGTAGCTGTTTTTACATTGTTGTCTTCTTATGAGTTCATGTTTTGGTCTTCCCTGCCACTGTAGTAGCTTTTTTATGATTGAGTTCTTTTTTTTTTCTTGTTTGCTCATTTTCCCAGACTGTTTCTTCACTTTGAATTTTATGTTAAAGTTGGGGTCTACTCAACTGGAGGTTGGGAAGCACTATCCCAAGCTTCAGGCTTTTTTGTGCTGCTGCTTTTAGAGCTAGTTCTGAGGGTCTGCAAGTTTTCAGTGCTTCCATGGTGGTGTTATCCTAGGAGAGATGTAGTCACTGCTCCATTGGTCTTTACTCAGGTGTTTTCCCAGCAAGTGCCCCTGCTATCCTGTAGCTACAAGTGCTAACACTCTTTTTGGCTATGGAACTATGACCATATACTCTGCTCTTTTGAAACCGCAAGTGTTGGCATTCCTCTTGGCCTTGGAACTGTGACCAGGGCCCCTATTCCCTTGTGACTGATCTCAAGCACACCTTTCTACCTAGAACTGTGACCCAGAACTGCTTACAGGCAATAAAGTTGTCAATCAGCAACAGCTGTACCCTGTGCCAGCAAAGGGTCCCTTATAATCTCTTTCTGACCATTTATCTGATCCTCTTATTGTCTGAAATTGCTGCTTTTGTGGCTGTCTCCAAGGCCCACTACTGGTCCTCCTGCCACACTTTCATTCTATACCCATCCCATTGTTACATATCTCTACTGCAGAGCACCCAAGTTGTCTTATTCTGGAAAAATGTTTCCCTCTGATTTTTGGTTGGCTCTGCTGCTCTAAAATTTTATTTGAGACATTATTTTATAGTTGTTTGGAATGGAATATTAAAAGAGTTCGGCTGGGTTCTGGACTGTACTCTGTCATCTTGGCTCCCCATTCCTTCTAGTTCTAAAGAGTACGAAATGTGAAATTAAAAGTTTTTTTTTAATGAAACAATTGGGTAGTTTCTTTTTAATGGGTTGTTGAATCAGCAGAAATTGCCTCAGTTTACTGAGTTTGAATTCTAGTATTTTGTTGAATTCTTGAATTCTTCTTTACCAGGTCCTGTGGAGCCTGATAAAAATAACAGACATTATAGGGCTTGGAGATCTTGTTTTCTTCATTTAACAAATGAGGAGGTTAGACTAGATGATCTCTAAGGTGCCTTTCCATACTAAATTCTAGGAGCTTCAGAAATCCAAAGCCCTATCCAACTCAGACTTTAACCTCATTTTGTAGGGTGTTTAACAGGGCTTATTTTATTGCACGATAATCTCCTTCACATACTCTTGTCTTCCAATCAGACTAGTTTATTTCCTGTTCTCCATATATAATATGTCATCCCCCATCTCTGAACCTTTGTATGGACTGTTCCTCATTCCTGGAATGAACTCCTCCCTCATCTCTTAGACTCTCTATGTTCCTTCAAACCTCTACCTAAGTATCACCTCCTACATGAGACCCTTCATAATCTTTCCTTCCATATTCCTTTTTGTGTATGTGATAGTGGTAAGGATTAGGTGTGTATTTGGTGGGCATCCCAGGTGACACAGGCTCATGCCCTATTTTCTACAAACCTACAGAAAACCAGGTTGTCACATAATTCATTAATCAGCAAGGGAATATGATATATAATTTGGCTACCAGAAAGTACTACACTCAAGCCATTAGCCAAATTATTTTAATCAGTATGTATGGGGCACCTCCATGGACTTCCACAAAATTTGCAGTATCTCCATTGCCTTCTAGAGGGCACTCACCTTACTCTTACGGTACCTCCCCCTCCCAAAGCCTTAGCTTGCACAACTCTTTGCTGGCCCAGCCTGGTGCCATCCCTTTTCTATCTCTATTCCTTCTCCTTCCTTGTCAACACTATGACTTGAGCTTGTCTGCAACATGAAGTTGCAGCCTCTGTGTCCCAGCTCTCCAAGATCTATCTCAGCTCTTCCTTCACCAGCTTGGACTGCATTTACTTGGTGGCAATAGCAAGTCTACCAGTGGCTAGCTGGTCCACTAGCAGATTTCCATTTTTCCATTTCATGTGATCCCATGGGACTTCTGGACCCAGTGTCAAGCTGTCTCTCAAAAACAAACAAAAACCCAACCAAACAACCAACTAACAAAAAAACACAATAGAAAAATAAAAGAGTAGAGGGGGAGGACCAAATTGTGCACTGGTATGCACAATCCTGTCTCATTCCTTGACCTCTCATGCTCTATGCTCATAGGCAGTCTTCCTTCCAATATCTTTCTGGCTTAATTTCATCTATAGAAACCATGGGTGCCCCTTTGGACCCCAGATATGAAATGCATTGAAGACACCCACTATGTTTAGTATTTATTTATCTGGGTACTCTAAACATATGTATCTATACTTTTTTCCCCCTCCAACCTAATAGAATGTAAGCTTCTTAAGGGCAGGTCTTATTTTTGTTTGTTTCATTTACCTTATAGTCTCTGGAACATAGTAAACATTTAATAAATGTTTGTTGAATGAATCCAATGAGTCAAAAGGAGGGGAAGGGAAGGGAATATATGGGAACAAGCAATAGGAGACATAAATTCTAAGCTAAGGGCTTTGGGCCCACAACCATAAGGTATCAGGGGATGTTGCCTTTATGAGAGGACTCTGTCTCATGCAATTTGTGACACAAACTGCTGATCATCAACACTTGGTGCTCCTTCTCCTGCTTCTCTATGCTGTTCTCCCACTGTATGCACTCTTCCCCAGAGGCAGGGTGATGTGGAAAGTGCCCCAGCTTGAGAACCAGAAGACTTGGATTTGGATGCCAATTTCTAGCTATGTGGCATTGGCAAAGTAAATTCACTTTTCTGGACCTCAGTTTCTTCATTTCTAGGAAGGGATTGTACTTGATGGGCTAGAAGACTCCTTCCTGATCTAGAGATGTAGAATCCCATGGCTTTGGCTGTTTTTGCTCTTAGAACCAGTTCCTGACTTTCCACAGAGATTTCTGGATTAGGTCCTTTAGTGCCAGGCAAGGCTTTTGTTTTGGAGCAAGCACCTTTCCTTCCAGGTGTTTTTTGCCTCCAGCTGTTTAAGGCCACTCATCCTGAGGCTAAGGTACCTCTCCCTCCATCTCCTGTTCTCTCCCCCCCACCTCCCATCATTTCTTCAACATAGGGGCTAGGCATTGGCTTTGTCATCAACTACTTGTGTGGCCTTAGGGTAGTCACTGCAATCTTCAGAGCTTCACTTTCCTCCTTAGCAAAATGAAGGGATTAGACTAGATGATTTCTAAGCTCTATTCTAGCTCAAATATTCTATGAAATTCTATCAACTATTGTATTCCAAACACAGTGCCTGGCACATAGTAAGTACTTGCTATCTATCTATCTATCTATCTATCTATCTATCTATCTATCTATCTATCTATCTATCTGCCTGTGTGTCTTTCTTTCTATCTGTCAATATCTTGTCTATCTATCTATCTGTCTGTCTGTCTGTCTATCTGTCAATATCTTGTCTGTCTATCTATCTATCTGTCTGTCTGTCTTTCTATCTGTCAATATCTTGTCTGTCTGTCTATCTATCTATCTATCTATCTATCTATCTATCTATCATCTGCCTGTGTGTCTTTCTTTCTATCTGTCAATATCTTGTCTATCTATCTATCTGTCTGTCTGTCTGTGTATCTGTCAATATCTTGTCTGTCTATCTATCTATCTGTCTGTCTGTCTTTCTATCTGTCAATATCTTGTCTATCTATCTATCTATCTATCTATCTATCTATCTATCTATCTATCTATCTATCTCTTGTCTATCTTGTCTCCCTATGTCTATCAAGATCTTGTCTATTTATCTATCTTTCTGTTTATTTTTTATCTATCTTGTCTATCTGTCTGCCTATATCTTGTCTATCTTATCTATCCATATTTCTCTGTCTATAGCTTCTCTCTCTCAGTCTCACTGTATCTTATCTATGTTGTCTGTCTATCTGTCTGTATCTTGTCTAGCTATATCTTGTCTGTCTTATCTGTCTCCTTCCCTCCTATCTTTCTTTATCTCTGCATTTCTTGGTTGCTATTTTGTTTCAAGAAGGTGGATTAAGACACAAATTTTATTTATCAAATTTGTTCTAGAGATTGATAAATTCACACAAAAAAAGATATTTTAAAATGGATGGCTTTATAAAGACTCAAAAGAGACTTCACTGGGTTCAGGCAATTAAACAGAATCAAAATCCTCTTTGTCTTTGGAAAGCTAAAAAGGGTGAGAACTTTACACCACCTAAAACTCCAGTGGGATCTGGATTTGAGTCCTGGATCTGCTGCTTACTTACCTTGGGCAAGTCATTTCACCGCTAGACCTCAATTTTTCTCTCTGCAAAATGAGGAGGGATGGGATGGACAATGCATTCTCTAAGGTCGCCATCAGTTTTGAGTCACGGCATCATATGGCCTGGAGACCTCCCAGGTAGAGTATCTAGAAGTGATTACATTGGTTTTAAGACATGATTGTCGTTGTTGTTTGTTGTTCTTGGAACCCCATAACCCTCCCTTCTGCTTATTCTTTAGGCTGCCTGCCATGCAGTAAATAGTCCTGCTGAATTTCTCCCCATCTCCTTGGGGGAGGGGTTGTCAGGCTCTCCGCTCTTTGGCTGTTATTTATGTTCTGCGATATTTGTGGTTATTAGTTTGGGAATCTAATCTGCTCCATGCAGTAGAAGTGGGGGAGAGATAGTGAACTCCCACATCCTGCTTCATGGAGTATAAAACAACGGTCTCTGAAAGGTTGAGTCAGACAAGACTTTGGGAGATAATATCCATTCATTAATTTCATTTATTCATTCATTCTGCAAGTATTGTTAAGCATCTACTATGTGCCATGCATATCCTGTGCAAGGCCCTCCCTCTTAGATGGGGGAATGGGGATAAAAGAATAAATGAGCACTTTAATGCCTCTGAAATGTTCTCAAATAACATTGTATGAACACACATGTGTATATATAAGCATGTTGTACTATATGAATGTGAATTGTTACTATTATAATTATAAGTGAATGTCATGCTAGGCACTAGGGAAAATAATTTCTACTTAAAGAAATAGTCACTGCCCCCAGTGAACTCACAGTTCTTTATAAGTGATATGGGAATGAGATACAATGGAGATAATTATAATATATAACATTATATACATGCTGAGTGGAGTAGAGAGCTATAGCCAAATTGTTATATGAGATTCAAGAAGAAAGATCATTCACTACAAAAAGAATCAGCATTGAGAAGGTGGCTTTGGGTTGAATATCTTTTATTTATCTGGTTTTTTTAAAGACAGATTACAATTCAAATAGGTGGGGCAGGGGAATGACATTCCAGGTGTAAGGTAGCAAAGAAACATAGGTAGGAAAGCACAACTTTACCAAATGTGGATATTTTATAAAAAAAAAATTCCCCATGCAGCTATCTTTATTTACTTAATATTCTTGAGGGAGTTATTTGGGGCATAATTAGAATGATGTACCATGGCCTCCTCTGGCTGACAAAGGCTTTTGCATTCCAAAAAGCAATGGAATCACTAGGTTCCCTACAAAAAGAATAAGATTAGCTCATTTATAAATCCATCTACTCCATGGCTGGAGAGGAGCCTTGGGAAAACAATCCTGTCCATCTTTCCTTTTCTGACATGCTCCAGAATGATGAATTTCTTTTCATTTTTATGTGTCCCTGTGAGGAATGACCTATCTCTTCCCTTGGTGGAAATTATGCCTGTTATTTTTTTCTATAAACAAAACAATTCTGACACTACGAAACTGGAGAAACCAGTTCTATGGCATGGTCCCTTAGGGGCAACTGAGGAATGATTTTTAAAGAGAACCTGGGAAAGTGGTTAGGGCAAGGAAATGTTTGATCATGTATTAAGTTCAGGATCTGTCCGTCATCTTTGTTTTGCAAATGAGCTGAGAAGTATAACTGAAATGGAATAGCAACATAGTGGGTAGTCCCAAGACACATAGCGTTTGCAGAGTTTCAGGCACATTAAGGCCATTTAAAAATGGTGACCCCTCTCTAGGATAGAGGGCCACCAGGGAAGATGCCTAGGATCCAGAGTGGGAAGATATAGAAATAATCTCTTCCAACTGCTTTAACTATATATTTCTATTTTTAAAATAATTTTTATATCTTTTATTTTTATATCATTTCACTTCTGAATATATCCTTCCC
The DNA here is from genome assembly GCF_003287225.1 of Phascolarctos cinereus. NCBI lineage: Eukaryota > Metazoa > Chordata > Mammalia > Diprotodontia > Phascolarctidae > Phascolarctos > Phascolarctos cinereus. The sequence goes on along the minus strand of NW_027555847.1, from coordinate 124,688,921 downwards.
CTTTCCCCAGTTCTGAGTCATCCTGTGTGAAAAAAAGAGAAAGAAAAAGATAACAGTACAATGAGATTTACTAACATATCAGCTGAGTATGACATTATATAAAGTTCCAAGCCTTGAGTTTCTTGCCTCTTCGAAGAAGGAAGGGAGATATATTTTCTCATCATTTCTTTGAGAGCAAGCTTGATCATTATAGCAACATAGTATTCAGCTTTTTTCTTTTTTTTTCTTCCCATTCGCATTGTTGTAATCATTGCATATATTGTTTCCATAGTTTGACTTATTTTGTTCATTATCAGCTCATGTAAGTCTTTCTATGCTTCTCTATATTCCTTACATTTATCAGTTTTGTAGTACAGGAATATTACAGAATTCAGATATATGCATTAAGATTAGGGTGATTTGGTAGCCTTTCCTAAGTAGTATACTTTTGTCATTCAACATTGTCTTTAGAGAGCTGTTGGCATGTTGCAAACAGTATGGGTCTTGGAATCAGAAGATATGGCTTTGATACTTACTAGTCATTGACCATGGGAAATTCAATTAACCTTTTTGTCTTTAGTTTTCCCATCAATCAAGTGGGTGTTAAACTATTTGTGCTAACTGCCTCTGTGGGTTGTTGTGAGGAAAGTGCTTTGTGAACATTAATAATAAATGCTAGATATCATCATCATCATTGTTATTATTTCCCAATAGCCTGAGAGGTACTATCTAGAGAATGACTTCTTTACCCTCCATTATTAGAATGGAATTGCATGGTACAGTAGAATAAAAAATACAAGGATACAACTCAAAGCCTGAGTTCAAGTACAGACTTTACCACTGATTTTATGTGACTTTGAGCTTCCTCCAGTGGAGTCTCTGAACCTTCGTTTTCTTATCTATCAGATAGGGATGAGAACAACTACTGAACTATTTCACAAGATTGTTGTGAAGATCAAATGAGATAATGGATGGGAAAATGCTTTGAGAAGCATGAGGGCTATCTGTATAACCTTGGACTAGTCACTTTCCTCTGTTGTCCCTCAGTTCATTCCTCAGTAAAATGTGGTAGGGGCATGGACTCAGTGGTCTCTTAGGTCCATTCTACCTCTAAATCTAGTTTTCCATGATTCACAGCCAGACTGTTATCAGGAGTAATATAAGCTTCCTAGGATGTACTGAAATACTTTAATTGTGATTAGTGGATAGAGCTCTGAGCCTAGAGTCAGGAAGTCCTGAGTTCAAATTTGATTGCAGAAACTGTGTGACCCTGGGCAAGTCACTTAATCTCTGTTAGCCTCAGTTTCCTAAACTATAAAAATGGGATAATAATAGCATTTACCTCCCAGAGTTTGTTGTGAGGATCAAATGAGATAATATTTGTAAAGCTCTTAGCACAGTACCCATCATATAGCAGGCAGGTCCTATATAATTGTTTATTTCCTTCCCTTCCCTTGCCCATTGTAAAGGTGAACGGCTGTGGGTATAGACTATTTCATATGTTGCCAGACACAGTAAACACAGTGCTTGGTTTTGTTAAACTCCCCCCCACCTTTAAAATCTGTGTTATATGGGAATGGTTCTCTAGGAAGGAGGGGGGAGGCATGTATACTGAAATGAATTCAGTGCAACAAAAAAAGTCATCAATCAAAATTTCAAAGAGGGACATATAAAAAAAAGTTGTGTGACCTTGAGAACACATCCTCTCTGGGCCTCAGTTTCCTCATCTGTGAAATGAGGAGGTTGGATTAAATGACTTGCAGCATTCCTTTGGGCTCTCAGATTCTTTGGTCCCATGAAGGGCCTGGAGCTCAAGGATGAATTCTAAGATTCTTGCTGGCTTTCAGTCCTTTGATCTAGCATAGCAAAAGGAACTGTCACATATGTCACCCAGAAAGCTGCCCCAGGTTGGAGACTTATGAGAAAGCTATTCCGTGTACCTATTGGAAACTCACATCTCTGACCCCTCTGGTCCTTAGCTGTGACACTACTTCTTCTTTGAGTTATTGGCACAACTATTGGGGCCTCAGCTCTAAGATGTTTATGGCTGGACCCCCAAGGGCCAGCTTAGGTTTAATAGGCATGAGTTGCAAAAATGCAAATTTAGATTTGATGAAAGACCTTATAGACACCTCCACCAGCAGATCACTCAGCTCTTCTTACGTACTGCTACCACCGCTTCTGGACCAGCATCTTCCACTCCAAAACTAGACTTCAACACTTCAACCTTTAGTATTCTTGTCTGAAGTACCAGAGGAAGTTAATCCACTTATATTTGTAATTCCCACTGCCCAGGCCCCAGAAATCTAGACTAGTAAGGGCAGACTAGTCAACTTCACCCAATATTATCTACCTTAGTCTCAGACTCCACACCCTTCTCTCTCCTGTTCCCACCACCCAACTCACTCCTGCTTTCTACTTCACACTGATCAAATCAACTGTACCTTTCTTCTAGAAGGAGAGTGAGTCAGTTACTCAGTCAACTGACTACCCCATACCCTACTTACCATTCCTGTTACTCATACTAAAATGAAAACTCCCTTCTTAGCCACCACTTCCCTCTATGTACTATATTCTCCTATTAGAATGTAAACTCTTTAAGAGTGGTGGGCTGTCACTCTTTTTATAGCCCCCAGCACTTAGCTCAGAATAAAGTTTAATAAATGTTTATTTTTTAATTCATCCAATTAGAATTAGTGCTATCCAAAGCATAATGAGCTAACTTCACAGGAGTTTTTCCAACAAAGGCCAGATGGCTGTTTACTTGCTTGATATGATATAGAGAAGTTTCCTTTACAGGCAGAGGGTTCACTAAATGGTCTCTGAGGTCCCTTCCAACTCTGAGACTCTGTAATTTTGTGATTATTATCTTTGGACAAGATTTAGTGGCACTAGCTCGAGATATCTGAGCAGAGTGAGAAAAACAAGGAAATTCAGGCTGTCATCACAACTGCAACCTGGCTGGATGTCTGCAAATGATTAGAGAAGAAAGATTTATGGCAAGGAAGAGAGTCACCCAACTGAGTCAGGAAGATGGGATCCTATTGGAGCTGGTGTGATGGAGTGCAGAGTAAATGGCTCATTCCCATTATTTCAGAGCTAAGAGAGGCCTGGGAGCCCTTGTTAAAGGAGCAATTTGGACCGTGTGTGTGTTATTAGGCAGGAGGTTAAGTCTGATGGTAGTAGAAAAGGGGATTGGTGTCAGTGCTTCTTTTGAATGAGATATATCCTTTGAGAGACATGATTCAGTCACCGGTCTTATTTTTCCAAGTCTCAGATGATCCCAGTGATACCAAATTTGTCTCCTCCTGTTAAGCTCTCTGGTGCAGATTTCTTGCTACCTGTACTTCACTCTTCTGTATGTAGGCATTGCAGTCATGGATTTTATTGTTAACCCATTTCTTGAATGTTGTCTCCTGTGAAATTTTGGGAGTCATTATTGCTTTTCCTCCTACCTTATAGCTCTGGATGTAGGTCAGAATTGGGGTTTGTCTCATTTGATCTTTTTCTCTCTGCTTTATTTTTCCTTTGTTGCCCTCTTTCCATTTTGTTTAGGAGAACTCCATTCTTCTGGATAATCTGGAGACTCAAAAAGTGGTCCTTAATTCCCTTTCTTTTGTGTCATCAACTTCCTTCTCCTTTTCCTTCCTTCAGTCCTCAAGTCTCTCTCTCCTCTTTTAGTTTGAGTCCTTTCCCTAATCTTTCTCAAATTCCTCTTCGCTCTCTCTCCTTCTCTTTAAGGTCAGTGAATCATAGGGAAATAGATATAAAGCTAGAAGAGATGAAGAAGGAATGAAGTACAAGGGGGTTGTGATTTGCCCAGAATCAGGAGTGGGATTTGAACCCAGGTCCTGGGAACCAGACCTGGTGCTTTTTTCTTCTGTGCTTTCTCTTTTTTTCTCTGTAAGCTCTTCTTCTTCAATTCCTTCTTTTCTTCTTTCTTTAGCTTTTATAGGAACATAGTAGCATAGATCAAGAGCTGGGTGTGACCTCAGAGGCCAAGTAGTCCAATATCCTTGCAAATTAAGAAGATGAAACTCAGGGAAATTAAGGGACAGACAGTCACACTTGGGATTTGAGCCAAAGTCCTCTGACTACAGAAGCAGTCCTCTTTCCCACTATACCATCCTGTCCTCGAGCTCAAGCCCTCCTCCCTGGCTTTCAGATGTAAATCTTCTCTCTCTCTCCCTCTTAAGTCATTTTCCACCTTCCTTTCATCTCTTTCTTCCTTGTTTTCAAGTTTATTCTTCTCTTTCATTTTCCCTTTCTGTCTCCTCTTCAATGTCTTTTCACCTCTTTCTCTATTTTTTCCTCCTCCCCCCTGTCCCTTAAGTTGTTATCCTTCATCTCATACCCTTCTCCTTGCTCTTTAGCTCTAGTCTTCACTGTCAAGTCCTTTTTCCCCCTTCAACTTCTTTTTGAGTCATCTCAGAGTTCCACTTCTCCAACTTAAATCTTTGTTCTTCTTCACAATTTTAGAATCCTCTAAATATCCTTTGCATTTGCTTCTCTTTTTCTCAAGGAAAAGATGATTGGTGGAAGTTTGAGGAGCTCTTTTGCAATGCATCCTACACCTGTATCTTCACCTTTGTCTTGCTTGACCTTATTCCCAGGATTGTTACACCTGGGCTAATTTGTCATTCAAACAAGGCAAGCCATTTCCCCCTCTCTGAGCGTTGGTTTCATCTTCAAAGGTCCCTTTAAGTCCTAAATCAATGATCAAGTGATTCTACTGGGATAATGGGTATCTAATAGGGTACTATGCAAAAGTTGACACTGAGTTGTTACAACTTAGAGGGAAGGTCTGTGATACTTGGGAAGCACAGTAGTAGCTGTTCTGTCTGGGCTATAGTTATTTGTATCTTTGTGCCACAGAGAAATATTATTACCTAGAGAAAAGAGCATGCTATGGATATAGAAACAGTAGGATGGAAGATAGGACACTTGGATTGAATTCTCAGTTCTGTCATTAGCCTTCTGTGTGACTTTGGATAAGTTATATTCTCTTCCTGGGTATGTTTCTTTATTTAATAATAAGAAACTTCTGCTGGGCTTAGGAGAACTGCCATGCTTCTCTGTCTCTGTCTTCATCACATGGCCCATCTACTTTGAACCCATATATCGTGTCTAGACCAGGTCCAATTTTGGAAAAGTCTAGCCTTCAATAAGATGGGGTTATGATCTTTTTATTGTACTCTTCAATTCATTACAACACCAACCTGGTGCCTTGGTGAAGTTTGGGTTCGTGATTAAGGCATCCTCAATGTGAGGAGGTGAGAGAGTTGGGGAGAGGCATAGAAAAATACTCAATATACATGATAAATCAAATATGGGAGAGATATTTATTTCCTATAAAAGAAATGCTAAATTAAAAAAAAACACAGGCATGAATTAATAGAAAGACTTAAAACGGGATTGAGTAACTTATAGTTGGTATTATACTTTCCTGGGATGTGGTGACTTAAGCCTGGTGAGGACATACAGAAATTTTCAGGAAATCTGACAAGGTATTGTTATATTTCACCTTGGGTGTATACTGCTTTCTCAAAATCCATGTTTTTCTGGGTAGCCAGACAAGAACTTGGGTTCCTTCTCTTGCAGAGGGTCATCTTCACTGAAGCAGAAACACCCTCTACCACTAGTTATCACCAACCAAATGACCCATAACCTCTCAACCTCTTGCATTTACATGGTCACCTCTAAGCCTGAACACATTCATCTCAAGGTGAATATTTGACTATTACATCATCTATCTCTACTCCAGAAAGAAATGCAAAACTGAAAAGGCAGCCAGGGCTCTGAGATTTAATCTCAGGAATGCATAGTCAGGACATGAGCCTTAGCTGCCATGTTCTCATGGCTGGCCAAGGTGGAGAAAAGGACAAGATGCTTTTCTCCCATCCCTCATAGGAAGTTCCAGTTACATGACACCACATGGAAGGGTGAAGGAAAAGAACTACAGGAAAGAGTCATTCTTTTTTTAATGGTCTATTGAATCTGGTCTTCAAGATTCTACTGAATCTCGAACTTCTTGCTCAGTGTCTAGTAAGGGAATTACTTTGTCATCCCCAAAGCACTCAAACACAGAGTCATATATTGCTGGCCAGAAGCAGCCATGCAGTCTGTTACTCCCAAAGCACTCAAACACTGAGCTGGCACACGCATCTGTCTGGAAGGAGGCAGGGCATTTCTGTGCATTCCCTGTTCAAAATGAACATTACATTTACATTTACATTACATTACATTTAAAACATGAAGATCTCAGACTGGATGATGTGGAAAGTCCCTTTGAACTTGTGAGATCTAGGAAAAGTATTTTCTTCCCTGCCTCTCTCCTTCATGAGGGAATTGGGGGATTGTAGGAATGGAGGGGACCATACTGACTCCATCTTGTGACTCAATTCTAGAGCTAGCTCTCAGTTCCCTTTCTATTCAGTTATGGATCTAATTGAACCTCTGTCTTGTGAGAAAACTTTATTCAGTTATGGGAATTGGGAGAAAATCTTATTGCATTGTTTGAACCTGCCCTGCATGGCTAGGAAACTGAATCATGTCTACCTGTTGTTTAGAGGCCCTTAACTAAGGACCTAGATTATATTGACCAGAAACTCAGTCAGATTCAAATATTGATGCAAGAAGTTTTCTTACAATTGTCCACATTAAGCAACCCATATGTCTTATCTGAAAACTGGCCCCATATTGACCAATTAGTTACTGTTTCCATGTTCCTTTTATTGTTTACAGACACTTGGGGAGAGTGCGGCACCTCTTTTTCCTAAATTCAGGAAATTGCCCCTGTTTGCTCTCCTCTTCCCAAAGTCCCTAATCTTTCCTCCAATTAGAAATCAGATTACCTAATGTTATATTGTTTCCTTTTAGTTAATTGGCCTTATTTGATTAATTGTTTTTAATGTTTAAAAGTCTGTCTCCCCTGTATTTGGGTTCCAGTCCTAAGCTGAGGGAGAGGTCTGAACCCACTTTGTTAGGCAATTGGCATACATTGGTTAGCAAATCAATATGCTTGGACTATTGAGTCTTTGTTTCCTCAGTCATTTCATCTTTCACCCACTACATTCTTTCCTTCCCTCTTTCCTCCTTCCATTCTTCCTTTCGCCCCTCCTTCCCTCCTTCCTTCCTTGATTCTTTCCTTTCCTGACATCCTCTCAAAATAATGATCAAAGTTTTCTGTGCCCCATTTCCTCTCTGAGACCCGTGACAGCAAAAGTCACATTCACATATCACTTTAAAGTTTGCAATATGCTTTATATTCATCATCTCATTTGATCTTAACAATAGTCCAATGATAGATGCTATTATTATTTCCATCTTATGGCTGAGGAATCTGATGCTTAAAAAGGTTAATGATTTGCTCAGGATTACCCAGCTACTAAATATCTGAGGTGGGATTAGAATCCAGGTCTTCCTGGTTCCAAATCCAGAATTTTAGCTAATAATCTATGTTATCTCTTATCAGAAAATAGAAGTCAAACATCTCAATCAGTCTGCAGTTGCACTCTTATGTTCCACTGTGTACCTCCCCTCTCCCCAACACTGTCAAAGTCTGGGGGTAGGAGGAAAAGGACTTTGAAGAGGAACCAGCTAAGCCAGTCAACACTGAAGGTAACAAGCTTATTTATATTGGGTGTGCTTGAGAAGAATCCTCAAAGGTAACTGAACTATAGACACCTAAGGGATATGGAGGCAGAGAAAACAAAGAAACCCAAATGAGCTCTCAAACTGGGGCCAGGACCAACTGCTCCAAATTTGAAGCAATCCCTCAACTCCTACACAACTGGTACAGAAATCAGCACATGTGTGTATATGTACATGTATGTGTAGATGTAAATGTGTGCATATATATATACACATATATATCTATCCATATATAGCATATATGTGTGTATGAGCTTGTATGCATATATGTACACATATATACTCATGTTTATGTATATGAGTATAAGAGTATGTATATATGTACATATGTACATGTGTGTATACACACATGTGTGTGTATATGTACATATGTGTGTATATACACACATACATGCACACACATCCACATATCTACAGGGCAGCTAGGTGGCACTGTGGAAAGAGTGTTGGTCCTGGAATCAGAAAGATTCATCTTCCTGAGTTCAGATCTGGCCTCAGACACTTATTAGCAATGTGACTCTAAGCAAATCACAAAGCCCTGTTTACCTCAGTTTCCTCATCTGTAAAATGACCTGGAGAAGGAAATGACAAGCCACTCCAGTATCCTTGCCAAGAAAATCCAAAATGGGGTCATGAAGATTTGGGCATAAGTGAAAAACAACTGAACACCAACCATGGAGCCTAGGGCAATGCAATGCCCAGCTACTCCTCCTGTCCCTTTCTGGATACAATAGGAGAGAATTGATTGGAGCAGAACAGTAGGGAAAGAAAGGATGTTAACATGTAGAACATAAAATGTTAAGGCTAAAAGGAACCTTAGAATAAAAAAAAATGTGGCTGAAAGGAATCTTGGAACAAAATGTAGGTTATTAAAAGTGAAGGAAAATTTAACCTAGAATATAGTGTTCTGGAGACCTTAAAAACCATCTACCCTAGGGACCCTTAGCTTTTTTTGTCATGGGCCCCATTAGCAATCTGATAATACCTATGAGTTCTTTCTCAGAATAACATTTTAAATGCATAAACTAGGATCCATAAAATTATAAAGGAAACCAATTATATTAAAACACAGTAATCAAAATATTTTTTAAAAAGTTCACAGATCCCTGTTTAAAGAACTTCTGGTTATTCTAACCCAACCTGCTCCCTGTAGAGAATAGGAAAACACATCCCACAGACGTGAGCTAACTTAAGGTCACGGTGTTAGAGCCAGTACTCAAATGAAGATCTCCTCCCTTATTTCATGGCCAGGGAAGCTGGGAGATCACAGGTAAGGGTTTGGTGAAACCAGCTATTCTTACTAACTATAAAAAAACTGAACCTGTCAGGAGGCTTGCAGCTTGGTAAAGACTGAAGTTCTCAGGATGAATTTCTGCTGAATTTATCATTAGAAGCCTGGTCATCCTAGTTGGTTTCTTGGAATTTCAGTCCTGCCCTTCCCCCCAGCTCCTTTCAGAAAGCAAGGAGTTCTGTATTTCATTGTACAGCTAAACATTGCTGCTTCAGTTTGTCATGCCCACAGTGCTTTGTCTTACATCTGCACCCGCCTTGTTTATTCCTCCTCTTGGCCATCAATTGAAAATATGACTGCCTGGAAAGGACAACATAGAATTCTGTTTGTATTTGTGAACCATTTGAGCGTATTAATGTGGCTCAAATACAAGCAATTTCAGTCCCATCCAGCTGAAGGATTGACTGTTGGTGATGGAGGAGGAGGGGTCAGAGGTTTGACCTTCCCAGGTTCTCACCTCTCCCAGAGTCTCAGTGACACCAATATCATTGTTTAGCATTTGCAGAAGGACATAGAATCATGGAACAGTATAGCCAGAAGGGACCTTAGGACATTATACATACAATGTCAGAGATAGGGAGATGTTAAAAAAGAATGTCAGGGCTGGAAGGACACTTCTAACATGAACCATAGCATGTTAAAGCTAGGATGTAATTTAGAATATAAATCACAAAACATTAGATCTATAAGGGAGCTTAGAACATAGAAGGTCCATGGTGGAAGGGGATTTAGAAATAAGCAACATTGAGGTGCAGGGGAAAGAACATCACAGGGAGCTAGAAAATGTGGGTTTGAGTCTCACCTCTACTGATTCCTAGGCAGGCATAGTGCCTGCCACAGACCAACTACTTAGTAAATACGGGTTGACTGACATTTGAAGAACTTCCTCTATAATCTCTGGTAAATGGTCACCCAGCCTCTAGTGGCAGCTGTATAGTGCAATGGTTAGAGCATGGGACTTGGAGGCATAGGAATGCAGGAAGCCCTGTGTTCAAATCCCACTTCAGACACTAGCTGTGTGATCTTGGGCAAGTCACTTAACCTGTCTGTGCCTCAGTTTTCTCATTTATTACATGGGCATAATAATAGCATTTCCCTCTCAGGGTTGTTCTGAGGATCAAATGAGTTAACATATACAAAGTACTTAGCAAACCTTAAAGTGTTAGTAAATGATAATGATTTTGGAGCTGTGAGATCTGTAATGACGAGAACCTAGTATTTCCTGCTAGCCCTCAGGGAGAGCTTTATTTATTAGGCAATCCATCTGCCCCATCCCACGTCGTTTAAATATGCCACCCTCTAACTTTCATTCATCACTTTTAGTTCTATTCTCTGGGGCCAAGCAGACCATGTCTAACCCTTATTCCACATGGAAGTCCTTTATATGCTTACATAGAACTTCATACTATGTGTCTGTGGAGATTTGTTTGATCAAAATGAAAATGAGCAATATTCTTTCCCTGCTCTGGTACCCACCCTTGGAATGTGGACATTTCTGGCTGGATCTAGACACTCCTTTCTCTTCCTATGGGACATAATTTACGTTTTAGTCATCTCCCTCAGAACCTCCCTATAGAGTCGTTTTTCTGCACATGCATTGAAGAAAAAGGAACTCAAAGGAGGAGGCAATGTGACTCAAAAAAAAAAAACCCAGCCTGCTACCAGATGTCAATGACTATTGACTTGCTTTCATTTAAGGGCAAAAGCCCTGGACTCAGTTTCAATCACTTCAGAATGTTTATTAAACAAAATAAATCAATATCATTTTCTGTCATATCATTCCTCATCCCCCAGTCAGTATCCAAATTTATGTACACCAAAATTAGTCACTCTTTCTCTCTTTTGCAATTCCCTCTTCACAAACAATAAAACACAAATAAAAAGCAATTAAGATCGATCATATTTTATCTAGAGTAAGCTGGCATTAAAATACTAATTAAATCAGGGACTATGAACAAATTTATAGAACAAAAAAAAAAGCTTTGCATGAGACATATGCCTTCTTAGAGAAGAGAGAAGGGGGGAAGATCCATTTTCCATCTACATGGATTCTCAGTTGGAAGAATGTCACCACCAACCAAACATTTCTCTTGCTTACCTAGCATCAAATATTCTGTCAGGCTTTGGTGGACAGAAATGATGGCTGTTCCAGGGCAGCCCAGTTGTGCCAAGTACCAGTCATTGCAGCCACTCCTCTACTATGTCTTTCCAGCATTCATCCTTTCCTCCTCACTCTTGCTTACACAATTCCAGTGAAATTTCTTACCTAAGCTCTCTTTCCTCAGCCTTTTGCATCATTGTCGGAAGGCTTCCATGACAGCAGTAAAAGCTGTGGTAGCCAGGGTGACCTGGCCGTTTTAATACTTCTGTAGGATCTTTCTTGAGCTTCAGAGGAAGCTCATCTCTAACTCATAGCATTTGCTCACATCCTCCTGGAGCTCCTCACTGCCTCCTCTGATAGCCTTTCTAGGTGATGGGAAACAATGATGCAATTCTGAAATTTAGACCCTCTTTAGACTATGAGTAATAACGAGCCAAAGAATCCATTCCGTTCAGTAGGACTTTTCTGCCAGTTCTGCATATCGTTGGCAGAAGACATAACAAGGGCTATTCTTGACAACAATTGTGATGTTCCTCTGACATCTTCTCTTCTTTAGCTGAAGTATCAATCCAATTCAAAGTCACATACATTTATTAAACTGCTACTAAGCCAAACATTCAATTTTCCCAACAATCAATTCTTGTAAGACATGGTTTTTGCCTCAACAGAAATGTTCTTCCTAAGATGTGATGACCAATATTGATCATAATATTTGAGATATGGTCTGTCTATGGCAGAATCCAGTAGAATGGCAGAGTCTAGTAGAACAACCACCTTCTTCATTTTGAAAAGTCTGATTTTGTTAGAGCAGTCTACAATCTCATTAGATTTTTGACAACCATGAAACTGTGTTTGCTCCTATGAGCTTATAGTACACTAAAACTTCCGAGTCTTTCAAAAATAAAAAATATTTATCGAACCACATTGCCCCAATCCTAAAGTAGTGCAAATTAAAAAAAAAACCAATTAGAACTTAGTTTAGGGGTTGGGTGCCATGTCATGCAAGCATATATTGAAGGAAATGGAAAAGAAGAGATGACTTAGAGGGGACATGACAACTTTCTTCATGTTGATGAAGTGCTGTTAAGTGCAAGTGAAATTAGATTTGTTTTGCTTGGCCCACATGACAGTATTAGGAGCATTGTGTGGCTGTTACTGAGAAACAGATTCAGTCTTTGTGTCAAGAAAACAAAGAAAGAAACCTCTTTAAGCAAATGGAAGTTTTCAAGCATGGGCTGCCTCATCAAGTTATTGGGGATTTTGCAGAAAGCATCCTAGGTTGAGTGAGGGTTGAACTGATTAGCCTCTGAAGTCTATCCCAACTCTGTGATTTTGTGAAATGTATTATTAGATTATCTTTTAAGTTCCTTCCTAGCTCTGATATTCTGTAAAATGTCTTCCACCTGCCTGGGGATGGGCAAGGCCTTTGAAATCATTGTTTCTGGCTCCACAGTTACCAGTTTTTATGAAGGATTGAAAAAGAACTCTGTTGTTCCCATAGTAGCTAATGAGGTGTTCAATACTACATTGGTCCTTAATTACTACATAGCCGTAGAAGGATAGAAACAAAAAACAATACACAGGATTCCATCAGTATAGAGAACTCCTGGTGAGATAAATTTAGGTAACTCCCCAGTAAGTAGCTGCCCAGGTGGGCACCTGCTCTGCAATGTAAAGCCTCAGAGAACTGGCCAGAAATACCAAGAGGTTAAATGATTGTCCTGGGGTCACATGTCAGTGTCCTGGATCCAAGGCCACCTCTCCCCCTGACCCCATGCTGTATTAAATATACATAGGAATGTGCTGGAAAAAGTAATATTAACTATTAAAAATGGCATTAGTTATAAGTCATCCTTGGAGTATGTAAAAGCTAATGTTGGGGAAAAGTATGGGTTACAATTGAACCTATGCTATGGGAATTTAGGAACAAGGTTTTTGGTTCCTGAGAAGAGCCTGACAAGAAAGGGAAATAGCGACTCTTTTGAGGAAGGAAACTGTCCCATCCACAACTAGTGTGTGCTTTATGTGGTATGGAGGGTGTGGGGAGATAAGGTGGTTGGTGATGTTGAGACAACTAAGGCAGGGGAATGACAAAACCATGAAGATTTTGAAGATCTGGAAAACTTCCCCTTAGAGGTCTTAGCCAAGTCCCAAGAAAGCCCACAAATTAAGGCTGGTGCTTTTAGGAACAGGCCATCACAGATGCATTCTTTTTCTTCCTTCCAGGAAAAATGAGGGAAATGCAAATATCCTTTAAAGACAGTCTGCTAAATTCTTGGGGAAATGGTGAACAGTGAAGATCCAGCACAATTCCAACCTTGCTTACCCAGTAGCTCAGATTGACAGCAAAGTACACTGTTCAGCTTAGGGGGAAAAAAAAACTTTAGAACTTTAAAGTATGCAATATTTAATCTGAAAAAGGCTTTGGAGTCAGAAGGGTCCTTAGACACCATCTTATCCAGAAGTGGCAAACACACTGGCTGCAGGCCCCAAGCAGCCTGTGGCAAGTGTGGCCTGAGCCAAATTAAAGTGCAATTGGGAAATATTTAACAAAATGAATAAAAACACAATTGAATGTAGATAATGTTAATATGTGATTTCCTAAGTCAATATGTGGCCCTCAAGCATCCTCGTAGATGACTTAGTTGGACTTATTTCAATTTGCGTTTGACACCACTGATATAACCCATCACCATCATATTACAGATGAAGCAGCTGAGACTTAGAGAAACTTAAGGTCAAAGAGAAGTTAGTGATAGAGTAGAACTGGAACCAAGGTCTCTCTGACATTGTGAGCAGTGGTCATTATGGTCAATAGTTATTTACAAGGTGACCCTCACCCTCATGCACCTGGAGCACCTCCGTCAGATGGAGGACTACCAGAAGACTGGCAGGTCTGTGGGGATTTAGATGCCTCTGTAGAAGTATAGAATCACAGCTGAAGGGGAACCTAGAGGCCAGAAAGCCCAGACCTCTAAAGGAATCCCTTCTACAGCATTACTAAGAGGTAGCCATCTTCACATAAGTATTTCCAGGTTTGGGGACTTTATGAGCTCTTAAATCTAACTTCTATTTTTTTTTTTGGCTGCTGTGATTATAAGGAAGATCTTATAACTTGCCTTCCTATAATTTCTACCCATTTTTTTTTATCTTGCCCTCTTGAGCTCTCTGAAATGTGGATGATTCTGTTTCCAAATGGGAGCCCTTGAGATAACTGAAGACTAACCATATTGCTAACTTGTTATATAATCTTTGGCCAATCATAACCCATAGAGGTCATTGTTTCTTCACTTTTGTAAGGATTTGGTTGGACGGGTTCCTCTGCCATTATCCTAACTCTAATATTCTATGACACTAGGTTCCTAGTGTCTTTAACAGTTTCAAATATGTTTTCCAAATGCTTCACCATTTTAGGTACCTTCTTCTCAATGGACTCTGGTTGGTAAATGCTTTTCCTAAAATATGTCACTCAGATTTTACCACAATACTTTAGATATGGTCTGATTTGGATAGAATACCATGAGACCAAGCCCATAGGGTCAAATCCCAGCTCTGACATTAGGTAAACGTGGAGATGTCATTCTCTTTCTGTGAGTTGCCATTTTTTCAGTCAGAAAAAAAGAGAGTTTTGGACTAAGTTCCCTTCCCATCCTAAAGCTGATGTTCTTATGCTTTTATTTTTTCCAGACTTTGTATTTCTCCTATTTCAGCCTAGGATCTCATAAGTCTTCCCCCTCTCCTCAATCTAATTACACTGAGAATCACACCCAGTGTGTGGTAGCCCTCTAGAACTTCAAACTACTTTTCAAATTAACAGTTGTTCAGCATCATCAGCCTTTTCATGCAATTGTTTCTTTGGACCTGAGTACATCCCTTGGCTGGAAGGGGTATATTTTGGTTGCTAGGGAAGCAGTGGTGGCACAGTGGATAGGCTGGGAGTCAGAAAGACCCTAATTCAAATCTGGTTGCAGACACTTACTAGCTGTGTGACCCTGGGAAAGTCACCTAACCCTGTTTGCCTCAGTTTCCTCATCTGTAAAATGAGCTGGAGAAGGGAATGACAAACCACTCTGGTATCCTTTCCAAGAAACTCCCAATTGGGGTCATGAGGACTCAGACACAACTGAAACAACTGAACCACAACAAAACCCTTGAAGGAGGTGACTTTTATCCTGCTCTCAGCCAGTTCACTGGTTCTCTATCCCTCAGGTGAGGCAGAAGGTGAGAGAGAAGCCATGGCCCCAGAGAGTAGCTCTGCTCTGTCTCCAGGTGGAGCTGGGCTACATGTCCCTCCTCGACCTGCCAGGAATCATTTCTGAGAACCAAGCTGCTGGTGTCATGTCTCTCTCCATTTTTGAGAATTACTGCCCCATTGCTCACTGAGGTGTAAGGCCCATTTAACCAAAGGGGTCAGGTTGGTTACAGTATTATCCATCATCAGCGCTCTGTCATTGAAATGATCTATTGTCCAACACTAAGTGCCATCACTCCTGGAATATATTTTATCAGACCCTGCACAGTGCTATATCATCAAGGGATGGCATTTACGGTCACATACATCATTGCCGGGAGAACGATAAGTAGGTCCCCCTCTCACTGGGCTGGGGAACTAGGGCAAGTGCCAGGGTGTTATGTGGCTTTGGTGATAATTATGCCCCTCATATGTAAAATGCTTTAGTGATTCCCAAGACCTTTCAGACACATGGTCTCATTTTCAGCAATAATAACTCACATTACATTTCTATTGTCAGTCAACTAGCATTTATTAAGTCCCTATGATGTGCCAGGAACTATGCTAAGCATTGGAGATTCAAAGAAAGGCAGAAAACAGTCTCCTGCTCTCAAGGGGCTCCCAGTCTAACAATGGAGGCAACATGCTAACAGCTATGTAAAAATAAGACACATACAGAATAAATTGGGAATAGTCTCAGAAGAAAAGTACTATGATTAAGGAAGACCAGGAAAAGCTGGGAGACGGAGATGAGTAGGGAGGGCATACCAAGAATGAAGTCCAGACAATGGAAATGCTGTCAGGAGATTGGAGTCTTGTATTCAAGGCAAAGTGAGGAAGCCAATGTCCCTGAATCGCAGAGTGCTAACAGGGGAAAGAGGAGTAGCAAGACCATACAAAGGGACCAGATTATGAAGGGCCTCACAAACCAAACAGAAGCTTTTATATTGATCCTGGAGATGATAGGGAGCCACTGATGTTTACTGAGAGGGATGATATGGTGAGGAAGATCAAACTGACAGCTGAGTGTGAGATGGGCTGGAATGGGAGAGACTTGGAGTAGGAAGTCCAATCATCAGGCTGTTACAGTACTGAAGGCTTGGGGTGATGCCGGTCTGTTCCGTGTGGTGGTGTTAGAGAAGAGAAGGAGGTGGATATGAAAGACTTTAGGTAGATAGGGCAAAGAGTATCACTCCTATTTTACCAACGAGGAAAATGAAGCCCAAAGGGAAGACATCATTAATCTGTTTTCAGTCATTTCAGTCGTATCTGACTCTTTGTGACCTCATTTGGGGTTTTCTTGGCATTTCTTTGCCATTTCCTTCTCCAGCTCATTTTACAGATGAGGAAACTGAAGCAGAGTTAAGTGACTTGCCCAGGGTCACACAGCTAGTAAGTGTCTGGGAACAGATTTGAATTCAGGAAAATGGATCTTTCTGACTCCAGGTCCAGCACTCTATCCATTGCACCACATGGCTGCCCTCATTAATCTATGATTATACACTTAATGGCTGTCAGAGCTGGAACTGAAACCCAGTTCCTTTAATGCCTCCCAAAATGTTATATCTCCCATTTCATTATAATACCCCTTTACATGAGGATATATTCTTAGTATATTAGAGAGAACGGCGTGTGGTAAAGTGGGGTGTACTGGCTCTAGACGAAGAGGTCCTGGAATCAAATTCTGCATCTGCAGCTTACTATCAGTGTCATTTTGGATCTGTCATTCAACCTTTTTCTCCATAGGCCTCAGTTTCCTTAATTGCCAGATGAAGGGATTGGACTAGATAGATGGTGTCCTCCAGCTTTGGATCTATGATCCTTTCTCATCCTATGGTTGAAGGCATGAGGTCAGGGAAACTAAGACTGCTCTTCTAGTAGGTGGGAATTCAATAATGTTGGGTCATCCTCTATCATTTACTGCAAGTGTGACTGTGGACACTCTTTTGAGGCCTCAGTTTCCTCATCTGTGAAATGATATCATTGTATTAAACAATCTCTAGGTCTCTTCTGGTTCTAAAGATATGACCCTATGACCTCTGTCTTGTCTGTACTCTGATTAAATATATCCCTAAGGCTCAATAAAAAAGCAGGTATCAGGAATTTATTCTCTTCTTTTTTCCTCATCTGTTAGGCCCTATGCCCTGCAGGTACTTGAGTTAGCAAATCCCTTTTGAAAATAGTGGGAAAATTCTTGTTGGGAGAAACTAATAGACTTCTATCTCTATTGAGTTTAGGTTGTATAAGAGGAGACAAATTTACTTATGGGTGCTCTACTAAACCTAATAATGGACAAGAGAGAATGAAAGTATGTCCATGCCTTTCCCCTTATTGTAATGTAAGCTGCTTGAGGAGAGGGCCATTATAATATATGTCTTTATATCTTAGCATCTCATATAAGGTCTTATACATTGTTTCTTTTGGAATGGACTTGTAATTTCATTATTATAGGGTACTTTTGATAAAGAAGCCCCTTCTTCTAAGATAGATCTATACCCATTCTACAACTCATAGTCTTAGAGTTGCCTGGGGACTTGAGAGAGTAAGTGCCTTGTTCAGAGTCACACAGCCAGTATGTGTGAGGAGTAGGACATGAACCTAGATCTTCTTGACTTTGATGTCTCTCTACTTACTACCGTATATTGTCTGTGACTTGTACCTAGGTACATTTTGCCTTATATGTAATAGATATTGAATAAATAGCAGTTGAATTGAATTGCACTGAATTGAATATACTTGTAACTCTGTCCTGCCCTCCAAACTCAAGTCCAAGTGCTCTTCCCTCAGCTTGGAAGGTGCTCTCCTTCCTACCAAGACCCTCTACATGGAATGAATCTCCTGATATCAATTGCACTGTTCTAAGGAGAGGTTATGGAGCTCAATCATTCAATGGGGAATTCAGGAGGGATTGGAGAAACACGACTTGACAACAGTTGACCCCTAGAGATTTTAGGGAGTACATATATGCTCAAAATGAGTCAATAATACAATGTGACCATTAAGAAAGTTAATATAGTCTTATGTTGTATCAAGAAAGGCATAGAGTCTATAACTAGAGAATTGATGATCCAACTGTACTCTGGTCTGATCAAGCCATAAGTGGAGGATCATATTCAATTTGCGGGAATACATTTTAGAAAGGGCATTGATAAAGTGAACTGCATTCAAATGAGGGTCACCAAGATGATAGAAAGAAGAAAGATCATGCCATTCAAAGAGGATAGTTGAAGGACCTGGTGATGTTTTGTCTTGAAAAGGGAAGGCCAATATAGCTTCTAAGTGATATCATGTGGAAGAGTGATTAGACTTGTTTTACTTGGCCACAGAAGACAGAAATAGGGATAATGGAGCAACCTTGGGCAAACCCTTTAATGTCTCTCAGTCTTAGTGTCCTCACAAGTAAATGAGAAGTTTCGACTAAATGGCCTCTGAGATCCCTGTCAGATATAATTCTATGATTCCGTCATCCTATGAATTGAATTGAGTAACTAAAAAGCACAAGGGTCAAGGGTGGCTAAGGAATGAATCTCCAAGTACAGAGGAAGGATGTGCCTCTTTCACCTCCTGTTCAGATATTTCCTCCTTATCCAAATCAATTTGAATCAACACATACTTAAGTACCTGCTATATTGAAGGCAATAGGGAAAATTCAGATATGAATAAGAGACATTCACTGACCTCAAGGAGCCTATAATATTGTAAAAAAGGTACAAGAAAGACAAATAACTACAATTCAAAATAGAATACAAGTGTATAGTTGGTACAATGGAAAAAGCATTGACCTTGGAATCAGAAGACTCACCTTCCTGAGTTTAAATCTGGTATTAGATGCTTACTAGCTGTGTGACCCTGGGCAAGTCACTTAACCCTGTTTGCCTCAGTGCTTTATCTATAAAATGAACTGGCGAAGGAAAACACAAACCGCTCCAATATCTTTGCCATGAAAATCCCAAATGAGGTCACAAAGAGTTGTATATGACTGAAACGACTGAACAACAGCATAAGTGAAGAGGAGAAATCAGGAAAGGGAACTAAGGGAGAGGCAAGTGATACTTTTGACTTAGGAAATCATAGGAAACTTCATGAAGGTGGCATGGGAGCTGAGCCTTAAAGAAGAAGAAAGATTTCAAAAGATAATACTGTGAGCATGTGTGGTTGGGAGTAGGATATTCCAGGCACAGATGACAGGAAGAACATCTAAATACAGGGAGTTTAAACTGGGTGAGTTTAGAAAACAATGAGTAGTCCAGTTCAGCCAGAGAATAGAACAAAAGAAAGGAAGAAGGATGAAATATGGATAAAAGGGTAGGTTGGAGCCAGATTGTGGAGACCAATGAATTTGAGACTTCTACAATCAACCATTCCCCAAACATTTATTAAGTACCTACTAGGTGCAAGGTGGCACTGTGCTAGTTGCTGGAAAGGCAAAGGTTTTTTTTTTTTAAATAGATATAATCCCTGCCTTTATGGAGCTTACATTCTACAGGGGAGTGGGAGATGGGCAGAGATACAACACCCTGCTAAAATGTAAGCTCTTAGACACAAATTTCATTTGTGTCTTTAACTTCTCATCAGCTAGTACAGCACCTTGCATGTAACATTAGCTATATCACATTTAAGTATGACATAGGGTAGGGTGTGATGAGGATATAAATAAGAGATCCAGAAAACATTCTAGAAAAAAAATCATAAAGGATAGATAAATTTTAGCTGAGATGATCCAGAAAGGGTAAGGATTTGAACTTTTACTTAGAAGATAGTGGGGAGCCATTGAAGGGTTTTTAATAGGGGAGTGATGTGATCAAAACTAGGTTGCATACAGGTTATTCTAGTAGCATTTTTAGTATGGGTTGGAAAAGGTACAGATTCAAAGAAGGATGACTGAGAGGAGGAGACCAGATGGGAAGTAACTGATTTGGAAGCTATTGTCATCTGCGGCTTTGAAGAAACAACAGAGCTGACACCAAGGAGGCAAGGTGAGGCAACACATCAATGCAATTAGCACTTATGAAACCCTTACTATGGCTCTGTGTTTGGTACTGGGGGTACATAGGTGAAAAAGTGAAATGGCAACCTCCATGACCACAAGAAGAGGCTACTGTAGGGCAGGGATATTTAACTTGGGATTTGTGGACCTCTGAGAGGGGGTCCATGGATAAATTCATTGGGAAAAATACATCTTTATTTTCATTAACATTTAATGAAAAATTACCGTTCCTCTAATTATTGAAAAAATGTCTTGAGAAAAGGTCCCTAGTCTTCCCCAGACAACTAAAGAGGTCCATGGCAAAAAACAGTTAAGAACTCCTGTTGCAATGTTTTTCCATGACTTCGCTTATATTATACATGTGTTGTTATATACACGGGTAATGTTTTGCTTACCTTCTCAGTGGGTGGAGGAGGGGCTAGGGGAAGGGAGAGAATTTGGAACTGAAAATAAAAATCTAAATAAATAAATAACTTCTGATGCTGGGGAACAAATAACTAGCATGATTTTTTTTTAAATTACCGAATGCATAGGAGAGGTCAAACAACTAAATGATCATGTAACCGTAAGCCTGATTGTTGCTCCAGGGAATAAGGACATATAAGCTGAGTTGCTGATATTTCTAGATGGGCTCCATCACCTCTCAATGAAGAGAGAATAAATGAATGGAAGTAAATGAAAGTGGAGTAAGGGATCCTTGACACAGTGGGTCAGTGTAGTCACAACCATCTGGGATCCAGCAAGTGCCTTTCCTTTTATATTTGTCCTTGTGCCCTCCCACAGCATCTCTGGAAGAAGCCCTGAGGAGACAGTCTACCTATGTGCTCCTGAAGGCAGGTGTCATTTGTCTTTGTCCCCCTTGATAAAGTAGTTGGGGTTTGGATTTCCATAAAATCAGTGACAAGTTGAAGACATCTGGGCAGTGATGGCTGCTACCCGATTAGCACTTCTTTCTAAGCTTCCTCCCCTGCTGCAGCGTCATTGCTATTGTTACAGCAATCCAAGTAAAAAACAGTAAGTGTCTAAACTAAATGATGACTATGGAAGTGAAAGGGAAGGGGCAGAGGATGTACATTTAACCAGTACCTGGCGCATAGTAGGCACTTAATAAATTTCTATTGATTGATGAATCAACAGGACTTTTTATCCAACATAGTATCTTTAGTAGGGAGAAAATGTTCCCTTCAATCATGTGAGGACATGAAGGGCTTCCCAGTTCTGATGATACCATGCTCAAGCTTGGAATCCCTTTCTGCACTTTGGCCTTGGGGATCCTGTGCTTTCCTGAACAACCACAGAATATTAGGATTCATAGCATCACAAGATAGAAAGAAAATAGGCACTGGCCTTTGATTTCATCATTATAGGGAATTCCCAGGTGAAGAAACTCCTTTAACCAATGCCAGTGAGCACCTTTAAAACATTCAGTCTTCAGAGAGCAGGGTGCTCAAAAGTTCAGTGACCTTCTAAGGGTAACACAGTCAACAGCTGTCAGAGGAAGGAGTTGAATATGGGTATTCTTGGCTTTGGGAATAGGTAGGTGGCACAGTGGATAGAGCGCTGGCCCTGGAGTCAGGGGACCTTGAGTTCAAATCTGGCCTCAGACACTTACTAGCTATGTGACCCTGGGCAAGTCACTTAACCCTGTTCGCCTCAGTTTCTTCATCTGTAAAAACAAATCAGAGAAGGGAATGATAAACCACTTCAGTATCTTTGCCAAGAAAATTCCAAATGGGATCAGAGAGTTCTACATGACTGAAATGACTCGACCATGACATTCTTGACTTCAAGGTTGGCTCTTATATCACATCTTCAATGTTCAAACCCAAACTGAGCAGGAATTCCTTCCATTATTCTGATTGTGGTCATTGTCATTATTGCCATCATTGTCATCATCATCATCATCATCATTAATTACTGTTATTTGTAGTATCAGTAGCAATAGTGGTAGTAATAGTAACAGTAGTATGTTATTTTGACATCCTTGAGAAATGGTCATCCAGGCTTTGACTGAAACCTCTAGTGATGAAGAACTCATTATCTACTAAGGCTGCTGATTAAACTTTTAGTCAAATTGTAATTTTTAGGAAGTTTTTTTTCCCTCCTGTTTTGAGCTGTAATTAGTCCCAGTTTGGTCCTTTAGGACCAAGAAGAATAAATCCAGTCCCTCTTCCTTGTGATGGCTCTTCAGATATTTGAAGACAGCAGTCATGTCCCCATGCAAGTCCCCATTATTTTCCCCTACACTACAGTCCCCTCACAGGTTACTTTACCTCCATCCCATACCCAAAGGTTTTCTCACTACCTACTCCCACCCCTACTAGGTCATAGAAATGTATGCCACTAGTTATAGAGTGTGAGTGGCTTCATATAATTGAGCTCCACTGTTGGGAAACATGTTCAAATTCTGTATTCTACTCGTGGGGTTCAAAGGCATGTAACAACACTTTCCACTTATTCAGTGACATATGTTTGCAAATTACTTTAGATTCCCCATCTCAATGCAATTCAAGTCAGCAAGGCTTTGTTCTGCTCCTACTCTGTTTAGGACTCTGTGTTCTTTTGTCTCTCGCAACAACCCTGTGTGAAAGGTACAGCAAATTCTTTTTATTATCCCCTTGATACTGAATAAGAAACAAAGGTTCAGAGAGGTTAAATGACTTGTCCAAAGCCACAGAGCTGTAAGTGTTAGAGCCTATCCTTAAACCCTGCTCAATGTTCTTCGTAGCATATAATTATATTTATTTTGTAATAATGCTACAGTTATTACAGCTTGGCATATCTTGCATCAGATTTGACCTATGATGGTAAATAGAGAGAGACTTTGTATGCATGTCTCTCTTCTCTCCCTCAATTCCATCCTGGGGTCTCAATGTGTGGCTTGTTTTTTTTTTTCTTTCTTTCCAGCCCAGCTTTTTGAGGAAGGATGTCCTCCCCTGGCATTTGCTAAAATAAGTACTTTGCTTTCCATCTCTCTGTGCCCCACGATCTGTTGCATCTTAAGAGCTGAAATAATAAGGCAGCTCAAATTACAGGTTTATTTTCCAGTCTCTTTCTTTCTCTCTCTCTTCCCTTTTGGAAAGATTTCTGCTCATGTGTTGTCATTAGCTCCATTACAGAAAGGAAAGTGTGAATGGAAGGAGAAGGCAAAAGCTAACAACTTGTCACCACCACACTTCCCTTTGCCAGAAGCAGCAGTGGGGGTAAGGGGAGGTGGGAGGGAGCTTGGAAAAGATGGGGGCTGAGGGAGAGGGTTGCCTACCTTGGAAGGAACCATCAGAGGCTGAAGGCAAATACTATCCTGGGAAATCTAGAGGATGGGATGGCTGACTGGGAATGGAGTATCCCAGGGGTGTGGAGAAAGGAGGAGGAGGGAGGAAAAAACATCATAACTAGATACAGAGAGGAAGATGGATGTCAATATTGATTTACTCTTTAATATCATCTTTCCTCTGTTCTCTTCTCCTCTCTGCTTTCTCCCTCCCCTCCTCCTGTTTCTCATCTTCTCTTTGTTTACATTTATTTCTCTACATTCCCTTCTATATTCCCTAACTTTCCCTTCATCTTTCTATCTCTTACCCGCCTCTTTGTCTCTCCTCTCCCTTTCCCTCTGTCTCCCTTCTCTGTTCCTAATTCAATGGTTCTGTCTGTCATTTTCTCTGTCTCCCCATCCCTTGCTACCTCTGTCTCTTTGTTTGTACCCTCTCTTTCTGTCCAACTCTGTGTCTCCATCTCTCCAGCTCTTTCTTCCTTTCTTCTCTCATCTCATTTTCTCTCTTCCTCTCCCTCCCCTTTCCTCTTCCCCACCTCCTCCCCTTTTTGCCCATTACCCTCTACTCTATGTTTATTTCTCCTCCCTCTCTCTGACTTTCCCTATTTCCTTTTGTCTTGCTCTTTCATTTTATTTCTCTGTCCTATGTCTTTCCTTCATTTGAATAGCCCACCAAGCACCTTATTTCTATTCTTGGATGGGAAGAAAACTCCTTCTCCCAGGACTCTTCTACAAGAAATCTCCCATCCTGTCCCCTAGAGTCTGTGCTGATCTTTCTGCTGCACATCTCTGTAGATGTCAGTGGAAGTAGGAGAGGTGAGGGAGTTGGAAAGGGACAGACAAAAGAAACAGAGACATCACTCCAGGCTGAGGGAGAAAGAGAGGAGAGAGACAAGCAGAGAGACAGAAACAGACAGAGACATTGAGAGAGAGAGAGAGAGAGAGAGAGAGAGACAGAGAGACAGAGAGAGAGAGACAGAGAGACAGAGAGACAGAGAAAGAGAAAGACAGAGACAGAAAGAGAGAGACAGAGACACAGAGTCATATGAATGACCAGAATGACCAGGTGACCCTTTTAAGGTGGAGCAAGAGGCACGACCTACCTATGATTGAGAAAGCATTTTTGTAGAAAGAATCTCCCCAGAGCAACTGGGCCTGTCCCTTGGGACATACGAACTCCTCCCTCCAGTTAGTTCCTGTGATCTGAAAATAGGAAGGAAGTCCCATGAATCTGGGTCTCTATAAAGATCTATAGATCTCAGAAATGCAGCCCTTCTGGCATCAAGATGGCAATGCCAGAGCACAATGCCTGGTGTGACTCCCTCTGGCATTAAAATGCAATGATGAATAAATATGAATAAATTAATTAAGAGTTTAGCCTGTGGAGCTTTCCCAAACCTCAAATACTAAATAGAAAAAGCTCATGAAATCTGGATGTTCTTGAATCCTGGCTCAGGCACTTATTGGCTGCATGACTTTGGCCAAATTATTCAACCTCTCTGGGCCTCAGTTTCCTTATTATGCCATAGGAAGTCTTCTTACTGAATGTGAAACCAAAAAGCCTAGGTTGGAATCCTGGTCTTGCCACTTACTGAATACGTCCCTATAATCTCTCTAGGTCTCAGTTTCCTTTTCTGTAAAATGAAAGGTTTGGACTAGTTGACCTTCCAGTTCTGGCATCATACAATCTGGTATCTGTCAAATGAAGATAATAATACCTGTGCTATCTGCCTGACAGAGTGTTATTGAATCAAGTGTTTTGTCAACCTTACAGCATGATCAAAATATTATTATGGTCAGTCTCAGTTTGGCTGTGGTACTATGACTACAGGGGACAGCTGAGAATCAAGTAACCTAGGCCCTGGACCCAGTTTTAACATTTGCATGTTGATGTTTCTGGAAAAATCCATTTCTTCCTGTTCAAAATGAAGGAAAGGTGGCCTATATGATCTTTAAGGTGACATTCAATGAGACACAAAGATCTTGGTAGTACTGGAAACACTATTCAGTGGAAAGAAAGGGGAGGGGGTGACAGAAAGGCAGCAAAAAGCTTGCCTGCCGAGAGGTGAGCAGGAGAAAGGGGTGTTCTTTACCCATAAAGCCAAGGAGGAGGGAGCTCTAATCAAAAGGAATCATGTTTTTCACTCTAAATGGGTCTGAAAAAATGTTGAAGGGGCAACGTACAATGTAAGGGAGCAGCTGGAAAATTATATGGCTCATATTTAATTATGTAAAATCCCATAATCCCTGAGGGTGCACAAAGGACATGGAGTTGTAATTTCTTCTCTCTTGCATTTTTGGAGTCAGTTTATTAAATGACAAAAAGAATAACCCAGCACAAGAAGAAGAGAATTATGTGGTCAAATGGCTAAAGATGATTTTACAGCTTTTGTATTTCTATCTCACACCTTCCCTTCCTTTCCTCTGTCCTTTCTTGTCCCCCTTATCTCCACACCTGCATTTATAGCTATATGAGTGAAAATTCTGGGCTCAATATTAGGTTATGATTCTACAATAATAGAACCTTAGAACATAGAACATAGAATGTCAGTACTGTAAGGTTCTTAAAACATAGATTATTGGGAGTAGAAAGGACCTTTGGAATACTAACTTTATAGATAAGAAAAAAATGAGGCTTATACTGGTCCTCTCCCCAAAAGAAGGTATTATTTAGGAAGCATTGCTGGCTGTATTTCTTTTGCTTCTTGGGAGCCTCCAGGGGAGGGCACAGGCTGGTTTTACATAAAGGATGGTGGGCTTGATGGGCTGGGCCTTCTTTGGAGCTTATTTGCAAACAACAAACAATCCACAACAATTTAAGAAGATGTAACTTCTGAAATTAGCTTCTCTCTCTGTGAAAGGGAATTTCTGGGCCATTCCCAAATTCTCTTTTACTTTTCTGGATCAAACTCTCACAATGATTGGAACAATGATGATGATGATGGTACTTTCATACTTACAAGGCACTCTCCTCATTCACTTAAGCCCTATGAGAGAGCTCATAAAAGTATAACCACTCTTATTTGAAAAATGAGAAATCTGAAGCTCAAAGGAGTGAAATGAGGTATGCAAGTAGGTTGCTTAGCTAAGATATGGTAGACCTAGGGTTTATGTTATTTTCTTACTCTAAATTTGACTGTACCATGATCTAGGAGCCCATAGCTACTGGGCCTATTCTTGTGTCCCTCCCCCACCCCACCCAATCATATCATCTTGGTTTGCCTGATTCCTCTGTTCAGCCCATTCCATCTCAGCCTCATTTGGGTTTATTTGGCCATAGACCTTTCCACTCTGGTTCACTGGGAAAGTATTGCAATGTAGTTTATGGGTAAGTCAGGAGATACAGGAGGAGAATCATGTCTTTGTAGAATTAGTGTGCAGAGAGACTCAAAAGGAACACCAGAGATTTTCCTGGAGAAGAGGGACTGTCAGAGAAACATCATTTTTTTTTTTTGAGAGGGGAGGGGGAAATTGAGAATAGCTGGCCACTTAACAGCTAGCATTTATGCAGGGCTTTAAGATCTGAAAAGTGCCTGATAGTATTTCAGTTGTTTTTCACAACCCTATGAAGTTGGTGCTATTATTATTCCCATTTTACAGATGTGGAAACTGAGGCTACAGAGGTTAAGCGACTTGGCTAGGATCACATAGCTAGCAAACATCTGAGGCAGGATTTGAACTCAAGTCTTCTTGACTCTGGCCCAATGCTGTTTCTAACTATTGTGTCAGATTCATAGTAAGAAGTAACCTATTAACTTGGGTTATTTCCTCCCCTTCTTGTCTTTTAGCCCTTATTCAGGAATCTTGAACATTCCTATCTGGTCATTACCCTCCCCATGGAAATGATTGCCCACTTGTGAGCACACAATTCACAGTCTATCACAGAAAAATGGAACCAAACAAACTACAGGCCTTGAGTGCACAGCTACTGGTCTCACAGGTTTGCATAAATCATCAGTGACTCATCTATTCAATTTGAAGGTCCTGTGACTAAGATCTTCACAGGTTCTTTCTTTGCCTGCTGTTTCCTTCAGGTTGTAGGTTATTGATGGGGCAAAGTATGTGTGTGCGTGTATGTGCATGTGTGTGTGTGTATGTTCTCTTTTCTATCTCCTCCCTATCTTGAGGCAGTGGATAGAGCCCGAACCTAAATTTGGCCTGAAGTCATTTACTGGTTGTGTGACCTTGGCTGAGTCACTTCTGTTTGCTTCAATAGTAAAATTGGGATGATAATAGCACCAACCTCCACGGTTGTTGTGAGGATCAAATGAGATAATATTTGTAAAAGGCTTAACATGGTGCGTGACACACAGTAGGCTCTACACAAATATTATTATTGTTATTGTTATTATTAGTTATCTTGACACTTTTCATAATCAAGTTCTCCCCGGTGTTGTATGGTACTTCCCCTTCAATGCAGCTTCCCTCTCAAGATGAGAAAAAGTCCCTTGGGTTCTCTAAATCTCCATCTTTTGAAGTCATCTCCCTTGTATAAAAGGAAGGCATAAAGCCTAAAACTTTATTCTTATCTCTTTAGGGTAGATGTTCTTAACTTCTTTGGTGTCATGGAGCATAAAATAAAATATATAAGATAACAAAGAGAGGTAATTATATTGAAATATAATAAATAAACAAGTTTATCAACCTCAGATTAAGAACCCTTCTTTTGGAGCCATCTATTCCCTGCTCTCAGATTCTTCCTTTTTTTCTGCCATCCCTCTTTGACCAGTCTCAAAAGTTCCCAGTTCCCTCTCTGGTCTTTTGGCCATTCTCCAGTATACATTCCTACAGACTACTACCATTCTGCTGGATGCCTGGCCTGCCTCCTTTGCAGGTCCTGCTTGTATTCTTTTTTTTTTTTTAACCATTTTATACACATAGGTCATGGATGGAAATACTCCATGCAGTTTAATTGTATCCCCCATATGTATCACCATTGCTCTTTGGGTCACCCTCAGCTTTGATTCTTCCTTGCACCCAGTCTCCCAATCATGAACATTACCATTAGTTGAACATTTGTATTAGAAATATGGTTCTTTGTGCTGGAGAGTAGCTTGGGGCCATTAAAACCACTATTCAGTTTCCTACATGACATCCAACCCACTCTCTTCCTCCTGGTCAATTGTGGGTCCATCCCATTGTCCATTTGCAGCAATCATCCCAGATATCTGTAATGAGATACTTAGTGAACTGGCCATCTGACTTCATGCCATATTCTGAACAAGTTTTTTGGGGGGTTTGCATAGAATCTTTTGATATACATTTTTAGACTGATCTTTTTTGAGTAAACATGAATCTCATTGAGGAAGTTTTATGTTACTTATTCTCTTTAGGCCTCAATTTCCCCACTATAAAGTGAAGAAGCCAATTACAAGACCTTTTGGGGGGCTTACAATTCTAATGTTTTCTGGGACCAATAACAAGAAAAAGACGAAAGTTTTATTCAGCAGCTGGTCCTTTGTCATTCTGACTCCATCCTTCCTATTTCTGATCTTTTTTTTTTTTTTTGGCTTCCTACCCTCTTCCAACTCAATTGGTTTTATCTGGGTCCTTCGTTTATCTGTATCACCATCACGTTTATTTGGCATTTCGAACAGATCTCCTGCTGGGACTCAGCCTAGACACATCTCTTAAAGTTATTACCTGCATGCTTGGTCCTCTCTTCCTTTACCCAACCAAGTCTGCGCTCTGGCCCAGTCTTCCCACATGGCCCTAGTGGGACACAACATCCTTAGGTAGTTATTTTTTGTCTTATCTCTCTAGTTCTTCTGACTCCAAGTCGATGTTAACTCAAATCCTGGCTATGATGTCTACTATTTCAGTGACCAGGGGCAAATTACTTAGATTTTCTGATCTCCCCTTTCTTTAGCTCACACTACCCATCTCACTAGATTGATGTAAAGACAGTGCCTTGTAAATCTTAAAGTATTTCACAAATGTGAGCTATTACTGGTTTGTGATGGACAAATATCATCTTTTCCTCCTATAGGACCTAGACCTCAGCTCCTAGGAGATGAAAATGTGAGAGGAGGTAGAAAGGTAACCACAGGTCAGGATGTTCAGACTTCTGAAGCAAAACTATATAAAATTGCATCAGGCAGCCTGGAGAGAAGACGAAGGGGTAATCCATAAGAAATCTTTCAGTTTAATAAAGAAATATGAGTAAGTAAGCTCTCTGAAGGCAGGAACTGTTTGTCATTCTTTGCCTTTGCATCCCCAACACCAAACAAGACAGTCAGTCATTAATAAACATTTATTAAGCATCTACCTACCCTGAAGGATTATTGTGAAGATCAAATGAGATAATAGTTGTAAAGCACTTAGCACAATGCCTGGCACATAGTAGGTGATACATACACACACGTCTATGGTAAGCTGGGGATACAGAGAAAGGCAAAAAAAAAAACCAACACAAAAAAACTCTGCTTTTAGGGATGTCACTCCACATACACAGAAGGCACTTAATGAATGATTTTTGAAATGAATTAAGTTGGGCAGAGAATTATTGACATTTATTCTCTCCTTTTTTTCCTTTTAAAAATTATTTATTCATATTTAACATGTTTTAAGATTCTGAGTTCCCAATTCTCTACTTTCTTTTAGCCTATCTGTTGAGAAGGCAAGAAATATGATACCTATTACACATGTGAAAATTTGTAGAACATATTTCCATATTAGCTGTATTAGCTAAATCTTTTACAGTAGTTTATCACTGCAATATTGCTGTTACTGTGTACAATATTTTCCTGATTCTGCTCACTTAATTTTGCATCAGTTCATATAAATCTTCTCTGGTTTTCCTGAAACCATCTGCCTTATCATTTCTTATAGCACAACACTATTCCATAACAATCATATACCTTCTTCTTTCTTTTCAATGAAGCCTAAAGAAAAGGAAGCAGTTTTAATTGCTGGTAAGAACAGTTTAGGTTCTTAGAATATGTTGAGATCTGGAAGCAAAGCCATTGGGATGATAAGCATTCTATTCTTCTGATCATCTGCTACCTTCAGTGGAGCTGGTCTCATCTGATACCCACTATGGCTGGCAAATTCCTACCATCTGTTACTCTGGTTCCTGTAATACTTGACTTCTAGTTGCCTAAAAATGATCAGCATCCCTCCCCAATCCCATACTCCCATTCTTTGATCCCTATTCTCCTCAACCATGCTCCCCCTATGTCTCACTCCAACTACGCTTACCCCTTCCATTGGGCCCTCTGGAATTCCCATTGCATAATTTAAAAAAGAAAAAAAACTTCCCTTCACCTTGGACCTCTATCTCTCAGGCTCCTCTTATCCTTTGGTACTCACAAAGAACTGGCAACTTCCTCCAAATGACACCGTATCTCTGGGTATTCTCTCCAGCCCTGACTATATCTTCTCTCATATATCCATCACCTTGATCCTAGAAGAGGACTCAGAAAACTCTTTGTTCCTTACTACTACTTCCAGACTATCTTTTCGTATACTACTCAGCAATGTCTCCTCCTTAGAAGTTCACTCTATCAAAATTCATCCTCAAACTCAGAAGATGGTGGCTGTTGTCTACTGACTCCCAAGTCATTTTCTCTTACTTCTCAAGCCAGTACCTGGTTCATCCTCTTTCTCAATTCCCCGGCTTCTATCCTTATACTAAAGGATTTCACTATACATGTTAATGCTCTCTCCATCACTCCAGTTTCTCATTACCATGACCTCTACTTACCTCATTCATTTACAGGAATAGTCATACCATAGATCTCACCACCCTCCAGGAGTGTTTCATTTCCATGACCATTTCTATGCATTCAGTGGTTTATATGACAGTATGTTGCATCAGAAAGAACAATGATCTTCGGGTCAGAAGACCTAGATTCAGGTTCTGGTTCTGACCCTCGCATGCTATGCAGCTATGGACAAATCCCTTACCCTCTGAGTCTCAAATGTCCTTTCACCTGTAAAATGGGGGTAGCAATTTTTTCACTATGAACCTCACAGGCTTGTTGTAAACTATAAAGCACTATGGAAATGTCAGCTGTTATCACATGAAGTCCTCCCTGGAGGCAGGGTGAAAGGCTGAGTGACCTTTTGTGCTTCCTTCCAATTCTCTGATTCTCTGATTATCTTCCTGAAGCACAAAGCAGAGAAATCCTTGTGCTGGCAGCTGAAATCTTGGTGCTGAAGGATGAACTTTTCAATCATTTTAATTCCATATTGATTGTTTAAAAGTTGTTCCTTTCATGTGGTTTCATAGTTGAGGAGAAATTGACTGTATAAGAGGTGACACTCCACACTGAGCAGTATTAATGAGATGTAGTCTTTGGAGATGTGTCTGCCAAAGAGGTTCATGAAGGCCAAGCTTGGAGTGTATCTCTCTGAAATCATTTGAGAACTGATAAGTAATTGCAAACTTCCCGGGATTTCTGTTTCTTCTGCTACAGCCCACTGGATGGTGTGAGATCTTGATTATAATGCAACAGATAAATATTTTTACAGCAAATGACAACATTTCCTCAGGGGCTTTACTATATAAAAGGGGCTGTAGGGAAGTCTAAAAGGGAAAAATTGGCTAGCATGCACATAGAAGATGCATAATAAATGTTTATTGAATTGATGTGGGCAAGGAAAGAGTAATGAACTCTTCCCTTTCCGTGAGTCCGGAGTGGTCCTAATTGGTAGCCAGAAGGACTGAGATGGCAAATAACATTCATTTGATATTCATCAACTGTTTTTTTAAATGCTTGCAAGGTACCCAGAATCGTGCTAGATCGAAGAGATAGGAAGACAAAAAAGAGACTTTCCTGTCTTCTTGGAGTTTATGTTCCCTTGGGAGTGGGGATGGATATACCATATATGTAGATAAATTAAAGTACATATGTACACAAAGTAAGTCATTTTAATCATGGAGAGAGTAGAAACAACTTGGGGGGAATTAGGAAAGACCCCAAGTAGGAAGTGACACCTAAGATGAGTTGACAGGAGCTAAAGATTCTAAGAGGGCAGGTGAGGACAGAGGGCATTCCAGATTTGGGAGAATATAAGGAACAACTTTTGGATAGGGAAGTTTTGATTTCAAGGTTGGTTGTTTCCTCGGGCCTTATTAGAAAACAATGTCCCCAGTACAACAAAGTGATATTAATACCCACAGCCTACATGTTTTGCTTCCCAGAGAAAGTTTTATCTCATTAGTCAAATGAAAACTTCTGAACTTGGTAAGTCTCTGTGATAGACTTCAAGGAAATTATGATCTTATTTATATCTCCCTGTCTTCCAGAAACTTAGACGGCAATATGTTATTTGGCTCATAAAGAAAAAAAAATAAATGGCACCTCTATCTGCTCTGTAACTAATTAGGGAGACTCCCAAACTGTAGCTAATTCACGATGCTGAAATATGCTGCTGAATATTATATACCAGCCAGGAGCTGTTTCTGAAGAGTTACACAGTGGCACAGTCTCCCGCAGCTGTGATACTCAGATTTCACATTAAGTCAAACAATTATTTTGACGGTTTGAGTGAGTCTCTGAAAGCCCCATTATAATAAAATCCTTCAATTACTTCGAGGAGGATGTTGGACACAATGTGTAAGACAAGGTGATGTCAGATTGCATCTCCTTGGCTGGCATGGGGCATTAAACTACCCTTGGTTTTCACCAGCTGTGATTCCAGAGTCTAGATTTGATTGGTCCAAGGCATTGGTGGCGACAGCTCTAAATTACAGGATGGAGAAAGCAAACCATATCCCAGCTTGTTAGGACTGACTCTGCTTCATACCAGAGGAAGCCACCTATATGGTCCTAAAAGTTGGGTATACTTAGCAGTGCTTTTTGTGTTTGTTTGTTTGGCAGTGGGGTTAAGTGACTTGCCCAGGGTCCCACAGCTATGTTATGTGTCTGAGGTCGGATTTGAACTCAGGTCCTTCTGAATCCAGGGCTGGTGCTTTATCCACTGCGCCACCTAGCTGACCCTAATTGGATATATTTAGGATCCTATAAGCAGAGGGCACCCCAAGAGGGGACTTTGGAGTAAGCATAACAGATATTTAGACACTGAGATAATAGAAAGCTAGAGAGGAGAGGATAGTAGGGGATTGTAGAACTCATTTCCTCGTAGAATTTAGAACTGGAAGACTTTGAAGAAAATCTTGCTCACCCCTAGCCCCTCCCATTTTACAGATGAGTAAACTGAAGCACAGAGATGCTAATTCAACTTAATTCAGTTCCATAAGAATTTGAATGGCTTCAGTGGGTCAGGTACCATGCTTAGGCACTGAGAATATAAAGACAAACCTGAAAACACATCCTTTTTTCAAGGATCTTACCTTTTCCCAGGGATTAGGTGCTGAATGCTTTGACCAAAGCCATCTAGGTAGTAGATTTCAGAAGCAAGATTTGAACATGGCTCCTCTGATTCCAGATAGAGAGCTTTTCCCACTACACCACTTTGATGAAGTGCCTTAGTTTACAGAGGAGGAAAGTGAGACCCAGAGAGGGAAGTGACTTGCCCAATGTCACATAGTGAGTTCATGGCTCAGCTGGACCTAAAATCACTGACTGGACATCACAGTGCTTCCGTGTAGTACTAAGAGATCCCTAAGATTCACTCCCCCCCACTTATAAACAATACTGGCTTAAATTTAACCTTTTTAAACTTAAGTCAATTTATTAATTTAAGTCAACTAACTAACTAGGAAAGTGCAGAAGACTAAGTGGAGAGTCAGTTATGGAGACAGTCCTAACCATTTGCCTTCTCTGTCCTTCTTAGATTCATTTACCATCTAATACGGCCTTATTTGCCAGAAAACCTGGAGACATGATAATTTTGAAATGGACAAAAGACTTTTAAAAATACTTGTGTATGCATGTATATTATCTATATATATATGCCTATACATGTATACTTAAATACACTCATATGTGCATATACAAGCATACACATGTGATACTCAGTGCATATATGTGCATACATATACATGTGTATATACATATACCGACACAGACATATTCATGTATATAGGTACATGTACATATGTGCATGTATGTATGTATAAATAATACACACACACACACACACATATATATATATATATATATATATATATATATATATATACATATATACATATATACATATATACCCATGTGTGTATGTATTTGCTTGGTATGCCATTGCCTGGTAAGACCCTCTTCATTATGTTGGAGTTAAGTGACTGGATTAAAATGATATGGCCTGAGTCAATGCTTCAGTGTCCAATAGCAGTCATTTTCATGAGACCCCTCCCAAAGTCCTCCTCCTTGCCTGTGTATTGATGGGAAGGAAATGCATTTGCTGATACCTCCAGGTCGTTGCTTTGCAGGTACATTTTTCACCTGTCACTTTCTCCTTGACCTCTGCTAAGAATTATGGGGAAAGAAGTGAAATTCAAATCAGGCACAAGCTTAATCTATTCTTCCTGATTCCTTTCAGTCTCCTTCCAGAAAAGGAAAAAAGAAAATGCGGCAAAGTTTCAGGCCGACAGATTGAGCCAAGCTGATTTCATTGTGTCTTTTATTAAATGAAATGTTGGTCTCTAACCAGGGGAAATTATTTTATCTCTTTAATGCATCGCCTCAAAGCTGTCCAGGGAATGTAAGCAGTAATAGAGCCTTCTGCTGGCTTTTTGGCCCTAACCTTCCTGACTTGCGAAAATGACAGAGACAAATTTGTCTGGGGGTAGGACTAGGGAATGAAACTCTAATACTACCTGCAAGCCTATCATAAGACTCTATCCAGACCAGATTGCACAGGACTATGGGTGCTACACTTAGAAAAGACCATCTCCAGTTCTAAGGGGCTTCCTTGATTCTTCCAATAGCACGTTTTCTTTCTTTGTTTTCTTTCCTTCCTTCCTTCTTTCCTTCTTTCTTTCTTTCTTTCTTTCTTTCTTTCTTTCTTTCTTTCTTTCTTTCTTTCTTTCTTTCTTTCTTCCTTCTTTCCTTCCTTCCTTCCTTCCTTCCTTCCTTCTTCTTTCTTTCTTCTTTCTTTCTTTCTTCTTCTTTCTTTCTTTCTTTCTTTCTTTCTTCTTTCTTTCTTTCTTTCCTTCTTTCCTTCTTTCCTTCTTTCTTTCTTTCCTTCTTTCCTTCTTTCCTTCTTTCTCTCTTTCTCTCTTTCTCTCTTTCTCTCTTTCTCTCTTTCTCTCTTTCTCTCTTTCTCTCTTTCTCTCTCTTCTTTTCTTCTTTCCTTTCTTTCCTTTCTTTCTTTCTTCTTCTTTTCTTTTCTTTCTTCTTTCTTTCTTTCTTTCTTTCTTTCTTCTTTCTCTTTCTTTCTTTCTTTCTTCTTTCTCTTTCTTTCTTTCTTTCTTCCTTCCTTCTTCCTCTTCCTTCCTTCCTTCCTTCCTTCCTTCCTTTCTTTCTTCTCTTTCTTTCTTTTCTTCTTTCTTTCTTCTTCTTTCTTTCTTTCTTCCTCTTTCTTCTTTCCTTTCTTTCTTTCTTTCTTTCTTTCTTTCTTTCTTTCTTTCTTTCTTTCTTTCTTTCTTTCTTCTTTCTTCTTCTTTCTTCTTTCTTTCTTTTTCTTTCTTTCTTTCTTTCTTTCTTTCTTTCTTTCTTTCCTTCCTTCTGATATCCTCCACACTGAAGATTTATCATTCAGACACAGATTATTAAGTTAGACCTTCATCAACCTGAAGAGCTGTCATATGGATGAATGATTAGATTGATTTTGGATAGTGCCCGTAGGAAGAACTAGGAACTATAAATACAAGTTACAGGGAGGATTTCTGAATAAGAAGCATGTTTTGACCACTTGGAACTGTCCAGCTCTGGGACGGTCTACTTTTGAATTAGCGAACTCACTATAGCTAGAGGTGCTTAAATGCAGAAGGGATGGCCATGTATCCAACATTCTGTAGTGAAGGATTCCTACATTAGGTGAACAGAGTTAGAATATATGACTGCTAAAGTCCTTATAGCTGAGACTCTGCATTTATGCTTCTAAGATGCTGTTTTGAAGAAGGAATTCTGGAAGTGAATGGGAAGTTGGAGTAGGTGAATTCTAAGGAAGTTTACAATTTTGAGATTCTATAAATCCTTGACTCTGTAGCCAGAACATAACCAATCAGAAATCTCATTTAATATGATGGGCTTCTCCCAGTTTTTGATGGTGCATTTTTACATTCCAGTTTGAATAGAAATAAGTGAATTTTAAAAATGACCTCACATCAGGAATTATATTTAAACTTCCAGGGATTTTATGGTATCAGAACACATTCATGATATCATAGAATCACAGGTTCTTACAGTTAGTAAAGAGACCTCAGCAGTCAGCTACAGACATCTTGTTCTTAACTGGACAAAATTATCTCACTACAACACCTACATCAGTAATCATCCAGCATTTGAAGACCACCAGTAATGGTGAATTCATAACCTTAAATCATCTCATGGTTTTTGGTGTTGGTACTAATCATTTGGATGTTTTTCCTTATAACAAGCTACCTATTAGTATTCTTCTGTATAACAGACTTCTTAATATTTAAAATAACTCCCATGTGCCCCTTGAGAGTCATCTTCTAAAAGTTAAACATCATTGGATTCAACCAAAGTCTGTCTTATTGCAACTTCTATCTATTGGTCCCAATTCTCCCTCTTTGGGGCCACTAAGACAAATTTAAACTCCCATATCTGTTTCATTCATTTATGTCATGATCCTTGATATTTAGAATGATATTCCTGAGGTCTGGAATGATCTTCAGTCAGAGAAAAAGAATGAGTTAGTAATATTCAATGGACTTTTATTTAAAGACACATGTTATATTGGGTTCTGAGTAGCTGCTCAATTATTTAGGTCAAAAAGAAGGAACTAGTGATAGCATAGATGCCACAGCAAGAAAAAAGGTTCTTTACAATTTCCATTTTCTCCATCTGGAATGCTTGAGGTATCACAGGTATATTGAAAAAGTTATAGGTACATAGCTTTGATATGAAGTATTTCCAATGTTAAATATATCTTGGGTGGCATAATGCCTAGTTGAGAATCAAAACTTATTAACCTTCAGAGCATTAGATATTTTTTATTATGTGGTGCAGAAACCTGGGATGGTGCTTTTCCCCTCCTAGTGATTAACTCAGTGATTTATCATTCAGAGAGTATATTGCATCCACCATTTTAATTGGAGTAAATAAAATATATTATCAACACATTCATAAAATGTCCTGTCTCTCTATGGTAAATGATTAGTATTAGCTACACTTGAATTATAATACTTTGTGTACCCATACTCAAAAAACTCAAGAAAAGAACTTGGGACGAAATCTCAACTACCAATAAGCTGGCTGCCCCTCCCTTTGGTAGTCCTAGTCTGTCACACAACCATAGGATGTTAGAATTGTCAGGGATCTTGGGATATTTACTGCACAGTAGCAGAGCTGGGAGGACATTTAGGACCTGGAGCAAAGGTTGACAGATCTGGAAAAAAAAACTGCATAATCATAGAACATAGAAGGTTATAACTGGGGGACATATTAGAAATCACCTAGTCCAAGTCTTCATTTTACTTAGTGAGAAACTGAGGCAAAAAAGTTAGTTACTTATTCAACATAGCTAGTAAATGGCCCAGCAACATTCCAACCTAGCTCTTCCATTTTTTATTTAAACTTTTTTATTAATCTTTTGGTTTTGTATGACTATAGTTTCCCTAGTATCCTACCTCCTACCTTTCTGAGAGAGCTATCCTACATAACAAATAATGTTTTTAAAACAAAAAAGAAAATCAGCATAACTGATCAATACATCAAAAAGAGTCTGAAAATATGTATAATGTATAAGACTTCCAAACCTTCCACCTCTGCAAAGGGGTGGGATGGTAGTGTCTTCTCATATCTCTTCTTTTGAGCCAAGCTTGTTCTTTATAATTTGGCAATATTCACTTTTGATTTTTCTGTGTGTGTGTTTCCATTTCCATTATTGTAGTCCATCTCCAGTTTTCTAACATCAAATTCAACACATTCTCCAGTTTATTATGCTTTTTCTGTTGAGTGAACAACATGAGGCATTTGAAACAGGGAGAGAGTATAGTATAGTGGAAAGAATCCTGTCGGAGTCAAGAACAGCCTGGGGTGGAGCTAGGATCTACTTCCAACACTTTGCATGACTTTAGGCAAATTTTTTCATCTCTCTGGGCCTGATTTTCCTCTTCTATAGAATGAAATTGGATTTGATGATCCCTAAGTGTCATTCTAGCTCTTACAGAGTATAATCTCAACATGATGAGCCCTTTACCTTAGGCCTGGGTCTGTGAGCTTTGAGCTGCTAACAGAATGGGGATTTTGCTCTGCTTCTTCCCCACACCCCAACATTCCAGAGCCAGCATTAGAGTGTTGTTGTTGTTAATTCTTGTTTGGTGCATTGTAACCCCATTTGGCATTTAAGTCTTGGCAAAGATACTGGAGTGCTCTGCCATTTCCTTCTTGAGCTCATTTTACAGATAAGGAAACTGAGGTAAAGAGGGTTAAGTGACTTACCCAGGCCACACAGCTAGTAAGCGTATGAGGCTAGATTTTAACTCAGGAAGATGAGTGTTCTTGACTCCATGCCTGGCACTTTATCCATTGTATCACCTATCTACCATGCATTAGAATAGATGGCTCAAATAAAATCGCATTACTGGCCCAAGGAATGTTTTTTGCCTCTAAGCTGGTTTGTAAAACAGATAGTTGGGAGAGGATGTAGGTAGGAGGCATCTGACCTATATGCCTTAAAAAAAAAAGACATTAATTAGAAGGTTTCCCCAAAGCCAGAAAGAGGACTTAGACATATTAGAAAGATTCATGCCAACAGAAGGTGATTCTCAAGAGGAATTTCAGCTTAATCCATAGTTCACCATAAATATTATTTATAAGATCATAGATTTAGAGCTATAAGGAACCACAGAGATCATCTAGTCCAGCTCTTTAATTTTACAGATAAGAAAATAAAAATAGTTGAATTGCTTGGTGACTTTCCAGAGTTTACAAAGGTAGTAAATGCAAAAGGCAGCATTTATCTTTAATCAGCTAATTCCCATACCCACCCTCTAGGATATAATCGCAGATTATGAGATCAAGTTAATGTGTTAAGAAAAGGTGTTAATGCCTAGTGATCCCTTTATAAAATGTGAAAATCTCTTTTCCCCCGAAGAAATTAAAGGTAGCAAAGCCAAGAAGAAATTAACCATACCTCTGGAGCCCTTTAAATAGCTAAGCCTAAAGAAAATCTACATAGTTATAAAGTTCAAGGCAGTCCACCTCCTGAGCCAGTTGTGAAGGAAGAACTTGGCTTCTGAGAAAGAATCACTTTCAGGGGAGTGAAGACAGAGGGAGAGAGATTTCTTTACCTCCCAAGGACCATCTTACTTTGAAGCGTATTAGTAGGAAACATTGTATCCCGCAGAAAGTAGAGAGGCATACATCAGACAGATAGATACAGAGATGCATCATTTAAATAGGTTTGAGGAATAGGACCTTTGGTAGCAAAGGAGATATTGAGCTTTGAATCGGAGAGAGGGAAAACCTTGATAATATAGCATCACTCTGCATAGAGGAATAGACTCTGGGAACCCAGTTGAGTGACCTACTGATCATAGGACTTTTGTGAGGACTCCATGAGGAAAGAAATCAAGTTTAAAAGTAGTACTTGAGGCTTGAATTACATGGACTGTATGCACTCTCTACATGTTTATGCCCACTATTCCCACAGAAATGTTGTATATATTTGTGGGAGAGTATGTTCCAGGTTTACAGTGGAAGAGTTTTATAGTTACTGTTATTACTCTGCCATTTTAGTAAATGCCTCTGCTTTGACCTAATTGTGTCTACTGATAAGACAGTTAATTGGAACACTGGTTGAGGCTCCTGATCTATAGTTTTAAATGTCCAGAATCACAGACTATATGTTCTAGAACCTGGGAGTAGCAGTTGTCTTCTTAAGACAAAACTTTTGATTTGGGATATTTGTCAGGGATATCCCAGAGGAAGTGCTCCATGATCATCAGAGGGTAGATTTGGGCCCTGGTCCTATGACTTAAAAGCCAGTGCTCTTTCTGCTATGTATAGTGCTTCTTTCTAGAGATTCTTTTCCTCCTTAGGGTTCTAACTTGTGGAAGGCCTGATTGTCATCTTTTTCCAAAGCATCGCTATTGGGGTGATTGTAGGGCATTGCAAAATTGATCTCCCTTTTGATTTGCAGTAAAGGATCATGAAGAGCCCTAGAGGAAGTGGAAAGTGCCCACATTTGAGTTTTCAAACTATTCACTATTCAATAAGTAGTATCAGGGTCTAGCCTCTCCATTATGGGAGACACTGATCAGGGCTTCTGGAGAAGTGGTGTCAAAAGGGTTCAGTGCACACTCAAATCTTGTCAGGGGCAATTTCCCTCAATAACGGCTATGATACTGTCCCTTTAATGGCTTTCCAGGTTTTGTATTAGGTTTTGACCTATGCATCCTATGATCTTGGACCACTTTCTCATAGGACGTAGAACCTGAAAGTATCTTAGAGATCATGCTTATACCCCTTTGATTTTTCAGAGAAGGAAAATCAGGCCAAGAAGGAGGAAGTAGTTTGCCCAAAGCTACAT
Source organism: Phascolarctos cinereus (assembly GCF_003287225.1). NCBI lineage: Eukaryota > Metazoa > Chordata > Mammalia > Diprotodontia > Phascolarctidae > Phascolarctos > Phascolarctos cinereus. Next base: position 124,647,840 of record NW_027555847.1, on the reverse strand, counting down.
GGATACTAAGTGTCATGATTTGGGACTCATACCTTTGATGCTCTTTCCATTATACCATTCTTCCTCTTGCTCACCCTTTGTTTCTCTTGGTTCCTGGCTCTTTTTCCTCACATTGACTCACAGACTGGTAATGTGAGAATGATTCCTGTTGGATGCTCTGAAATTTACCACCTAGTTTTCCTAACTGTTGTTTCAGCCAGACTCCAGCAAGATACTTCTATGTGAATCTCATTTAGCTTTTCAACAATCAAATCAATATTTTTTAAAAATTAAGTGCTTACTAGGTTTTCAAGGCACTGTGGTAGGTATGGCAAAGGGCAGAGGCCCCAGTTGAGAGAGCTCAAAGCCAAAGTAAAACCACCCTTACCCTGATAGGTCTTATACTTCGTTGGAGAAACATACTGTGTACACAAGTGAATAAACACATAATAGATACATAATGCAATACATAATGCAAAAAAAGAACAAAGTAATTTGAAGGAGGGCAGGGATAGAATACTTATAACTTGGGAAGATCAGGAAAGGTCCTATGTACAAAGTGGCACCAGAGTTGTATTTTGAAGGAGAAAGCTAGTGTTTCTATGAGGCAGAGGTAAGGTAGCACAGTGGATAGAACAGTGGGCATGGAATCAGAAAGACCTATCTTCATGAGTTCAAACCCAGCCTCAGACATTTACTAGCAAGTCACTTAACCCTGTTTGCCTCAGTTTCTTCATCTGTAAAACAAGCTGGAGGAGAAAATGGCAAACCATTGTAGTATCTTCACCAAGGAAACTCCAAAATGGGATCACAAAGAGTCAGACATGACTGAAAGGACTGAACACCACCAACAACAAGGAGGAAGTGCATTTAAGGAAATGGGAAAGCCTGTGCAAAGAATATAGAGGTAGGAGACAGGTGCTAGAATGTTGTATACATGGAACAGCTATCCAGCCGGTTTGACTAGAACCATGAGTTTATGAAGGTGAATAATGTGCCAGAAGACAGCATAAAGACCTTTAAATGAAAGGCTGAGGAGTTCACATGTTAATGTAGAGGTGATAGGGAGTTACTAAAGATTTTTGAGTAGGGCAGGGACATGACTAGATCTGTGTTTTAGGAATATCAACTTGGCAGTTACGTGGATTGACTAGAATGAATTAGACTTTATTGATAGTAATAATAGTAATGATGATGATAAAATAATAATAGTAATAACATTAATAATAACCAATATTTACATACTGCTTATTATGAGCCAGGCTTGGTGCTAAGTGCTTTAAAATTATTATCTCATTTGATCCTAACAACAATCCTGGGAAGTAGTTGCAATTATTGGATTCATTTTACAGAGGAGGAAAATGAGACAAATAGAGGTTAAGTGACTTGTCTAGGATCACCCAGCTAGTAAATGTCTGAGGACAGATTTAAAGTCAAGTCTTCCTGACTCCGGGCTTAGCACTCTATCTACTGTGCCACTTAGCTGCAGGGAGACAAATTAAGACTAGCTTACTGCAGTTGTCCAGGCAAGAGATAATGAGGACCTGAAATAGGGAGATGGTGGTATGACTGGAGAGAAGCGATTACTTCTGTGAAGTGAAGGAAAGTATTCAAAGGTAGCATCAACAAGATCTGACAGCTGACTGGAGATGAGGTTGTGAGGGAGATAAAAGGTAAGAGCACTCCAGACAGGTGATTGCAAGGATGGTGGTGACCTCAACAGGAATAGGGAAGTTTGGAGAAGGAATGGATTTTGTGAGGGATAGGAAGAAGGAGAGAATGAAATTAGTATAATTTTGGATGCGTTGGTTTTGAAATACAGGCCATTCAGCAGAAATGCTCTCATAGTACAGGTTCCAACCATGCCTTATCAAAGAGGCAGTAAAATGGTGATTTTTTTTAATTATGGGGCTTCTCATCACAGATTCCCTTCTTATCAGAAGGCTGATATTTTAATGCCAAATTCTCCCATAAACTACCAGACACACAAGGAAGGGGTCATATGTCCAGCATGGCTGGACATGGCTAGTTCAACAGAAACCCAAAGACCTTTGAGGTTTGCTGTTACTGGACCATAGAAGGGCACAAAACTGAGCCAACGTAATCCTGTCTATTCATTCTGGCACCATCCATTTCTAAAATATATCCTGTAACAGCAGTATCCATCCCCAACTCACTAACATTGTGCACCATTTCATTTCTGACTCAGTCAGAAACTCAGAGCTTCTATAACTGCTGGCCATGGTGCTAACCACTTCTCTCAAGACAATACTAACAGCAAAGGGCACAGGTCCCAGCTTTTGCTGGGTTGAAGCAACGACTATCATATATTTTGCCATCTCTTTCAGGCCCACCCTGTTCTCTGACAGGGATGGGATCAGAGTACACAGCCTACCAAGATACAAGTTTCTTGGCATTTTGACTTTGGAAACATTAGATTGAACAAAGTAAGTATATCTTAGATCCTTCCAGAGACATCAAATTCACAAGTTATGAAAATCAAAGATTCCTTCTCCAAATGTACAGGGAGCTAACAGCTCACCTGGGCCCATGAGCAATGGTATATTCTTGCAGCTGGCATTTGGGGGCCTCTAGGTAGTATAAAGTCAGGTAAGGGGGTTTCATTATGTTGTGTCTCTTACAGGCCAAGTGGGAGGACAGACACACATTAGAGTGGCCCATTAGTTCTGAGGAAGGGCTATTTGCCTTTCTAAATGGGTAGGTGAGTGACACCCTAGAGGGAAAGTAAGCTACCAAAATCCCCTTCCTAGACAGATGGCAGAATTGACAGTAATATCACTGCAACAGGAAATGGCTCTAACATTGGATATGAATGCCTTAATTGATTTAATAATGGGCTTCCATATTTTTATCATTAATTTTTTGAACTGCAATTGTCTCCTAAGTTACTAAGTACTGTTAGTCCTAATTAACCAGTTTGCAGGCAATTTTTCAACCTATCAGGTTGTGAAATGAAATAATGAGGCAGACGGAAGAGAACTAGGAAGATGGCTAGTTCACTGGGGAACTGATATTTTATTGCAGATTTCATTCAGGGTTGAAATAAGAGGCCAAATCCAGAATTTCACTCCTAATTGTACCTCCAAGTCAGAAGACTCCTGTCATGATATTAAGATGAAAGATGTGCCTCCATATCCTTTATAAATGAGCACGATTTAATTCATGATTACACCAAGTTAATTTGGTTGCCATAACGATCCCGTTCTCAGGCTAGGGAAATCAGATTTATGTGCTGATATTCCCATTTTATCCAATGATTCCATCTCTAAGGCTCTATCTAGTTTTTTTTTTTAAACATTCCTTTTCATCTTGTTGTACTGTATCATTGACAAGCTTTCATTTGGAACAATTAGTTTAACAGAGAGGAAGCCAAAGCAGTGGATATTCCATCTAAGTCACACCAGTGCAAGCTGGCATTTAGAAAGTTTGAAAAATACTTTTCTCAAAATACACTTCTGCAAGTATAATTATTCCCATTTTACAGATGATAAAGTAAAGTCTCAGAGAGATTAAGTTATCTGCTAAAGGGCCATACAGCTAGTAAGTAGCAGAGCAGAAATAACCTCTGACTCCCAGGTCACTGCCCACAATTCACTATACCATACTGCTTCCGTAAGTACGACAATGCTAAGTAATAACAACAGATCATCATTAAACAATGTTTGAAGGTTACAATGTTAACATATGTCATCTCATGATCCCCAACTTACAGATGAAAAAATTGAAGTCCAGAGAAGCAAACTGATTTGCCCAAGATCAAATATCTCTTGATCATTGGAGTAAAGACTCAATTCAGTTCAATTTAATAGACATTTATTAAGCACTAGGGATATGCTAGAGACTGTGCTAGATGCTCAGGATGGAAAGATCAAAGTGAAAGCATTCCATGCCCTCAAGGAGTTCACATTCTATTGGAATCAAACTCATGTTCTTTGACTCTCAAAGGAGTATGGTAAATAGAGCATTAAACTTGGAATAAGGAAATATGGGTTCAAATCCCACATCAAAGCGTGACTAGTTGTGTGGTAATCAGAAAATCAGCCAGAAATTTTTAAAGTCTCAGTTTCCTCATCTATTAGATGGGGATAACACTTGCAAAAGTTACCCTACATGTTTCTGTAAGGGAAGTACTTTATAAACCTAAAAATGCTTTGTAATTATGGTCTATTATTCTTAATGTAACCCTAGTCCCAAAGCCAATTGGAATGGGCCTCTCTCCTCATTGGTGAAGATGAATACCCTCCCTGTTTTGAGAAAAAAGTTAGATGAGGCCAACTGTGCTTCAAGTTGCTGAAGTAAAAGACTCTAGGAAGACATGAGAGGAGCCAGCAGTCTCCATCATGTCCTTATTTCCAGCTTGGTATTTTAGAGACAGTGGGACATTTCCCCTTGGATGAGATGAAAGATTCTTTCTTGGTTGAGCTAAGTTATCTCACTCCCAATAGGAGAGCTCCTTCACTCTATATTGTCTGTATACCTATGTATGTCCTATGTATACCTTTTCCGATGTCTACTTTGCTACTGATTTTGATAAATGGTTTGTGTGTGTTCATTGTAGAAATAGTATTTAGAGGGAAAGGGGGCAAGTCAGATATAGAGTTTGGATTCTCCCTACCCTACCACATTTAAAGAGTTAGTTTGAATCTGAAACTCACATCTCCTAGATCAATAATATTTAAGGGAGCAGAGAGATAATTCTAGCCTGGTACTCCCTATCTCTGAGGAGAGCAAAGTGGTAACCTCCAGCCCCTGCCTTCCTGCTTTCCCTCTTGGCAGGGAATAAAGTCTCCTCTGGAGGAGGGTATGGAGGAGAAGAGTCTAGAGATGTCTATTTTGTCTCCCTTCAAGCTTCATAATGACACCCCCATACTACATGCAAAGGGCAACCTTTACTACACTTGGGTCCTTGCTATATCAATAATAATCTATATTATTCTGTTATTCTATATAATAATCTATTCTTAATAATAACATATCATTATAATCTATTGAGGCAGCTGATGGACTGGGCCTGGAGTCAGGAAGACCTGAGTTCAAATCTAGCCTCAGACACTTCTTAGCTATGTGACACTGGGCAAGTCACTTAGCCTCTGATTGACTGACAAAATTGATCCAGTGGAGAAGGAAATAACAAACCACTCTAGTATCTTTGCCAAGAAAACCCCAGATAGGGTCACAAAGGGCTGGACATGACTGAAATGACTGAATAGCAGAATTACAATCTATTCTTCTTTGCACTGTACCATGTTGGCAGCTGTTCATATGGCAGTTCTGGAAGACAAGTAGTTGCTAAATTCTTGGATAAGGAGATGTCAGGCTCTATAGGTGAGGACAATAACCAGTTGATTCCAAAGAAAATGAAGACTAAGCTTTTTTATTTTTGATAGATAACACAGGAACTATGGTTTGTCCCTTGAAAAAATCTTTTGGCCTGTTGTTCCCCTCACTGGCTATGCTTTAAGATAATCTTGTCTTTACATATCATTACTAATTTCTAGCAATTATTCTTAATATCAAGTTATATTAATTATTATTAATCATACCAATTCCTTATATTCATCTAACACTTTAATGGTTTCATATCCATTATTTAATTTGATCCTCATAATAACCTTGTGAAAGAGAAAATATTCCCCCCACTTGGTAGAGGAGGAAATTGAAGTCTATATAAATTAAATGGCAGTGATGAGTCTACAGAAGTTAAATGACATTGAAGCACAGAGAAGGTGGTGATTTGTCCAAGGTCACGGAACTAGAAACTGTTAGAAGTTGATTTCCTGACCATAAGATGAGTACTTTAGTAACCATCAGCCTAGTGGGGAGAAATGAGCACAATGAAGGACTGATTATCATAGTACCATCATATGATAATATAGTGTGTCCTAAAAGTCTTAGTGCAATTGAAATCTATTAAAGCTTTAATTGGCTTAAAACTACACTAAGAAATGGAAACATCCTCTATTTAGGGCTGGCAGGAACTTCAGATGTTAAATAGTCCCATTTCTACCCACATTTTACAGATGAAAAAATGAGACCTGGAAACTTATTAAGAAGTTTCTATTTTTTCCTTCTATTCACAACTCATTATCCTTCTTTGGAAGAGGTAGTAGTAAAACAGTATACCCTACTAATCCTTCTGCCCCTCCCTTTTCCCAAAAAAACCTTTTCTTCCTGAAAAATACATCTTAGAAAAGGGGACAAAGAGTCATAACTATGGTGGGGCAGCTGGTGCTTTGCCACAGGTTAATAAAATTTAAAGGTACCAAGTTAGGATGGTGCTGACAATACTTTCATTCCTTCATCAGTGCAGAAGCAATAGATAGTAATACTATTTATCAAAAATAATTTAATAAAATAGATTGCATATTACTATATGGCAAGAAATAATAAACATGATGCATGCAGAGAAGCAACTGATGCAATGCAAAATAAGGTGAACCAGAAAAAATAATATACACAATGACCATAGTAATGTAAATAGAAAGAACAGCAACACCAGCATGAGAGTTGAAAACGAATGCAATGAAGTTATAATTACCACATATTAGAGGCTAACCTAAATTACATCTGGAACTCTCTTAGTTCTGGTTTGATTTGGGGACAAAATGGTACTGATAAGCCATTTAACAGTTAACGGAAGGGAGATCTCCTTAACGCTAACACAGCAAAAATAGGCAGCAAATATAGAGGGGTACTTATCTTCAGTACTGGTAAATATAGCCTTCTTTATCTCCTTATGGAAGCCAGTAGGTCATCAGGGCAGGGTATGGCAACCGGAGCTGTCTCAGCCACCCACCAAAGTCTGAGAGGTTCCAACTTGTTATGCCTGTATGGTGATCAGGAAGCTGCTTAAGCAAAGCCAGGGCCAATCAATTTCCAAGGAGAACTTTAGCTGTTTTTAGGGAAAGATCGTCCCTATTTCAGGATTGCGTCCATCTCTTGTTGGGAATGAGAAGAAAGAAGTTAAGTCAAGGAAAATATTGGCCAATCAGTTCCCAAGGGCAGAAGATACTTCCTTCCCTCCTTTGCAGAGGTAGTGGTACTATAGGTATAGGACATTGCGTATAATTTTATGCTTTTTTCAATGTTGGCTAGTTTTGCTGAAGTTTCTTTTGTTTTTATTATTCTTTTTTTGTAGGGATGGCTCTCTGAGAGGCATGCATTGGGAAATGAAGATAAGGTAAAAAAACAAAAGACCAATCATCTAAAAACATAAACTAGATTGCAAGCTGAAGGGAGCATCTCCCTTGTCCTGAATTATTTCCTGTCCCCTCTGTACAGCAGACTTCAGAAGTGGCTCCATTCCCTGTGTTCCTGCACAACTAGGGACACTTTTATGATACTAGCTTCAGGTGTAGAAATTGCTAATTATGGCTCTGAGGGGACAGAAACCCTCATGGACTGAGGTGGCAGATACCTGTTTTTAATAGGGCATCCTCTTAAAAAGAAAAAAAAAAGGTATAAACTTTCCTCAATGACTATTAAGACTTGCCTTGAAGCTCAGAATGGCACCATGGAAAGGGCCCAAGGCTTGAAGTCAGAAGGTTTGTGCGTGACTCTCTCTTTTTATATCTCCAGCCCTTAACAATTGAATTGAATCCCTGCCATAGACATGCATGGAACACACCTGGTCCACAATAGGTGCACATTTAAGATTCCTACTTTGATACTTCACAGCTATTTGTCTTTCAACAAATGCTTTTCCCCTTCCTGGGCCTCAGTTTCCTCATTTGTAAAGTGAGAGGATTGGACATCTAAGTACAATTCCAGATTTAACATACTAAGAGCCGATGTAGAAGGCAGAAATATTTTGATTGCCAACTTCAAGCAGATTAGAAAGCATGGTATAAGGATTCTAGCAAGAGGCAAGTGATTACATATGACCTGACCAGGCCAGAAGGAGCAGAAAGGATATCAGGAAGACACACCACACACACACACACACACACACACACACACACACACACACACTCATGCACACACATACACCAGCTCCTGCTGTCACCTTTGGCTCTTTCCTCTCTTTTTCAGCAGGTGGAGGAACTCCTGGCCATAACACTTCTCTTCTTTTTATCTGGATCTGCCAATATCAAGCTTCCCTTTAGCACATACTTTTTATTCTAGAGGGGCAGAAGTGTAGCATTATCCCCTTTTAGGTTCTCTTTTCTGGTGGACAGGCCAGAGGCCACATCTTTTCTCTTTTTGTTCTTTGCCAGAAGAATCTATTAAACTATTATGGGTCTCTGTCTCTGTCTGTCTGTCTCTCTCTCTGTCTCTCTCTCTGTCTCTTTCTTTCTCTCTCTGTCTCTCTCTCTCTTTCCCTCCTCTGTTTCTCTGCCCTTCCCTCCCTATCCCTCCATCTCCCTCTCCTCTTCCATTCCCTCTCTCATCCTTCTATCTCTTTTGTCTCTCTTACCCCATCCCTTCTTCTTTCCTCCCTACTTCACTCATCCCTACTTCATATCTTTTCTTTAATCTCCTCTTTCTTTCTTGCTGTATTTGATTGGTCAAGTGACCTTGCTGGAGGCAAACCAGACCAACAGGATGCCAGGTGAGGCAATCTAATATCTTTTAATCTATAAAAATGCTTATGCATCTATGTCTTTGTGGTTATGGGGAAGAATTGACTCATCCTTTTATAGAAACCATTTAAAAATAGATTTGCATGTTTCTATTGACCTAGAAATTTCAGTGTAAGATCACAGTCTTGCTAATCTTTATTAGATATCCCTTTCCCCTCTCATGTAGTCATGTGTGTTATTATGTGACATTCTGCCCTTTTCTTCATTCAGTTCTATGGCCTATTTGAGAAAATATTGTTATTGTTGATACTGAGGGAGCAGAGTCAATGTAACCCTGAATTCCTGTCCCAGAACACTGGTGGCAGCAGTTAAGCATTATGGTGAGATATAAAAGGAAGCTATAGAATCTGCTTCCCTGGAACAATAGAATGGGTACCCATCTGTCTCATCAGTTCTGCCTAGAGGCAGGGGGTGGAGGGTAAGAGATTGGAATAGTGAGGGAAAACATTAGATTTAGAATCAGGAGAGTCCTGGGTTAAAAATCCTGCTTCAAGCCCCTTACTATCTCTAGGACTATGGACCAGTCAGTCAACAATCATTTATTGAGGGCTTAATACATTCTGGGCACTGAACTAAGTGCTGGAAATACAAAGAAAGCTAAAAATATGGCCTTTGTCCTCAGAGAACTCGCAGTCTAGTGGAGGACGCAACATGCAGGTAACTACAGATGTACAAGGTTTATACAATGTGAAAAGAAGGCTAGCTCAGAGGGAAGGCATGGATGAAAAGGAGGAAGAGCCAGGAAGACTTTCTACAGAAGGTAAGATTTGACCTGAGTCTTAAAGAAAGGCAGGGAAGGCAGGAAGTAGAGATAGGGAGGGATAGCATCCAGGCTTGGGGAATAATCAGTAACAGGAACAGTTGGGCAATGGAGAATCTTGTCTGAGGAACAGCAAGGAGGCCAGTGTCCCTGGACCATAGAGTATATAGAGTCACTAATAAGGAAAGATCTAAAGAAGGGATAGTTTAGGGGGGAAGAATGAGTTCTGTTTTTTGGACATGTTGAATTTGAGCTGTCTCATTTAACCCCTCTGAGCCTCAAACATCTATAAAATGGGGATGCTAAAACCTACAGCACTTAGCTCATGGGGTTATTGTGGGAAGGAGGGATACATAAGACAATGTATGTAAAACATTCTGCAAACCCCAAAGTGGTATATAAATGTCACTTAGTATAATTATTAGTCTTAGTCTCTCAAGGTCCTTTTTCCAGGAATAGACATCTACGATTCTATGAATAACTTTTTTTCTTTAGCAAACAGAGTTGTTTACTCTCCTCTCCAGAGCCAGCACTATGCCTAGGGAAAGGGTTGTTAAAGAGTCTTTGATGGAAAAAAAAGAAAGAAAATCCCATCATTCCCATGATCTGAGGGTATGTGAATAGAGGCATAGAATGAGTGATTTTAGGGTCCTGTTATAATCTAGCCTGATCAGGACACATCCAGAGCATTGTGTCCAGATCTGGGTAGCACATTTTACATAGAATATTGAAAAAAAAATAGAGTGTGTTAATAGGATGGGCCACCAAGATAGTGAAGGGATTGGACAGGAGCTTAATCACAGAAGCAGAGATTCTGGAAGGGACCAGAGGTCATTTAGCATAATTCCCTAATTTTATAAATGAGGAAATTGAGGCTCAGAGAGGTCATGAAAGTAGTAGGTAGCAAAGCTAGAATTTACATCCAGGTTCTCTCACTCTAAATCCAGCAGCATTCTTTCTGTTGTATTTAGAGCTAGAATGTACATTAGAGGTCTTCCAATCTACCAGAAAGCTAGGAACTAATGAAATAAATAGGCATATTGAGCTGGATTAGCATATAATGAAGAAATGGAAATAGTCTTCACAGGTAATGATAACAACAACAATAGTTACAATAGTTGATGTTTAAATTTTAATAGCTTAAAACTGCCCTAAGACTTTTAGGATTTACAAAGTGCTATATATAGTTTTTGCTCATTTGATCCTCACAGGAACCATATGAGGTAGCCATGTACCAAAGGTGTTATTTTTTCCCATTTTACAGATGAGGGGAGACAACATGATGTAATGGAGGGAATGATTGACTTGGAGTCAGGAAGACCTGAGTTCCAAACCCACCTCAGATACTTCCTAGTTATGTGATCTGAACAAGTCATTTGATTGCTCTGGGCCTCATTTTCCTCATCTCTAGAATGATTGGTTTGAACTTAATCTCTCAGGTCCTTTCCAGTTATAAATCTATTATTCCATGCAACTGAGGCAAAGAGAGGGAAAGTGAGGTGAAGTAACTTGCCTGAGGTCACACAGCAAGTAAGTGGTAGAACTATAATTTGAACCCAGGTCTTTGAACTTCAACCAATCAGCCAGTTAATAAGCATACTAAACAAATATTATTTTCCAGACCATGTGCTAATACAAATACAAAAATGAAAATACAAATGCAAATACAAAATATGAAATACAAAAATGAAATACAAATACAATACATATGCAAATAAAAATGGAAGACAGTCCCTGCCCTCAACACCCTTTGTCTTGATTTTCTTTTTTAAGGCAATTGGGGTTAAGTGACTTGCCTAGGGTCACACAGCCAGTAAGTGTCAAGTGTTTGGTCTGAGGCTGGATTTGAACTCCTGACTTCAGGGCCAGTGCTCTATCCACTGCGCCACCGAGCTGCCCCCCTCAACACCCTTTGTAAGGAGCTAATGGATCCACTCTCCAATCAGAGGGAAAGACGGTACTGATGAAATGTGAGTACAAGGGCTAATGTGATCTTGGAGGATATTGAGATTTCTGATGATTGGGTTCTGGGGGGGCATGATGGGACAGTCCAAAAGAGTGCAGCTGAGTGGGCGATTCATTGCTCTTTTTGCTATTCCGCAACAAACTTTACAAAGAATGAGCCAGCTTGTTACATGGAAGTATGTCTTTGAGATGTGAGAGCTGGCTCAGGCTTGAGTCACAAAAACCAAGATAAAGGCAAGACCAAGTGCTATCACTGCATGATGGTGCTTGTTCACTGGATTCTATAATGGAACCCCTCTTTTACAGAAAATCTCTGCCTCTTCCCAATCTCTGTCCATATCCCCTTTGATTTCTTAAATGAATGATGCTATCACCAGTAGGACTCCATTAACAATTGGAAGAGCTTAAAGTCAAAGGAGGTCCAGAATCAAGACTTGCTGGCAGCTGAGGTATAGATCCTTATCTGTTTATGGTTTATGGGTCATATTAGTCCCTGGACCTATATCATACAATCATAAACTTTAAGTGGATACTAAGTAGCTCCAACTTGGAGTGGTATGCAAAAGCAGAGATAAATATTGGTTATTGTATCTATGTTCCTCTTACTCCCATAATCCTACTCACCTTCCAAGGTGAGTGGGGACACTAAAGTCTCACCTCCTCCCTTAAACTTTCAACAATGATGTAACCCCACATTGGGATCTTTTGTTTCTAACTCCTATAAAAATCCCTTTTGGGTGGCACATCCACCACTTGATCATGTGCTTCCTGATACTGTTTGTTCTCCAGCTAGCCCATGTCTTTGTAGCTTGATTTTCCAATGAGAGTGCGAGCTCCTTGAGATCAGGCACCTTATCTTATGCCTAATGTCAATCATAGTTCTGGTCACACAGGAGATGCTTAATAGCTGTTTAGTAAATTGACTTGAATCCTGCCCCTCCTCCTGGATTTCATTCAATTTCTCAACTAACCCCAATCCTTCAGCCACTTGAACTTCTAAGGCTACTCAGCAACATACAAGATGCTGTTCAAAGCCTTGGGATGGAGCCTAAAAGTCACTGGTGATATGGTTAAGCCATCTGGGAGCATATTTGAACTCAGTGAACCTGTGTTATGCAGTCATTTCCTCACACTTTTTACTGTGTAGAGTTCTTTTTCCTCTATTCTGCTTCCATCAATTTTTTTTTTTTACAAATTCAAGTTCAACACTTACTAATCATCAAATATGTGTTATGGGCTACTGTCCATAGCTAACATTTATATAGTGCATGCTACGTGCCAGGCATTGTGCTAAATGCTTTATAGTTATTTCATTTGATCCTCACAACAACCCTGGTAAGTAGGTGCTATTATTATCCCCATTTTATAGATGAGGAAATTGAGACAAATAGAGACTAAATGACTTCTTCAGGGTCACATTACTATTAGGTGTTAGGCTGGATTTGAACTCAGGTCATCTTGACTTCAGGCTGACACTCTATCCACTCTGCCACCTGGCTATTACAGTATTATAGCTGTTAAAAGTGGATAAAGAGCTATCCTTCAAGGCAAGAGATGGGTTCAAGTCCCACTTCTGACACAGACCACACTGTCTGTGTCATCCTGGAGAATTCACCTAATCTTTCAGCACCCAAAACAACTCTCTAAGACTACAGGTTTCAGAGAAAGTGTTGACTTACACTGATAGAAGGGGTTTTCCCCATTGGGAATTCCCAACACTATAGTGAAATCACATGTCCAGTCTCTATCCTAATCCTTTTGTGTTTTTCACATTGTACTAGGTATTGGGTGTGATAGAAAGTTGAATTAATACATGGTACCTGCCTTCATGAAACTTAATATTCTATTAGGGGGATGACACAAAGACAAAATGATAACATGTCTCCTTTTCCTTTGAGTGCCCAATCAAATGCTTCCATTTTCATGAAGCCTTTCCTGTTTTTCCTAGCTGTAAGGGCTTTTTCCATCCTTGGACCACATATAACACTTAGTTCTGAAAGTTCTTATGTTTGTACCTCCTAGCACTTGCTATGTTTGGTTGTGCTCTGAGAGCCTAGCTCAGAGCCTTTGGCCCAGTAGACATCCATTAAGCATTCCTTGAATTGAATTGTATTCCTTCCCACCGAGGTGTTGCGCACTTGTGGGAAGGAAGACAATTCAATTCAAGGAATGCTTAATGGATGTCTACTGGTCGTGATGGTGGTGGTGATGATGGTGTGTGTATGTGTGTGTGTGGGGATGGTGAGAAGTCATACATGGTCAGTAAATATTTGTTCAACAAACTGAACAGTCAACCCATAGCACATTCACAAGAAAGCTTCATTTGAATGACTTTGGAGTGTCAAGATGTCCCATCTTTAACTAGGGTTTCTCTAACCCTACTGCTGTTAGTCATATGTCTGAGGTCTGCCTGGGTGGCTCCAGCTGTGGAAAGATTAATGGATAGAGGGAAGAGTATATGAAAGGTGATGCGGGGGAATTGGGTATTTTAACTCCTGTGTCTAAGGACCCCCTTGGAAAGGGATTCTTCCTCTACTCAGCCAAGGGTGTTGTTGCTATTGCCTGTTTGAAATCATTCAGCCAGAAACCATTGAATGGTGACCTCTCTTCTAAGTGGTTTAATTCATTTCATAAGTTTAGGGGAGTGAACTGATAATTAAGCAATGAAACATCAAAGGGAGGATCTGACAGTGCTGGCATTCATTCAGGAAACTGGAGAAGAAATTATGATAGAAATAAGGGACAATTAAATGAGTCTCCCCTAGAAGGGGGACAACAGTGTAGATGTGGGGCTTAGAGAAAGTTTCTGCTTTGGAGACAGAAGGGAGAGGCAACAAGAAGAATCCACAAAGGGAAAAGTCAAGGTTCTAGTTTCAGCTTTGTCATGAATTCACTCTGTAACTCTGGGCAAGTTCCTTTAATTTCTCTGGTCATTGCTTATTCTCACTCTTTGTAAAATGAGAAGGCCCTTTTGTAGCAGCTATAATCTTCTTGCAGCTTCTTCATGATCGTTCTTTGATCTGTCCTCCCTTTCCCTCCATTCGTGATTCAATTTCAAATCATGGAGAAGCTGGAGTTGGAGATGGTAAGTAGGGAGGAGGTAAGATAGGAGATATGGAGGAGGGATTTTCCAAAGACTTTCTTGCAAGTACTTCATGAGAATTAGTATTAGAACTAGTATTAAGAAATATCTCAAACTGTGGCATAGCTCAAATTCCAAGAACCAATTCCAAGAACTAGTTAGGTCCCCTCTAACTAACAGTTTATGATTCTCCATTCGCCATGATTTTATAGAATGTGAGATTGGTAAGAGTCTTTAGAACCCAGAATGTTAGGACTATAAGGTACCTTACAAGGTGAACTATTAAATTTGGAAAAGACTTTGGAACACAGAATCAAAATTGCACTGAACCTTAGAACATGTAATATAGATTATCAATGCAAAAGGATACCTTAGAACAGAGAATGTCTATTCTTCATACATCTATCAAAATGATCTTTGTAAGATATGGTCATATCTGACCACACAACATCCTTGCTCAAAAAAATCTTCTGTAACTCTCTATTACCTCTAAGATAGAATGCAAACTCCTTAGCCTGGCCTAAAAAGTGGAGCTCAGGACAGAATGGAGGTCAGGATGATGCCTCCAGGGAGGTTCCTGACATAGGATAGTCAAATTTCAATCCACCAGCATTAGTTTTGCCAGAAGCATTGATTGTTTGCAATTCCTCCCACCTATATCAGGCAAAGGCACATGACAGGTATGTGATCTGACACCAGGTGTTTAATGATATAAAATAACAATCACAATAATAAATAACTTCCAGCTGTTTATCATCTCAGACTCAGTCTTATATCATTATTAATGAAATGGTCCGTTAAAATTTCCTAAGATAATTAAACAGAATAAAAGAAAGAAAAGTTGTTTACTAAGCCTGATTTACTGGAGGAAGGAAAAGAGACTAAAGTGAAAGATCCAATTACAAGAAAAGAAAAGGAAAAGATAAAGTTTTATGATTCACCACATGATTCCACTGGCCTGTCCAACCCATGCCCTGAACATCACGGTTAATGGAGATATCACTTGGTCTCTTACAGATTTCACAACTAGTATAGTTTCTCAGGCTTTTCCTATTGGCTGCCTTACAAAGAATGCAAAGCTTTCTCATGGGATTTAGGGCAACAAAAATTATTTTTATTGTATTTTTGTTTTGTTACTATTTATGAATACAATGATGATGATTACAGCAATCATAATAGCACAAATTTTTATAATGTTTTTAAGATTCAAAAAGTTCATTCCTCATAACCACCCTATAAAAGAGGTTGTACATGTATCGAAAGCCTTTTTCACAGCATAGAAGGAGAACACAGTGCTCTAAGGTTACAACAATGGAACTTGCTCTCTGATAGCTTCTATCAAAGAAAAGCTTTGAATATTGTCTTGGAAAAAGCCTGTATCTGCTTTCCAAGAAACAGACTAACTGAGATTCAACACTAATAGACTGGCATTTGGTGATGAATTCATTGGGGCATTGTTGATGTGAATATGATTTCCTTTATTCTAATGTTCCTACTAATCTTAATATTCATTCCTTAACTATGTTCTGTCTCTTTCTAGTTCTGCAATGATGGTGGCAGAATGTTAGAAAAGGGGTCATATGGTGCTAAGAATCACATAATTTTTAGATTATCTGTACACATGAGATTACCTATAAGTCATTTAAATGTGAAATCCTTATCCAGTGGCCAACAAAGGCACATACCACTGATGGAGTTGAATTGAGCTAATCCTGCCATTCTTGTAACATACAAAACCAGAAAGACAAAAAGAAGTTACAGATACATGAAAGGATGACTGGCAGGTTTGTAGAGGCAAATACAAGAATTGGCAAAGGTTTTTTTTTTTTATTATGCATCCAAAGGCAGCAAAAAGAACTCATGTTAATTCCATAGGACATCCGGCCATCTTTTCTTGCAATGCTCATGATAAGTAAAATAATCCATGAAATGAATGAATTAAAAAGAAGATAGGCTATATGATATGGTGAGAGCAAGGGGTAACTATGTTGGTAGCCCAAGTATTCTACTGGTATTGTGGAGGTGTCAAGAGAAAGTGAGGTGGGCTCCCAGTATGTTAGCTAGACCACCATGATCAACTTATGATAGAACAGGGACAAGAATCACACTGGAAGTGTCATTGTTTGAAAGAATATATACCTATATGACATCCTAGAATTACTTGAGTGACTATTTACAGATGAGAATTTTCAAGTTGAGTAACCTGAAGTGACTGGCCCAAGTTCATACTACTAGTAAGAGACTAGATTCAAATGCTGGCCCCCTGACTCCAAGACTAGGGTTTTTTGATGATGATAATGAGGAGGAAAAGGAAGAGGAGGAAAGCCATCCATGATGGGTCTTATTTAGGAAATTTATACAAACGAGTCCCCACCCACAGCTTCAGGACACACAAAAATATGAGTATTTCAGAAAGAGGAAAGATCTTTTAGTTGTGCCCCAGACTTCCGCAAATGAAATAATGCCCCAAATGCCCTCGTGGTTACATCTCTGACAACCTCTCACATTTTTACAGTGTTTACGTTTTACAAAATGCTTTAACATTCATCATCTCATTGGAGCTTTAGAAAAATCCTCTGAAGGAGATAAGGCAGCAATTATTAGACCAATTTGAAAGATGAAGAAATTGAGGTTCAGTAAAGGAAATTATTTGCCTAAGGCTATACGGTGAATTTAAAGGAAGAGCCAGTAACATAATTCTGGGTTCCTGACTCAGGACAAGTACTCTTTCCATTCCATGACACTGTCTCTCAAATAAATGCCTTCTTGCTCTCTTCTCCATTACAGGTCTCAGCCATGCAGCATCTCTTACATCCAATATCAGTTTGGGTTTTCAATCATTGATTCTTTCATTCATTCATCAAATACTAAATATCCACTATGTACAAAATATTAACAAAGTTTAGAAAATATACAATGGGAAAAGGAGGTGAGAGGGTCATGTAGTGAGAGGAAAGGACGATAGATAGACCATTGGAGGACTTCATCCCTATCCACCAAAAGTAAATAGCTTGAGGGAAAACAAAACAATACAGACTCCAGTACATTGGACAGCTCCTGCTTCAACGCTCTGTAGGAGAAACGAACAACACACATACAGGGTGAGAAGGCAAGGATGGATTGTAATCTGCACCTCTCTGGAGTGAATGTCTAGATTTGTGGAGATCCCAGATTCATAGCTTTATTGAAATGAAGATGCTGCTATTGCTGGATCTAACATTTTATATTCTAAGTTCCATTCTAGTTTTAACATTCATTGTTCCATACTCTAACTTCTCTTTCAATATGAATATTCTGTACTCTCATTTTTCTTCTATTGATATCATTCTCATTTCTATGCTACAAGGCCCCTTATAGCTCTAAAATTTTATGTTATTATGAGGCGATTGGAGGAGAGAGTGGATGGCATGCTCGATTTGGAGTCAGCAAGCTCTGAGTTTGAATCCTGCCTCAGACACTTACAAACTGCCCAACCTTAGGCAAGTCACAACCTTTCTCAGCCTCATCTATAAAATGGGGATAATAATAGTACCTCCTCCCAAAGTATATTGTGAGGCTCAAATGAGATAATATTTTATAATGATCTGCAAATCTTAAAGCATTGTATAAATGCTAGTAATGGTAGTGGGGTATTGTTGATGTGAATATGATTTCCTTTATTCTAATGTTCCTACTAATCTTAATATTCTATGTTCTAAGAACACTTCCTACTTTGACCTTATAGAATCCTTTAAAAATCTCATTTCTTTGTATCCTCCTTTTCAGAATTTGTAGATTCCACAAACTAGAACCTGAGGAAAAGGACTCAGAAGCCATCTAATCTAGCCTCTTTACTTTATAGATGAGGAAACTGAGACACAACTATGTCTCTACCTTTTTCTTCCCGTGGAATTTCTAAATTGCTTCTTTTTTCTGTTCTGGGCACCCATTCTTCCCAAAAGTTTCAGAAGCTTCTTCCTGCTGTTCCTATGGATTTTCCCTTCTTCTGCTCTTTCTGAGTATGCTGAAGAGCCAGGAACCCCAAAGTCTTACTCTTTAGGCTTAGGAAGTAGAGGCATCGCCACTTCAGTGTCTCTGCAAACTCTTGATCAGGCTGTGCAGAACTACTCACAGAGATTCTTGAGCTGAATTGGTCATCTATAAAGAAGTTCACAAAACAATAATAGGGACTTATAAAATTACCTGTATTCAAATCACTGGAAATTAGGAGGTTCCTTTGTAAAGGTCCAGGAAGTAAAGCTTCCAAGCAGGCTCAGCAAGAAGTTTCTGGTCTGAATGACTTTACCGCTACTTATGTAGTACCCTCATACCTTTTGTAGGGATAGGTATAATTATTTCATTATGCTTTCCTCTGAAGTGTGAAAACTTTCTTTACCAATCCTCTTACATTAGTTAAATATAATATTCTGTGAGACAGAAGATAGAGCAATGTTAATTGAAAGTGGAGAGGTGTTTATAGGGTGACATGGTGTGGCCAACTGTGACTGAAATTAATTTTTGGGACTGTTGCTGGTCTTTAACACCCCAGTTTATTAAATACTTTTGCCTCTAGGGGCGGGTACCTATACAGTCCTACTCAGCAAATATCTCAGAACTTCTAAGATATCTGCAGAGTAAGTTCCATAGATGGGCCAATGAAAACCATTTCTCAATTATATTTCATTCTCATATTTTTCCCCCAACAAAGGGATGAATATAGCATATGTGGATTTTTTTTTTGGGTGTAGGTCTCTTTAGGTAGATCATGAGATGCACACCTTTTTGAGAAGATCAGTGAATATCTATCTTCCTTAGTAAATCATTGCATGGCAATCTCCCTGGGTAAGTTACTGCATGCGTTTCTTTTCTGGATAGGTCAATGAACGAATTAGCCTCTGAATGAGTCACTAGGTACATTTCTCTCCCAGTGGATCATTGTATCAATTTATTTTTGAATGAGCCATAGGATACAGTTTTCTCTGAGTGAGTTGGAGGTCTAGTTCTGGGTAGATTGTAAAATACATTTCTGCATGGGGGAATTGGTGGCTGCATTTCTCTCTGTGTACGTTTCTCTCTAAGTGGGTTGTGGCTTGTATCTTTGAATGGCCCAACAGATTCCTTTCTCTTGGCCTAGGTCACTGATCCCATTTCTCCATGACTGTATTACTGGATCAGGGATAAGATGTAAACTCATTTTGGGGGTAGGTTACCAGAATGGATTACTTTTTGGGTAGTTCACAAGATTGTGTGTGTGTGTGTGTGTGTGTGTGTGTGTATTCTGAGCAGTTCAAAGGATTAATTTCCTACTGAGTAACTTGTATCCATTCTTGTCCAGGTGGGTCACTGGATCAGTGAGTGGATACATATTTCTTTCTCAGTCAGTTACTGGATATTTTTCTCTTTCAGTAAGTCATTGGTTTCATTCAATAGGATCATAAACAAATCTGGAAGGAATTTCCAAGATCATCTAGTCCAATCTTCTTCATTTTGCAGTTTGGAGAATTGAAGTCCAGAAAAATTAAATCATTTGTGTCAGATTACATAGTTAATAAAGAATAGATCTGAAATTTGAATCCATGTCCTCCAACTACAAATCTATTGCTCTTTTTGCTGTAGAATGCTGGTAGGTACATTTATGTTTTGGCAGACCACTGTATCCATTTCTCTCATACTGGATTACTGGGTGACTTTTCTATTGGATGTATGTGCTTTTTGGACATTTCCTTTGTGCTTTGGGAGAAGGGTCATCCATTTATATTTGACCGTTTTGCACATCTTGGGTTTAAAAAATGCTGCCTGTGTTTTACATGACTGAACTATGTAGGTCACAGGATACATTTTTTCCTAATCTGGTCAAAAGATGCATTTCTTTCTAAGTGGGCCCCTGTATGTGGCTCTTTAAAAAGAGACCTTAATGATTCTCTCCCTCCATATGGACTCAATAGGACCCACTGTCTTTAAGTTCCAGAGAAAGATGTTTGATTCTAACTTGAAGGAAATTTTCTTGACATTGAGGGTGGTTAATGAAGCCTCTCTATTCTTTAATTTATGTAGGAAATTCTATTAAAGGTGATGTAATATTAGAGGGAAAAAAATCTGGATTTAAAATCTGAAGATCTGGCTTAGTATTCCCCCTATGCTACTTGCTAGCTTTGTAATTGTGGCCAAGCCATGTAATCATTCTGAACACAGTGCCTGGTACATAGTATCAGCTTAATAAATGCTTATTAACCAATGAGTTTCTTCATCTTTTAAATGGGCACATTAATACTTGCCCTATCTCCCACAACAAGTTATCATACAACAAGTGGAGCAAGTGCTCAGAATCAGGGGAATGTGTCCCTGTTCTACTATTCAATATCCATGAGGGAGAAGTGATGGGAAGACTTTTATGATACAGGTCATGAGCCCTAGCACTCTGAGTCCAAGTCTTTTCCTCAGGACTCTCTTTGAGGATCCCAGACCTGGCTTTTAGACTGACTGGATACTGCGTTAATTGTCAGTTCCATACCTTCAGTTCATGCAGACTCTCCTAGGAACTGGAGGTCTTATGACACATCTGTCTATCAAAAGACGGAGACATGATAAGAATCACATCCTCAGATGGTTAGTAATTAGGAGGGAACTGGTACTTAAAATCAAGGTTTGTCAACACCGATCTAATGCTTAAGGGTTCTGCTTGATACGTGTGGCTTAACATGAGAATTGTCATCCCTTTGCTTTTTCTTATACCTATATTTATTCATGCACCTAAGAATCAAGGTAGACATGTCAGGTAGACATGATTCCCTCCCCAGATTCTGGTTTCACTCTTGTTTGAGATTCTGATACTGACTTGGCTCTAAGGTACTTGTAGGGCAGGGTAGAAGGCTGTCAGAGATGGAAGTGACATTAATAATCACATAATCTAATTCCATTTTTTTCATTTTTTCTTTTCTTTTTTTTCCATATGCTTTTGAGTTGAAAATTTTTCTCCCCCTTCCTCGCCCCCAACCTCCCCAAGATGGCACACAATCTGATATAGGTTTTACATTTACATTCTTATTAAACATATTTTCACAGTAGTGAAGTTGTAAGTAAAAATTAAAACCAATAGGAGGAACCATCAGAAAGATGAAACAAAACTCAACAGAAGGTAAAAATAAGTGATAGCAATTCAACTTCCATAGTTCTTTCTTTGGATGTGGACAGCATTTTCCATCCTGAGGCCTCTGGAGATGTCTTAGATCCTTGTAATTCTGAGAAGGGTTCAGTTTAACAATATTAGTCATCGCATAACGTGGCTATTATTGTGTACGAAGTGCTCTTGGTTCTGCTCACTTCACTCAGCATCAGACCATACAAGTCTTTCCAGGTTTTTCTGAAGTCAGCCTGTTCATCATTTCTTATAGCACAATAATATTCCATTACATTCATATACCACAACTTGCTCAGCTATTCCCCAATTGATGGGCATCCTCTCAATTTCCAATTCTTTGCCACCACAAAAAGAGCTGCTATAAATATTTTTGCACATGTGGGTCCTTTTCCCATTGGTTTGATCTCTTTGGGATATAGCCTTAGAAGTGCTATTGCTGGATCAAAGGGTATGCACATTTTTGTAGCCCTTTGGGCATAGTTCCAAATTGTTCTCCAAAAAGGTCAGATCATTTCACAACTCCACCAACAATGCATTAGTGTTCCAATTTTCCCACATCTTCTCCAACATTGATCACTTTCCTGTTTTGTCATGTTGGCCAATCTGATAGGTGTGATGTGGTACCTCAGAGTTGTTTTGATTTGCATTTCTCTAATCAATAATGATTTAGAGCATTTTTTCATATGACTATAGATGGCTTTAATTTCTTCATCTGAGAACTGCCTGTTCATATCCTTTGACCATTTATCAATTGGGGAATGGCTTGTGTTCTTACAAGTTTGTCTTAATTCTCTATCTATTTTAGAAATGAGGCCTTTATCAGAGAGACTGGTTGTAAAAATTCTTTCCCAATTTTCTACCTTCCTTCTAATCTTAGTTGCATTGGCTTTGTTTGTGCAAAAACTTTTCAATTTAATGTAATCAAAATTATCCATTTTGCTTTTCATACTGTTCTCTATCTCCTGTTGGTCATGAATTCTTCTGTTCTCCATAGATCTGATAGGTAGACTATTTCTTGTTCTCCCAGTTTACTTATGGTATCAGCCTTTATATCTAAGTCCTGAACCCATTTTGACTTTATTTTGGTATATGGTGTGAGATTTGGGTCTATGCCTAGTTTCTGCCATACTCTTTTCCAGTTTTCCCAGCAGTTTTTTTTCAAAGAGTGGTTTCTTATCCCAGAAGCTGGGGTCTTTGGATTTATCAAATAATAGATTACTATAGTCATTGACTACTGTGTCTTGCATATTTAACCTATTCCACTGATCCACCTCCCTATTTCTTAGCCAGTACCCCAGCAGTTTTGATGACTGCTCCTTTATAATACAATTTAAGAACTGGAATTGCTAGGCCACCTTCCCCTGCATTTCTTTTCATTAGTTCCTTTGATATTCTGGATCTTTTGTCTTTCCAAATGAATCTTGTTAGTATTTTTTTCTAACTCTATAAAATAATTTTTTGGTAGTTTGATTGGTGTGGCACTGAATAAGTAAATTAGCTTAGGTAGGATTGTCATTTTTATTATATTAGCTCAGCCTACCCATGAGCAACTGATGTTTTTCCAATTATTTAGATCTGATTTTATTTGTGTGAAAAGTGTTTTGTAATTGTGTTCATAGAGTTCCTGGGTTTGTTTCGGTAGGTAGATGGCTAAATAATTTATAATGTGTACAGTAAGTTTAAATGGGATTTCTCTTTCTATCTCTTGCTGTTGGGCTTTGTTGGTAATATATAGAAATGCTGATGATTTATGTGGGTTTATTTTATAGCCTACAACTTTGCTGAAGTTGTTTATTATTTCAAGTAGTTTTTTACTCAATTCTCTAGGATTCTCTAAATATATCATCATGTCATCTGCAAAGAGTGATAGCTTTGTTTCTTCTTTGCCTATTCTAATGCCTTCAATTTCTTTTTCTTCTCTTATTGCTAAAGCTAAAGTTTCCAGTGCAATATTGAATAACTTGCTGTGCCTCTTTCACAAGACTTTTTGAATATCAAAGGTGGTCATCATCATCAAAAATTGTCATCTCTTATTTCCCTCCTCTTCTTCCTGCTCTTATTTCTCCTACTCCTTTTACTTCCTCCTCTTCTTTTTCTTCCTCCAAATCACCATCATTATTCCAGATCTAAATTTGTGATCCTATAACCTATGTTTGTTTTTTGATAACTTTTCCACAAATGCTACCACTTAGAAATAAAATTTAGAAATAAAAAAATACTTTCTCTTAGAGAATTCCTGCTTGTCCAAAAACTCATGAGATTCACTGTTTGATACTCATTTCCATGGATGCCTAGTTTTTCTTGGCCAGAGAAATGAGCCTCAGACACTAGTGGATCTCATGAGTTTTTGGAGAGGGAGTGGAAGTAGGTAAGGAGGAAGGGGTTTAGCTGCCAGATTAATGGTGAGAAGACTGTGGAGGCAGTGGCCAGAAAGGAGGGAATGAGCTAAATTATGGATGAGACTCTCTTGAAATGCCATTCTGGGAAAGACAGTCACAAATCAGGAAAATCAGGTCCCTAGAGTGGAAGTTCCTCCAACGTATGACCTCTGGCATGGACAGTGAAGTGGTTAAGGAGGAGGTTGTAGATGAAGTGCCTGGAGAGGACGCCCCAAAATAAATGATCACTGCCTTTCAATATATGAAAGACATGTTTTAGTTGGCCCCAGGAGTCTCAAGTAAGAGCAGTGGGTGGAAGTCATAAAGAGGCACATTTGGACTTGATATGAGGAAAAGCTTCCTCACTACTATGTCCATCCAAAAAGTAGAATGTGCCATCTGAAGAGGGAGTGAGCTTCTCAGCATTGGAAGTCTCCAAGTAGAAGCTGCATGGCTACTTGTGATGGATATTATAGAAAGAGGCTCTTTTTTATCTATAGGTCAGACCAAACAACCTCTGACATCCTTTCCAGCTCAGAGATTCAAGTACTCTATAACGAATTGGGCTACTTTATGAGTCAGTGAACTTTCTTTTCTCAGAGGTGTTCCAACAGCTGTTAGGTGACCACTTGCTGTATATATCATAGACAAAATTCATGTTTTGAAAAATGATTAAATTAGATGGCTTTTGATGTCAAGAAACTTTAGTATGACCCTGCTACTCTGGACAAATCAGGATGTTCTTTCATCCATATACCATGTGTGTCATTTGACTATTTCTATAATTAAGCTTCATGACAAACTCTTTTCTCTTTCATGACATTTACTATTGATATTTTGAAAATTATTTCTTCCTTTTCCTCTTTTTCTCCTTCCTTTTCTTCTTCCCCTTCTCTTCTTCCTCTTTTTTATAGCAATCATTTCACCTTAACCATCGTTTATGGATTTATAAGTACCACTAAACCCTGCCTTGTAACAATTAAAAACAAGCAAAGCTAACCCAAATACTAAAACAATGATATCACATTGTTCATCAATAGTCTCCGCTTCTATACTGAAATGAGGAGTGTGTTTCTTTGTCTTTTCTTCAGGACCAAGAGGGCTTAGTATAGTTTATCAGAGTTCAGCTGTTTTTAGTATTAGAATTTACACTATTATAGTAATTAGGTATGTTTTTCTCATTTATGCTTTTTTTTTCATTCTCCAACACTTCATATAAGCCATTTCAGATTTCTCTGAAATGCTGATATTTGCCATTATCTTTGGAACAATATCATTCCGTTACATTAATATATAAAAATGTGTTCATGCATTTCCCAGGTAATGGGAATCCATTTTATTTCTACATTTTGAAAAATTCATACACAAAATGTTACCATGACTATTTTGTTATATATAGGATGTTTCTGTTATTAACTTTATTGGGCTATATACCCAATTGTAGAATTATTAGGTCAAAGGGTTTGAAGTGTTTATAAAGTTTTCTTCCATAATTCCAATTTTCTGATTTTTAGAATAGAGAAATTTATAACTTTTTCAATAGGTATTGGTACTCTTGTTTTCCCAAAGTGTCTTCATTATTGAGTATTTCTGGTTTCTATCACTGCTGCGAATTTGAAGCCTATGAAAGAATACTTCAGAACTACCTTATTTTTCATTTCTTTCATTATTAGTGACAGAGCAGTTTTTCATGTCGTGGTTGATCATTTGAATTTCTTCTTTTGAAAACTGTATAATCTTTTGCCCAGTTATCTATTGGGGAATGGCTCTCGCTACAGTATTGTGTTGTTTCCATATATGTAATGTATGTAGAATACAAAATATTTAGCAGAAATACTTAGTGAAAATATCTTTTGGATAATTGAAAATGAATATTACATAGAAGAAAATTGAGAAGCACAAGATGGGCAATGTGAATGTGATCAGGGCATAACATATAACAACAAACTCAAACATTGAAGGCAAATGGGATTATAGGACATTATCACAGAAATGTGTGATAGAAAAAAATGAGATAGGCTGATCACAAGGTGAGGATGAGAAAAACAATGTGAACAATATATACATCACTTTTAAAGTTTCATTATTCTATTTAAGATCCTAGATGGCTTAATTTTTCAAATGAATTTTGCTCATTTGCTTATTTTTTTAATGTAATCCCATGGTAATTTGATTAGGATATCACTAAATCTATAAATTAATTTCAGTAGAATAATGATTTTTATTATTTTGGTATATCCTAACCATGAACAATGACTCTATTTCCAACTATTTCTTTTCTTATACTTGGGTAAAGAATACTTCATAGCTGTGTTTATATTGAAGTCAAACTTGGTAGATTAACTCCCAGAGAATCTATGCATTTTATAGTTATTTTGACAGCAATTTTTTTTTATCATTTCCTCTAGTTCTTTTTTTAGTGCTATATAGAAATGGTATGATTTTGTGGATTTATTTTGTGTCCTGCTACTTTACAGAAGCTATTAATTATCTCAATTAGTTTGTACAATGAATCTCTGGCATTTTTAAAGTGAACCATCATATCATCTTCAACTAGGATAATTTTGTCTACTCTTTGCTAATAATTATACCTTTGAGTTCTCTCTCTTGCCTTATTGCTATAGTTAGCATTTCTAGAATTCTGTCACACTATCCAAGGAAAGGGATTAATCCTTGATTCCTGCTCCCCCCCCCCAACTCCCTGTATTTATAAGGGGATGCAGGTAATAAATACTTGTTTTTGATTTTAGAGAAATTTTATTGCGTTTTTAAGGGGCCTTCCCATCTCTATTTTTTAGCGTTTTAAAGGTAAATTATTCTGGAATTTTCTCAAAGGGCTTTTTAAAATTTATTGACATAATTTTGTTTCTATTGGGGTTATTTATTGTTTAAATGATGGTGTTATTTGTCTTACAAAGTCGAACCTTTTATCATCATAAAGATGATTTGGTCAGAGTGAATGACTTTTTGGATATATCATTGTATCCTCTTTGCTAAGATTTCATTGAGAGTGGTTAAAGCAATATTAATTGGAGTAATTGATCTATAGTTCTCTTTCTTCAACTTATCCTCCCTGATTCAAGTTCTAAGATTATATTTGTCTCACAAAAGTACCTTAGAAGAATGTCATTCTCACCCATTCCTATTAAAAACACTAGAAAGCATAAGTATAAATGGAGTCTTCCTCAAAATAATAAATAGCATATATCTAAAACCTTCAGCAAGCATTATTTGTAATGGGGACAGACTAGAAGCATTTCCAATAAGATCAGGGGTGAAACAAGAATGTCCATTATCACCACTGTTATTCAATATTGTACTGGAAACATTAGCTTTAGCAATAAGAGAAGAAAAAGAAATTGAAGGCATTAGAATAAGCAAAGAAGAAATATAAAGCTATCACTCTTTGCAGATGACATGATGATATACTTAGAGAATCCTAGAGAATCAAGTAAAAATCTACTTGAAATAATAAACAACTTTAGCAGAGTTGTAGGCTATAAAATAAACCCACATAAATCATCAGCATTTCTATATATTACCAACAAAGCCCAACAGCAAGAGATAGAAAGAGAAATCCCACTTAAACTTACCGTACACATTATAAATTATTTAGGCATCTACCTACTGAAACAAACCCAGGAACTCTATGAACACAATTACAAAACACTTTTCACACAAATAAAATCAGATCTAAATAATTGGAAAAACACCAGTTGCCCATGGGTAGGCCAAAGGTAATATAATAAAAATGACAATCCTACCTAAGCTAATTTACTTATTCAGTGCCATACCAATCAAACTACCAAAAAATTATTATATAGAGTTAGAAAAAATAATAACAAGGTTCATTTGGAAAAACAAAAGGTCCAGAATATCAAAGGAACTAATGAAAAGAAATGCAGGGGAAGGTGGCCTAGCAATTCCAGATCTTAAATTGTATTATAAAGCAGCAATCATCAAAACTGCTGGGTACTGGCTAAGAAATAGGGAGGTGGATCAGTGGAATAGGTTAAATATGCAAGACACAGTAGTCAATGACTATAGTAATCTATTATTTGATAAACCCAAAGACCCCAGCTTCTGGGATAAGAACCTACTCTTTCAAAAAAACTGCTGGGAAAACTGGAAAAGAGTATGGCAGAAACTAGGCATAGACCCAAATCTCACACCATATACCAAAATAAAGTCAAAATGGGTTCAGGACTTAGATATAAAGGCTGATACCACAAGTAAACTGGGAGAACAAGGAATAGTTTACCTATCAGATCTATGGAGAACAGAAGAATTCATGACCAAACAGGAGATAGAGAACATTATGGAAAGCAAAATGGATAATTTTGATTACATTAAATTGAAAAGTTTTTGCACAAACAAAGCCAATGCAACTAAGATTAGAAGGAAGGTAGAAAATTGGGAAAGAATTTTTACAACCAGTCTCTCTGATAAAGGCCTCATTTCTAAAATAGATAGAGCATTAAGACAAATTTATAAGAACATAAGCCATTCCCCAATTGATAAATGGTCAAAGGATATGAACAGGCAGTTCTCAGATGAAGAAATTAAAGCCATCTATAGTCATATGAAAAAATGCTCTAAATCATTATTGATTAGAGAAATGCAAATCAAAACAACTCTGAGGTACCACATCAAACCTATCAGATTGGCCAACATGACAAAACAGGAAAATGATAAATGTTGGAGAGGATGTGGGAAAATTGGAACGCTAATACATTGTTGGTGGAGTTGTGAAATGATCCAACCATTTTGGAGAACAATTTGGAACTATGCCCAAAGGGCTATAAAATGTGCATACCCTTTGACCCAGCAATAGCACTTCTAGGGCTATGTCCCAAAGAGATCAAACCAATGGGAAAAGGACCCACATGTACAAAAATATTCATAGCAGCTCTTTTTGTGGTGGCAAAGAATTGGAAATTGAGAGGATGCCCATCAATTGGGGAATGGCTGAGCAAGTTGTGGTATATGAATGTAATGGAATACTATTGTTCTATAAGAAATGATGAACAGGCTGACCAGAAAAACTTGGGAAGACTTATATGGTCTGATGCTGAGTGAAGTGAGCAGAACCCCAGAGGACTTTGTATACAATAGCAGCCACGTTATGCAATGACTAAGAATGTTAAACTGAACCCTTCTCAGCATTATGAGGATCTAAGACATCTCCAGAGGCCTCGGGATGGAATATGCTGTCCACATCCAAAGAAAGAACTACGGAAGTCGAATCGCTCTCACTTAATTTTACCTTCTGGTGAATTTTGTTTCATCTTTCTGATGGTTCCTCCTATTGGTTTTAATTTTTACTTACAACTTCACTACTGTGAAAATATGTTTAATGGGTATGTAAATGTAAAGCCTATGTCAGATTGTGCAGCATCTTGGGGGGGGGGAGAAAAAGGGAGAAAAAATTTTCAACTCAAAAGCATATGAAAAAAAATTAAAAAAATTAAATTAAATTAAATTAAATTAAATTAAAAAAAGAGAAGAGTGTCATTCTAGATCATTAAGTAGTTATTTCAAAGGTATTATAAGCTAAAATTTGATAGAATTGACTTTGGTTGTTCATTTATTGCTTGCTTAATTTGTCTTTCTGGGACTGAGATATTTAAAATCTCTATTTCTTTTTTCATTAATTTAGGTATTTTATATTGTTGTAGGTAGTTATCTAATTCCTTTGAGTTCATATTTTTGCGAACATATAATGTTGTCTGTTAGTTTCAAAAAATGTTTTATATATTCTTTACTCATTGTGAATTAACCTTAATTTTTTCTAATTTTGACAAACTAATTTTTTTATCTCTTATAAAAATCAGGTAATGGATTATTGGTTTTTGTTAGCCCTATTGAAAAATTAGCTCTCAAGTTTTTTTTTTGTTGTTGTTGTTGCTATTATTTATTTATTTAGTGAGGTGATTGAAAATAAGTGACTTGCCCAGGGTCATATAGCTAGTAAGTGTCAAGTATCTGAGGCCAAATTTGAACTTAAGTCTGCCTGACTCCAGGCCTGGTGGTCTATCCACTGTGCCACCTAGCTATCCCAATTAGCTCTCAGTTAAAAAATAACCCAATAATAATTTTGTTTCCAAGTTTATCTTTTTCTTTGATTTTCATGATTAATTACATTACATGATTTGGGGAGGAGTTTTAATTTGTTGATCTTCTGGGTTTTAAAAATTGTTTTTCTTAATCGTCTCTTTTTCTGCTTTGTTAACAGAAGCTATAAAAAATTTTACACACACACACACACACACACACACATACACACACTATAGATATGTGTTTATATGTATATGTGTGTGTATGCAACACCCTGAGGCCTGCTTTATCTGTACTCCCCAAACATTTGGTGTGTTGTTTCATTTTCATTCCCTTTTATGTAGTTATTCATTATTTCTACAATTTGCCCCTTGACCTTCTCATTGTTCATCTATTGGTTATGCTTTCTGTTAAATAGTTTTTCTGGAGCATCATGAATTAAGGATTTATTTAACATTTCTGCATTTTGCATTTCTTTGTGATTTCTTTGTACCCTAGCATAAGTACCTGTCAAATGTAATTTCCCCCCAGAAATCTGTTCATTTCTGTGATTTTCTTATTGTTTATCTCTCAATTAGCTTTATCTACTACTAGAAGAGGAATAATGAAGTCTCCTATAATTATTGTGTTGCTGTCTATGCTTATTTTTCATACAATTTGGTTAGATTTTATAATGTTAGACACTGTACTATTTGGTACATGTATGTATTTCTAAAACGATTCCATTTTATGGTGTTTGGTGCTTTAAAACATAATATAGTTTCACTACTCAACCTTATTATCATTTGTAAATTTTTATTGTTGCCTTGATTTGTTCATAATTATAACTCTTACTTTTTTGGAATTGCTTGATACATAGTAAATTTTATTCTAGCCTCTTTTTTTTATTCTGATTGTGCCTTTATTTGTTAAATGTGTTTCTTATTTGTAGTAAATTATTGTGTTTTTCTTTGTCATTCATTTTGCCTTTCCCTTTTGTTTCATTGAAGAGGTTAACCCTTTTATATATAAGTTTAGTACTGTTAGGTTTGTATTTCCTTCTACTTCTTTTGTATTAATTTCTCCCCTTTTCTTTTGAGTCAGTACTTGGTCTCTGATTTTAGCTTTGTTTATACTGATTTGATTTCAGTCTGCTCTAAATAGGGCTCTTTATCCTCTTTTCTATTTTCTTGCCAAATCCAATGTGTCTTGATTTTATTTAAATCATTATTCTTTCTTATTTTTGATATATAATTGATTGTAAGTACATATGTGTTTGTATTTTAAACATTATCCTCTACCCTCTCCCAATTCAGGTAAGACTGAAATTCAGAATCCTTTATGCGCTTCCTTTGCCCTGACACAATCTTTTGATGTTTAGTAGTATTTTCTGGCGCCCTTCATCCAGAAGTGTTCACTTATTTCTTTTCTGAAATAAATGTCTTTTACTCAAGACTTTTTCATTAATATAATCTAGTTATCGCCTTGTGTCTCTTCCCTCCTTCATGCCAGACAGCCATCTTTCAATACAAAGAATTTTGAAGTGAAAAGAAAAAAAAAGAAAAAATTCAAGACCTCTGTAAAGGAGCCCAAGACTCAGAAAACTGGCAAAAGTCATACAAATTGGGAATAGTCAATATTGAAGGGGTTATGGAAAAACAGGAACACTAGTGCATCATTTGTGGATCTGTCAATTGGTTCAGCCATTGTGAAAAACAGTTTGGAATTATGCAAATGAAGAGACTAAAATCTCTATAGCTTAAGACACAGAGATTCCACTGTTAGGTATATACCCCAAGAAGGTCATTGACTTTAAAAAAAAAAAAAGACTACATTTAAACTAAAATATTTGTAGCAGCCCTTTTCATGGTAACAAAGAAATGGAAACAAAGTATATGTTCATCAGTTTGAGAATGTCTTAACTAATTGTGGCAAATGAATGTAATAGAATAATACTATGGTGTAAGAAAGTATGGGTATGATTAATATAGAGAAACAAGGAAAGGTTTTCATGAACAGATGCAAAGTGAATGAGTAGGGCCAGAAAAACCAATTCAGAATGACTACAATGTAAATGGGAAGAACATCCATAAAACAATAAAAAATAAATGTTGCAAAAAGTATATATAAGTAGCTTGGCTCTAAACAAGAGATATGAAAAATACTACCCCTTGCTTCCCAGCAGTACACAGGTGTGAAACAATGTATATAATGACAGATATATTTTTTGATGTATTGATTAGTTTTGCTGAGTTTTTCCTTTTCTTTTTTTTTTCTTTTAAGAAATTGTTAGGGTGATTCTATGGGAGTGGGGAAAAGTGAAGGGGATACAGAGGAAGCTCTGGATGATATAAAATCAAAACATATCAATAAGATATTTTAAAGGTTTTAAAAGTAAAATAACCCAATACCTACCCCTAAGAATTTGCAATCTAATAGGGCATTTATAGACATATCAATTAAAATTTGTTCTAGACTTGATCTTTGAGTGTTGAAGGTCATTCCCCATCATTTCAATTATTTATACAAAGAAATAACTCTGTTCTCTTACTTTTGTTTTCTCATTGACTCCTCTAACAGATTTCAAAGGGAAAGAAACCTCAATTTCTGTTTAGTCCAAACCCTAGGCCTGAATATCCCTAATGTTTCCAACAAATGGTCAACTTATCTGTGATCAAATACCTCTAGGCATAAGGATCTCAATACATCCCAAGGCAGCTCAATCCACTTTTGTGCAACACTAATGTTTAGTGATTTTTTACCTCTGTCAAGCTAAAACCTTTCTCCATGTAACTTCCATCCATTGGTACTAATTCTATTTTTCTTGGGTCAGCTAAAGCATGCCTAACCTCTCTTCCATGTGATAGCTCTTCAAAGACTTGAGGATAGTTGTTGTGTGCCTCCTAAATTTTCTTTTCTCAAGACTGAAAGTTGGCAGTTCCTGCAACCAGTCCTCAAATGGCATGGGTCCTAGCTCCTTACCATCCTGCTCACCTTCCTCTCAATGAGTACCATTCTCAGCCTAGCTATGATATTGTCTATTTTAAGTAGCCTTTAATGTTGAACCATGCCAAAGTTCCTTTAAAAAAATATAAATACAGCATATCCACTGATTTTTACTGATGAATATATGTATATATATATATATATACATATATATATATATATTCTTTTCAGAGAGCAATAATGTGTTAGCTTGAAATGATTTGCACTTAATAAAATCTTGATATTTTTCTTCAGAGAGGTTCTGTTCACTTCAACAAGGTACTGTGGAAAGGGTACCATTTGGCAGTCAGGAGACATGAGTTATGAGTTCTAGTCCTAGTTGTGGCACTAATGAGGTATGTGTCTTTGGACAAATCACTTTATTTCTGCAATCGTTTCCTCTTCTGTATGATAAAGGGTCAGACTAGTTTGTATCTAAGCTCCTTTTCAGCTCCATGAGTTCATATGAATTAATGTAAGTGCTCAGTGATCCTTCCCTTAATGAAATATTCCATCAGCTTCTCAAGGAGAAGGGAAACTCAGTGATCTGTAGTTCCCAGGGTCCACCCTGGAACTCATCCCATATGGACGGAAGTCATACTGGCAACCCTCCAGCCCTCCAGCACAGTGGCTGTTTGTTGTGATACTTTCCACATTTTGACAACAGTTCCCCAATTTCACCCTTGAGTTCCTTCAAAACACTTGGGTGGTTGCCATCTAGTCTGGGCCATTTATCCAAATCTAGTTTGTTGATTAGGTCTACAGCATCCTGCAAATTTACCACAATTTGGCTGAGTAACTCCAACTCCTATGCCTTAAAGGACTTTTGTTTATGTGAACCTCTCTTTAGTAAAAATAATGGCCAAGAATTCATTTGACTCCCTTGTTTCCATCAGTGAGGGCCTTTTCTGCTTCCTGATACTCAAATGGGCCTGCTCTAGATGTATTCCTGCCTTTGATGTGATTAGTGAAATTCTTGTTGAACATAGAGTAACATATAAAGTCTTCCTCATATTTCCTGTTGGCACTTTGGAGGCAGTCACTCACAGCCCAAGCCACTGATGAGAAGTCCCTCCCACACACCCAACAGAAGTGATCATATGGGCTTTAGATTCAGAGCTCAAAAACCATCTAATTCTACTCTCTTGTTTTCTAGATGAAGACAGGAAGAGGCAGCATGGAGTAAAAGAAAGAGTACTGAATTTGGAGTCAGAGGACCCTTTGCTCCATCATTTAGGTTACTACTTGCATGATTGCCAACAAATTACCTTATCTCCCTGGGCCTCAGTTTACACATATGTGAAGTGAAGGTATCAGACTAGATCATTTGCCTGATGTCCCTTCCAGGTCAAAATCTTATAATCATTGGAAAGAAATCCAGAGAGGTGATGTTGTGTCTTGCCCAATGTCAAATAGGTAGTAAGTGGCTGAGCCAAGATATCTCATTGGAATAGTAGAACTCAGCTAGAGCCTCAGGTACTATCTGCTGTCAGGCTAAGGAGCTATGAGAGTCCTTAAGATATATTTCCTTCAGCCAGGTTTAGGGCTACCAAGATACCTGAGATATTACTACAGATTCCTCTTTTTTTTTTTTTTTTGTTGAGGCATCTGGGGTTAAGTGACTTGCCCAGAGTCACATAGCTAGTAAGTGTTATGTGTCTGAGGCCAGATTTGAATCATGTCCTCCTGACTCCAGGGCCAGTTCTCTATCCACTGTGTCATTTAGCTGCCCCTGATTCCTTTTCTTTACCAACTACTATTGATCCAGTTATGAGGAGACTAGAACTGTCCTCATCCTTCTTATATGCTGGCAGAACTGTAACAGAATACTGCACTTTCCCCCTTCTCTTATCTCCTTCCCTTCCTACTTTGCTGTAGGATAAAATAGATTTCTATGCTCAACTGAGTGTATGTTATTCCCTCTTTGAAGCAATTCTGATGACAGTAAAGTTCAAACACTCCCCTCCACCTCTCCCATCTTCCCCTCCACTGCAAAAACTTTTTTGCACCTCTTTTATACGAGATAATTTATTCCATTATCCCTTCCCCTTCCCCCTTTTCCAGTGCATTTCTTTTTATCACCCCTTAATTTTCTTTTTTTTAGATATGATTCCATCGTATCAACTCACAATCATGCCCTTTCTCTATGTATACTCATAACTGCCCTAATAATGATAAACTTCTTAGGAGTAATGTCTTTCCATGTAGAAATATAAACAGTTTAACCTTATTGAATCCTTTATGATTTCTCTTTCCTGTTTGCCTTTATATGCTTCTCTTGAGTCTTGTGTTTGAAAGTCAAGTTTTTATTCAGCTCTAGTCTTTTTATCAGGAATACTTGAGAGTCCTCTATTTCATTGAATAGCCATCCTCCCCCAAAGAGTTATGTTCAGTTTTGCTGGGTAGATGATTCTAGGTTGTAATTCTAGCTCTTTGCCCTATGGAATATCATGTTCCAAGCCCTTTGATCCCTTGATGCAGAAGCTGCTAAGTCTTGTGTTATACTGACTGTGGCTCCACATTATTTGAATAGTTTCTTGCTGGCTGCTTGTAGTATTTTCTCCTTGACCAAGAAGCTCTGGAATTTGTCTATAATATTCCTACTTTGATATTCTAGAACCAGAGAGCAAATTGTTTTTCTAAAAAGAAATGATGGTGAGGAGGTGGTTTCAGAAAAAAAATAGCAAGACCTATATGAATTGATGCAAAGTGAAGTGAGAAGAACTAGGATATCATTGTGGGCAGTAATGATGGTAACTGTGAAAGACTTGGCTACTCTGGTCAATACAATGATCCAAGATAATTCCAAAGGACTCATGATGAAAAAATGTCATCCACCTCTAGAGAGAGGGAACTGATTGACTCTGAATACAAATTGAAGTATATATATATATATATATATATATACTTATATATTCCTTATTTCTTTTTGCTTTCTTGTGATATGGCTAATATGAAATATATTTTGCATAACTTCACACGTATAATTGATATCATATTGCTTGCCTTCTCAGTGGGTGGGGAAGTGGTGGGAAGGAGGGAGAGAATCTGGAATTCAAAATTAAAAAAAATAAAAAAAATAAAAAAGAAATAAAAAGGGGGATGAATATGAGAAGCAAGGTCTAGAAGCATAGGAGTTATAGAATTGGACCTGAAAGTGACCTTAAGGATCATCTAGTTTAACCTCCTTCATTTCATAGAGAAGGAAATTAAGGTCCATTTTGGATTGCCCAAGGTCAACCAAATAGTAAGAGGGAGAGTCAGGATTCCAACAGAAGTCAATTCTAAATCCATTCATCTTTATACTATACCCCAGTAGAGAAATTGAGAGATCAAAGTGTCATCTCTGACTACTAGCCTGGCTTCCTTCAAGTCCCAGCTAAAATCTCACTTTCTGCAAGCTTTTCCCAGTCCCCCTTAATGATACCATTTTCCTTCTATTGATCACCTCCAGTTTCTCCCAAATATATCTTGTTTGTCCATAGTTATTTGCATATTGCCTTCTCCATTAGACTGTGAAGTCCTTGAGAGTAGAAACTGTCTTTTGTTTTTCCTTGTCTCCCCAGCTCTTAGCACAGTGTCTGGCATACAGTAGAAACCTAATAAATGTTTGTTGACTCAAGAGTAGAAATGGAGGTCATAGGATGATAGATATTGGGCAAAGGTAGTTCTGTTTATTCTGAGGAGGGCTGGAGGAAGGGGAGCAGCACAGCCGTAGCCCCTGTTGCCAACATGATCTCCTCTATGCCAGCTATGGGGGCAGAGGGGAGATGGTATCTGGTGAAAGATGATTTAATTTTCCCTAGTAGGAAATCAGCTCAATTGAGAGGACTAAGGAATGCAGGACACTAGGAGGTGGCAAAGAACAAGTTGGTCAAGTGGTTGGTACTGTGGTGGGAAGTACACCCCCAGAGAAAGGCATCATCTCCTCTCCTATATCTTGGCATGAAGGACTCTTTTGACTTCATTTATTGAATTCTTCTGAACCCTTACTCAAATGCCACCTCCTCAAGGAAGCCATCTCGGAGACCTTTGGTCAGTAATGACCTTGGCCCTCAGATCTCAAAGTGCACTCTGACTGTCTAAGGCACTTATATGCTTTTATATCTCCCCTATCCCCAGCTAGTAGAGAGCTCAAAATAGTGGTAATAATTAAAATATATTTTTGAATGAATAAATGAATGGATGACTAGGTGTTGCCGTATAACAAAGAAGAGCCATGAGCCCTAACCCTTAGATTAAGAACATTAGCCTTGATCAGTGGCCTCAGCACAAGGGCAGGCTTTGGAAACTGGGCTGCTGTCTGTGCTGCCTCAGGGCCTAAGTGCAATTCGTTCTTATAGTCACTCATAATGCAGCCCCAGCACTGACACATTCATATCTTCTTATATATCCAGTGCACTTTCTCAGCTGTCTCAATAGGGGAAATTCAAGGTCAGAACAAACAAACATATAAAATCAATTTTACCTAAGGGGGAAAAAAACTCCTCTTACAAAACCATTGGTTGATAGCCATCTTCCCTGTGTTGGTTAAACACGTTGGTTGATCCAGAAAAAGGCTGTTGACAAAGTAGTGCATCTCTGCAGCCCTGACAAACAAGACTCTTTAAAAGATCATCTAAAAAAAAAACTCACCTCCAAACTCCCCCTTTTCTCTCTCCTCCTCCCTTTTTCTGTCTCTCTAGCTTTGTTTCTGTCTCTCTGCCTCTATCAATTCAGCACTTAACACAATGCACAGCATGCAGTAAGTCTTTAATAAATGCTGGTTGACTCTCTCTCTCTTTCTCTCTCTTTCTCACACACCCACAGCCACACACACACACACACACACACACACACACACACACACACTCCTTTTTAAACATGGCACAGGGGAAAGTGTTAGGTTTAAAGTCAGAGAATATGGATTTGAATTTCAGTATTTTTAAATAGTGCCTATGTGGCCTTGTGCAAGTCACTTAGCCTCAGTGGTCCTTGGCTTCTTCATTTGTAATATAAAGATGTTGGGCTGGATTTTACCTATCTATCTAGCTATCTAGCTACTCACACATATACATATGTACAAATGTGTGTACACTATGTGTATATGTATGTATATATATATATAATATACATATATATATTTTAATAACTTTCCAATTGGTTTTCTTTTTGATTTTATGTATTTTAATTTATGCATTTATATGATCTTTAAGGCGTCTTCTATCTCTAAATCAAGTGCTCCAATCTTAGGAACTATGTCTTTGAATTTGGGTAGTGAAAAAAATGCATCTTTTTTTTTTTACTATATATTGTTTCCTTTGCAATTCCTATGTATTTTATTTTAAGCATTTGGGAAAGGTCCATTGGCTCCAACAGACTGTCAAAGGGGTCCATGACACAAGAAAGGTGAAGAATTCTGGACTAAATCTATGTTACTGTGCCCTCTGCCCTCTGCCTTTTCCTCTCTCTGTTCTTCTGCCTTCAACCCTCTGATTCTTCCATCTTCACTCTTCTTTATTTGCCTCTGTCTCCCTCCCTCCATTCTTCCTTTTGTTGAAACAGTCTTAGGAAGAAATGATTCCATTACCAGAAACCCTAAATTCCTCAATCAAAGCATAATTAATGAATATGAAATGATAGAAAATAATCATTTGAAGAAACCAATTCATAAATTCTTGAATGCTTTGAAGTATGAGGAAAGCAGAGGGGTGTGTGTGTATGTGTGTGTGTGTGTGTGTGCGCACATACATGTGCACATGTGTTTTTGCCATTCTGATGAGAATGCCCCTTCTCCTCTGCCCCCCCACCCCAATGCCCTCATCTCCTAGCAAGACACTTGCCTAAAAATAAGGAAAAAGGCTAAGTGAGCTTCATGTTCCCTTCCAGAACTCACATTCTGTGTTCTATCTTCTAAGTTATCTAGCAGCTTGTATGGGATATAAAAGGAAAGTAGGATAATAATGCATGACATGTACACAGTATTTTAAAGCTTACAAATTGTTTGAACCTCCATTATCTCATTGATCTTCCATACAACATGAAATGCTAGAGCTGTGAAGACCTTAGTGATACTCCAGGACAGTCCCTTGTTTAAGGAGCAAAGTGGGGTTCAGAGAGAGGAAACTTGAAGAAGTCACACAGAGAATTAGTAGCAAAACAGCCTGGAACCTGGATCTTCATGAGCCCAGGCCAGTAAGTGCCTACTACAGTGTACTGCTCATTGTAAAGGCTGATGTTGGATAAATGAATGAAAACATTATTTCAGGGCACCACGGCCAGACCAGCATGAATCTGAGTAACCCCATCTTTCAAACCTAGCTGATTCAGCCCCATTTGTATAGCTAGAACACAGGCCATCAACTGACAATTTGCCAGTTTTAAATGACTGGCAACAGCCATTTTCCCATTCACCTCAGCCCCAGGGGCTCACAGAGGACAGATGACAGGCTGAGGCCAAGGCAGGCTGAAGGCACTACCTGCCACTGTGGATTGAGCATCAAAATAAATGTGTTGTTTTGTGTCAAAGAAAAACATTGTCTCTCCCTCATACTGTCTTCCCCTGGGAACTGGACAGTGGCATCCTACACTCTTTATGCTGCATCTTGTTTGAAAGGGGGTAAAAAGAAAGAAAACAATAAGCAAAATATTCCCAGAGTTTGGGGAATATTTTGCTTATTATCTCAGTAATTCAATTCAACAAGCATTTATTAAATTCCTATACCATGCGAGGTGCTGTGCTGGTCCTTCTTAGCCCATCTACCTCTGCCCAGACTTCGTGTCCCTTCCATTTACACTGTACATACCTTGTACATACATAATAGTTTGTATGTTGTCTCCTCCTTCACAGCAAGAGCTCCTGAAGGGCAGGGACCTTAATGTTGCCCTTCTTTGTATACTCAGCCCAGTACTTGGCACAAAGTCAACATTTAATAAATGCTTGTTGACCAATGGACTGTTTGAAACGTATAGGTTTGGGGGGAAAAAATTAACCCAGACCCTACCCTCAAGGAGCTGGAAATATTCTATTGGGATGAAGGAAGATGTAACATGTACATAGATAAATATACACAAAATAAATTGAGGAGGGAGAAAACATTGACAACTGTGGCCATCAAAGAAGGCCTCCCATGGGAAGTAGCATGGAAGCTAAGTATTGAAGAAAGTTAGGAATTCTAACAGGCATAAGTGAGGAGGGAATGCATTATGGACATGGGAGATGAGTTGTAAGAATACACAGAGAGCAGAGATAAGACTATTGTTTGAGTGATAGGTAGTAATCTAATATTGCTGTATTGTTGAGTTTGTAAAGGGAAGTAGAAATGTGGGTAGAAACAATATTATGGAATGCTTTAAATGTCATACTGAGAAGTTAGTATTTTATCCTGTAAACAATGGAGAACCATTGAAGGTGGCAGATTTGTTTGCGATAAGGAGGTGAGAGACATGGTCAGATCTATGTGTTAGGAAGGTGATTTTGACAATTGTATGCAAAATGGATCAGAAAGAGGAGACAGCTGAAATAGGGAAATCAATTAGAAGACTATTTCTGTAGGCCAGGTGAGACGTGATGGAGATCTGAATAAATGAGGTGGTGTATGAGTAGAAAGAACAAGTTGGATTCAAGAAATATTAAAGATAGAGAATCAAGAAGAGTTGGTGACTAATTGGTTTGGGAGAGGAAGAGAAGAGGCCCAGATGAATTTTCTGTTATGGATCTGGGTATGTGGAAGGGTGACAGGCCCTCAGCAGAAATACAGATGTTTGAAGGAATGTCAAATGGATGAGGGGAAAGGAGTTCTGTCTGAGACTTACTGAGTTTGAGATGATGACGAAACTTGTGTGAAGAGCTGTCTGTTAGGCAGCTGACTATGTAGAACCAGAATTCAAGGGAGAGATTATTGCTGGGTATATTAATCTAGGCTTGATCTGAATAAAGGACAGAGCTTTTGGAGACACCATGGGCATACATAGAGAATGTACCAGGCCTGCTATCACACCTTGGGGGAACATTCCCATTTGTCCTTGCCCTCTGAGAGGGCTTTTCCTGACTTCTTCATACTCA
The DNA here is from genome assembly GCF_003287225.1 of Phascolarctos cinereus. NCBI lineage: Eukaryota > Metazoa > Chordata > Mammalia > Diprotodontia > Phascolarctidae > Phascolarctos > Phascolarctos cinereus. Next base: position 124,606,891 of record NW_027555847.1, on the reverse strand, counting down.
TCATTTCTTATGGTAGAGTAAAATACATTCATGCACCACAATTTGTTTAATTCTGCCATAACTAATGGGTATCTGCCTTGTTTGTAATTTTTTGCTGCTGTAAAGAGTAGCTATAGAATGTTCAGTGTATATGGGACCTTTCTTCCAGTCTTTGACTTCCTTTAGGTATGTGCTAACAGTGGGATTTCTGAGACTAAGTGCAGCAACATTTTAGTCACTTTGGTTTAGCATAAATCCAGATTGCTTCCCAGAATGGTTAGGACATTTCATAGGCACACCAAGACATCAGTTCTATCATTAGGGTGCCTCTCTGTCTTTCTGCAGTCGTTCCAATATTGACTATTCACATCTTTTGCTATCTTTGCCATTTTGTTATGTAAAAAGTGAAACCTTAGATTTATATTTCTCTTATTATTAGTGAATTGGAACAATCTTTCATATGGTTGTTAATAGCTTTCAGGGTTTTTTTGAGAACTGCTACCTTGTAACTTTTGGTGGCTTATTTTACTAAGGAATGGCTTTCAGATATACATGTATATACATATACATATACATGTGTTAATTTCCTACAAATCTTGGACATCAGACTTTTATTGGAAGTATTTGGTGCAAAGAATTTCCCCCCAAAATTCACAGTTTCCCCTTATTATCATAGTTGCATTGATTTTGTTCATATAAATGATATTATTTCAATTTCTCGAAACTATTTTATCTTTTATGGTTGCTTTTCTCTATCCTTCATTTGCTTAAGAACTCTCTTCATTGCCATAGCTAAGAAAAATAGAATCTAAATAATTTCAATAAGAATGTTTTCTAGTAATGATGAAAATCTTACCAAAAAAGGCCCATTTTCAGACACTGAGAAGCTCCAGGAAACTACAGGTTAGAAAGGAAGAAATTTTGAAACTGTTTTAATTGTATTGTCATCTTGCCTAGCTTCATAATACCTTCTGTTAACTATAAACATGTTGAAAAGTGCATGTTTCCTTGTGCATTATTCTCAATGGTTCTGGAAGGGGAGTCAAAACACTCCTCGTTCTTGTCATTTCCAGACTCTCCCTTTCTACCATCGATCAGCAACATCTCTTTAAAAAAGTTATCTCAACTAAAATTTTCTATGCAAACCTGGTGACTGTTGTTTACTGGCAACTGGGACATTTTCCCCCTTTTCTCAAGGAGTTCAGCCCCTGGTTCAAATCTCGCCCCCCCCCCATTCAACTTCTACCCTTATTCCATGGGACTTCAACATCCACATTGATGCTCCCTCAATCTGTTCTTTAATCTTCTCAAATCTCATGACCTACTCATTTATTCTACCTGAGCCCTCTAATATGTGCCCTCTACATGCCAGGCATTGTGCTAAGTTCTGGGGAAAGAAAAAGAGGCAAAAGATAGTTCCAGACCTCAAGTGCTTTGTGATCTAAAGAAGGAGATAACGTGTAAACAAATATGTAGGAACCAACTAAATACAGGATGAATAGGAAAGAATTAACAACAGAGGGAAGGCCCTAGAATTAAAAGTGGTTGGGAAAGGCTTCCTGTAACCACTGCAGTAATTAAAAAATTATATCATTCCTCTGACTATAACTTCCTATTATTTCATCTCTTCTTGTGTCTCATTCTTCCTAAACTTATTCTCTGTACTACATGAGATTTTCTCTGATCCCTCCCCAACTCAATACTAATCCAGGCCATTATTCCTCTGGTCTGACTTCAATTCCTTACCTCTCTGCTCAACCCTTAGAGTTAGTGAATTCATCTCTACACTGTTCTCCACTCTCTGATTCCACTGACTACTCTCCATTCATCCCTTGCCAAACTCAGCCCTGGATTACTCTTTATGGTTCCCACTTGAATGCTTCCGAACCGTGCATCAGTACATTGCAAATTCAGGCTTCTTAACTTCTATTGGGTCTTCACTACAGTTAGATAATCTTTTTATTTCTCTCTAACTGATTCCTTGCCATACTTCACATAGAAGTGATTTCAAACTTTCTTTCCTGCAGCCTCTCACCCACCCCCCTCACATTCCCCAACGAAGAGCTAACCCTCTTACTTTACTGAGAAATTGTGGCCATCGAGCCACAGAGAGGTGAGCTCTCTCTGCTCTGCTTCTTTTCATCTCAAAATCCTTTGATATCACCTTCCAATTGGTTCCTCCTTTCTACCAATTGGGTCATTTCTTTTCAGTTTAGCTTGCTGGTAAATCACCCATACCATACGCCTAATCATGGATGCTAACCAAGGCTCTGTTCTAGGCCTCCTCTTTTCTCTCTATAAATTCTAGGTAACTTCATCATCTCCCATGGATTTAATTATCATCTCTATGCCAATCACTCACAGATTTATGTATCTAGTCCTTGCCTTTCCTTTCAATCGACTATTGGACAATTAAAAATGAATGTTCTTAAGCCTTTTCCAACTCAACATATCCAAAAGGAATTCATTCTTCTTCCCTTCTCCCAAACCCATCCCTCTTCTAAACTTCCTTATTTGTCAAAGGAAACATTATTCTTCTAGTATTCCTAATCTGTAACCTTGGCATTATCCTCAAACTCCTCATTCTCCTTTACCCTACATATTGAATCAGTTGCCAACTCTTGACATTTCTATCTTTTATCACATCTCCCCAGTCCAATCCATTTTCTGCACACACAGCTGCTACCTTAGCCCAAGTTCTCATTACCTCTCCCCAAGGTAACTGAAATAGCCTCCTCCATGGCCTCTGTGCCATAAGTCCCCGGTCCAGCCCATCATCCACACTGCTGGTAATGTTACTTTCTTTAAATATGTATCTGACCATGTTTCTTCCTTAGTCAGTCAATTTTGGTAGCTCCCTATCACCTCCAGGATAAAATACAAATCCTTCTGTTAAGCTTTTTAAAGCCCTTTATATCCTGGACCAAATTTTTATTGCTAGCCTCACTGCATGCTATTGTCTGTCCTGTGCTCTTCAATCAAGCTTCACCGGCTTTCTCCTATTCCTTGTACATGACACTCCAATTCAAACCTCCATGCCTGTGCATCATCCCTTGTTCTTGAAATGTACTCCCTTTCCCCCTCTTTTCCCCCCTCCACAAACACAAAGTTGAAGGTTATTGGTTGAGTTATGGAGATGCATGCTGGATTCTTTGAGATAATAAGCCACTGCTACCCTGGGGCAACTGTACCTGACCGTGAACAGCTCCCACAAAATTCACCACATAATATAATGAAGGTGAAAGCCAACACATACAAGAGGTGAGATCCTGAGATCTTTTCAGGTGAACTCTTCCATGGCCCCATCCCATATTATTCCCTTTCTTGGCAGGAGCTTCTGAGCAGTGCCAAAAACTCCCCTCTTGAGGTCTCTCATACTTCTCCCTCAAATCAATCCCACCCTTGCTCCAGGTGCCAGGATTTCTATTACGACTTTTAGACTCTTGAAATCATGCTTAGAATTAGAGACTACTTTTCAGATTTCATTGTCCATATCCTTGTACAGATTTCTCACTCACTTGCTTGGAATGAGCAACACGGATGCAAAAACTTGTGTTGGAATGAGTTCTATTTCCATTTTCATTTGTGTTACTGTGATCAGAGAGACAGGGCATAGGGTTGGAAGAGCAAGAAGGAAGCCGCTGTTGCCAAAAGCCCTAGAAAAGACAGCAATCTATCTCCTACTCTGAGAATGCTATGGGAAGAATGTAAAAACAGGAAAAGCCTAGGGGTGGGGAACCTGTGGCCTAGAGGCCATATGTGACCTTAAGTGTGGCCCTTTGACTGAATCCAAACTTCACTGAACAAATCTAAGGGAATTGTCCAAGGGCCTAGACTTATGGGCTTGTCTTCTTTAAACTGGCCTTTATACTCTATGTGAGTTGACAGGAGAGAGAGCAGTGGAGCTAAAAGAGATTTCTTCATTGTAGGGCAAGGCAGCCTAGGGGACATTGGTGGCCTATGTGGCTTCTGCTATATATCTTGATTTGTGCTCAACCCTGGACTTACAGTCAGGAGATGTGTGTTCAAATCTTGCTTCCCATGCTTATAATAATAGACAAATTTCTTAATATCTTTGTGTCTCAGATTCCTTATTTGAAAAATTAAGATTTAAAAAATGCTTGCATAAACCTAGATGACCTTTTGTTGTTGTTCAGCTATGTCAGACTCTACATGACCCCATGGACTTTTGTTTATGGAGTTTTCTTGGCAAAGATGCTGGAGTGGTTTGCCATTTCCTTCTTCAGGGTGTCCCCATTATACAGATGAGAAACTGAGGCAAATAGGGTTAAGTGACTTACCCAGGGTCACAGCTAGTAAGTGTCTAAAGCTAGATTGGAACTTAGATCTTCCTGACTCCAGGACAGGTTCTGTATCCACTGTACCACCTTAAAACTCCTTAAACTCTAGATCTATGATCCCATCTCTCTGACTCAATAGGTATTATAAGGAAAGTGCCTGTAAATGCACTAGGAAAATGTCAGGCATTATTATTAACATTCTTATTCCTTGATGAAACTCTTATGTGTTGACCTGTGCAGTGTGCTGCCTGAGGTCTTAGGCTCAGAGAACACCTAAGGGCTGGGCAGTGATGACTCTGTTCTAAAGTCAGAAACAGCCACATCCTAGATGTCTTCTGAGCTCTCTTCTCTGGGGAAGGTTACATATCATGTGTCAAATACTGAGTGAGCCTGGAAGTCTGCCAGCAGAGGACCTGATGTTATGTTAGTTATTTATCCTTCATTTCCCTGTCTGCAAAGTGGGACTGCACATCTGCTTTTACCTTCCTAGGAAGTGATAGAACATACATTGTGCAATGTCTCCCCTTCACATGTTGCCTTGGATTCCCATTATACAGCATTTGTCTGAAATTCTAGATTTGTCATTTTTACTATATTTGCATTAGACAAATGTGATTTGAGCTGGATATATGTATAACCACTGGAATTGGATAATGCTCTAATAAGCTGCTCATGTCTTAAAGCCATTCGTTGCTGAGAACCTTCATCAGACTAATGCAGTGTTTGAAATTCAAATGTTTTTCAAATAGCTTTGACTCTGTTTATGTATGGGTTGTGATATTTTTTTTCTCCTTTGTTTTCCCAGCCCTGACTTTGGAGCTAAAAATCCCATTAACTCTCCATTCAAGGAGCAACCTCTCATTTCTTCCAAAGGCCAATTCCCCACTGGAAAGCAGAGGAAGCAATTCTGCATAATCCTATTGGCAGTTTGTTAAACTGATCAGCACATCTCTGAGGAGAGATCTCCCCTGCCTCTGGAGGAGAATGCACAAAAGGAGAAATCAATTTCCGATGTAGCACTGCTAAACCAGGCACCAGACAAACTCATGTTAGATTGATGTCCTTCTATGAGCTTGCACCAAATGGAAGCTACTTAGGAGTGAGCCCTCGTTACTGTCTGACCCATTCCTTTGGCCCGGTTAAAGACATCAAAGTGAATTTAAGTTACCTAGTTTGGGCCACTTACCATTGAATTATTCTGAAATTGGCCAAATGTTTTCAATAGTAGGAGACCAAGTGCTGCAGTTTCTGAATGCGACTGAATGAAAGGCTAGAGAGACCATCTTATTAAGCTCTTTGGAAATAGAAGGGGATACTGGGTTGGTTTCAGTGCTAGTAAGCTACACAAAGAATCTCACTCCCAAGAAATCCAGGGTCTAACTCAGATCTTTCCCCATGCTAATTTCTAGAATTACAATATCATAGAATTGCAATACAGTAAGGGACCTTAGAGGCCACCCAGCTCAACCCTTTCATTTAAAATGGAGGAAACTGAGACCCTGTGAGGGGAATGACTATGTAAGGTCTAGCATTCAGGTAGATAGGGGTAAGGTCAGATTTAGAGCTCAAATCTCCTGCTTTTCTGGCCAGTGCTGCTCTGTAACTTCTCTTCGAAGCAATCAAAACAATAGATCAGGAAAATGAAGCCACTAAATGATATGGTGAATCTGAATGACTGGACTTAATATTCTGTCTAAATCATTTTCTATCTGTGTGACCCAGGGCAAGTCACTTAACTTCCCTTGGTTTCATCCTCTGTAAAATGGGTATAATAACAGTACCTACTCTCCAGGGTTGTTGTGAGATAAAGGTGAGATAACAATTGTGAAGCATTTAACGTAGTGCCTGGCACATAGCTGTTGTTTTTCTTCAGTCTTCATTTTTGAAGAGGATCGGGCTACATGGATTGAATTTAAGTGAAACAGTGTTGTACAAACTTGGCAGCTTCACTCTCTCTTCCAAGGACAAAAGTCAGGGTGACCTGTGATTGCCTGGGATGCAGCAGATCCAGAAGGAGTGGGAGAATTTGTATGATTACAGGTCTCATATCAAGAGTTAGAAAGTGGGGAGTGGGGAAGAAAGAAAGCACATTAGAGGGAGATAGATTTTTTTTTTTTAAGAAAGAAGCAGAGGGCAGCTAGGTGGCACAGTGGATAGAGCATTGGCTCTGGAATCAAGAGGAGCCGAGTTCAAATGCGGCCTCAGACACTTGACACTTACTAGATGTATGACTCTGGGCAAAGTCATTTAACCCCATTGCCTAGCAAAAACAAGAAGAAGCAACTTTTACTGTATTTATGTCCAATAAAACTTCAAAGACAATCCTTATTTTATAGATCAGGGCCTTGGGTGGGTGTTGCAGCCCCAAGTAGGAGGGGAAAGGGGAAAGAACACCCCAGTTTCTGGGTTGAGAGAAAGTGAGGATGTAAAACGTGTGTGAGGAAACTGAGTTTCTGCCTCCCTAAGTTCTCACTCTCCAAGGGAAAGGGACGAAGTACAGTGACGGGGCCCAGGACTCTTCTGTCAAGCCAAATTGGCCTTCTCATTGTTTCTCCATGCAGTATTCCAGCTGCCAAAGCCTAACTCTTTGCATAGGCTGTTCCATTTGCCTGGAGTGCATGTCCTCTTCATCTCCACATCTTGGAAAGAATCCTTGTTTTCCTTCAAAGTTCACCTTAAACTCCATCTCTCATGTGAGGCCTTTTCTAATTCCCCTAGCTACTAATACTTCTCCTCTCCTCCCCAGCAAATACCTTGTTCTTATATTGTAAATATTTTTCACAGGTTTTGTGTACACTTATATGTGGACAGGCTATTTCTCTCAATAGAATGTAAACTTCCTGAATGCAGGGACAAATTCATGTTTCTCTTTCTATCTCAGTGACTAGCCTACTGCCAGGCGCACAGTACATGCTTAATAGATGCTTCCTGATTGATTGCTGGCATCCAGAGAGCTGTTTTCTAGCATTAAATAGATCTAATGGAATTGTACCGTAGGCTTGGATGCCTATGTAAGGTGCCCTGACAAGGAAGATCTCACCTCACCCCTAGCTTCTGGATGTCTTTGCTGCAAAAAGAGGCAAAAGAAAAGTCTATCTTGCCTGGGAACACAAAGGCAATGGCACCCCAATGCACACATTTTTTCAATCTGGATGCTAGACCTCATAGTTGTTGCTTAGGGTTGACAAACTGGAATTTATTTCACAAAAATAAATAAGCAGGTACATGACAAATAAAGAAATAGATGAGTGAATAACTAAATATATAAATAAATAAAAAGCATGTCACTCGTTCTACTAAGAACCAAATCCAGTGTCTGCTAGTTTAAAACATAATTTAACACCAATTCTGTTACTTGTCCTGGATAATTTAGGAGAGGGGAAAAAAAGCAATGGTAGGGTATTAGAGAAAGAACTGGATTTGGGGTCAGGAGAGGTCTTTGATCATAAGATTTAGAACTAGGAGAAACCCCACTCCCCCTAATTTTATAGATCGCTCTTCTCCCTTTTCATCTTCTCTTCCTCTGCTTCTCCCTTTTTTATATCCCATTTTATAGATGTGGAAAATGAGGCCAAAAAGATTATGTGACTTGCCCAAAGTTACACAGCTTGTAAGCAAAAAAAGATGAGATTCACATGTAAGCCATGGGATCATAAGGCCATAGGATCATCAATCTAAGTGCTGAAAGAGACATCTGAGGTCCTTACTTTTCCAGATGAAGAAACTTGAGACCCAATAAGGCAAAGTGACAAGGTCACACAGGCAGTAAGTATCAGAGGCAAAATTTGAACGGAGGTTCTCTGGCTCCAAATCCATTGATTTTTTTATACTATCTCTGGTGGCCAGTCCTGGCCCTAGTTCTTGCCAATCCTAGCTTTAAAACAAGTCACTCACTTCTCAGAGACTCAACAGTCATCTGAAAAATGGAGGGAGAGGACTACGGTAGACTCAGGGCCCTCCCACTCTAATAATCTATGTTGTTGTTGTCTGTCCTTCGTTCTCGAAGATGGACCATTACATGAGGGAGGTGATGCCATGAAGGAGGTAAAGGACACTTAGTTTTCCCATTTATTATTTGTCTGACCTTGGGCAAATCATTTTAGCTTTTTAGGGACCTCCAATATATACACCTATACAAATGAGGGGATTAGAATGGATAACTTCAAAGGGATTTTCCAACTCTAAATCTAGGATACTATGACATATGATGAGATGCCCTTATGATAAGATCCCTTAAAATTGGCTATTTACTGGTTGGTCCTTGGGATTACTTTTCTAGCTTCCTTCTTTCCTTGCAGAGTCCACATTAGACCACTATACTGAATGTTTGCCTGTGAAGAAACTACCTTGGGTCTCTTGAAAATTGTCCTTATGTTCTTTTAAAAGGGGTTCTTAATGTTATGTTCTCTGTTAGCCTTAGCTGGTAACTGAGAAAAAGAGATAGGGTCCCTTTAAAAGCAGAGAACAAGAGGCAGCTGAACCTGTTTGTAATGGTTGCCAAGGGAACCAGTGGGAGAACTGTTTAATGTGTAAATCTCACCCTTGTTTTTAAATTAGCAATTCTAGTAGCTCAGTTTTGTATGTAGTCCTTTCCTGACAATGGCCTTGTGAGCTAAGTAATAGAAATATTATATGTTATCCCTATTTTACAGATGAAAAAACTGAGGCTTACTGAAGGGAAGGGATTTGGCTAAGGTCCTATAGCTAGCTAGTCCAGTCAGAATTTCTGATCCCGAGTCCAATGCTTTTTCCTTACATTTTCCTGCTTCCACAAATATTAGCTTTAAGTCGCAGAGGCTAATAAGCAGGGGACAATGGAGACTATGATACGCTGTCTAATAATCATAACAGTTTCTTTTCCCTTTGCCTGAGATCACATGGTTCCTGCCTAGATAGGCGAAGGGACATGGATCTCTAGTTTTTCTTTCAATATTTTGTTTCTCCTCCTGTTTCGTCTAAGACCTAGAAAAAAAGTCTATTTTATTTTTTTCTCTCTGGCATGGACACATCTCATTAAAATTATGAAATGACCAAACTTCATCTTGAGCACCCTTCTGCCACCCTTTCAAGACCCTTCTGGCTCCTCTCAATGGCCATTCCTGAGCATCATTCACTGCCTGTTAGCCAAAAAGGTCTACATTTCCTGAGCAATGTTATGATTTCTGGCTCACCATTTTTAGGGCTCACATTCCTAATCCCTACTTTCACCTCCCTGTCCCCTTAAGAGACATCAAGATTTGTTGAAATAGACAAAAAAGATTATGTTTTTCATCCAAGTCTTTTACTTTTTTTTGTTTTAATACTTTCATTTTAAATTCATTTATAATCTGTCCATCCCACTGCCCCCACAATTGATCAAGAGAAAATGAAAATGAAATATAAAACTCTCATCATAAATATGCATAGTCCCCTAAAATAAATTCCTAGATTTAGTCATATCCAAAAATGTATGCAGCTAGGAGGCAGTAGATAGAGCACTGGACCTGGAGCCATAGAGGACCTGAGTTCAAATCCATCCTCAGATACTTACTCACAATGTGATCTCTGGTAACTCACTTGACCTCTCTGTCTCAGTTTCCTCATGTGTAAAATGGCGATAATAATAATAGCATCTACCTCTTGGGGTTGTTGTGAAGATAAAATGAGATAATCTTTATAAAGCATTATATAAACAAATGTCAGTTATGATGATGATGATGATGATGTCTTTCAAAGAGCTGAGAAGTCAAGAGATTTAGACTTGTCCCCTGTTTGCCTATATTTAGCTGATGGACATTGCCCTAGTCACTTTATCTTTCTAGGACTCAGTTTCCTCCTTTGTAAAATGAAGAGGTTGGATGGCATGATCTCATAACGTCCTTTATGGTACTAACCTTGTATGTTTCTGTTTGGTAAATTTCCACATGGCCATGAGCCTGTCTTCAATTCAGAATTTAGCACTGGAAAGAACTTTAGGACATGGAACAGATAGAACTTTAGGGACCTACTTAGAACAGAAAATATTAAAGGTAGAAGGGGTCTGAGAGCACAGTATATCAGAGCTAGAATGACCTATGAACACTAAATTTCAGAATCACAAAGGACCTTAGAACAGTAATAAGTGACATTTAGATAGAACTTTAAGGTAAAAGAGAATTTTGATACTAGAAGGGACTTTAGAAGTCATCTAGTCCATTCCTGCCTTTTAGAGATGAAAGAACTCTGGTCCAGAGCAGGGAATAACAACAACAATAATAATATTGACTGGCATTCATTCAGTGTATCAAGGTTTATAAAACATGGGTTTTATAAAAAGCAGGAGGGCTTTGATAGCTAGATAGCAGAGTACACAGAATTCTGTACTTGGAGTCAGGAAGACCAGAGTCCAAATCTTGTCTTAAAAACTTACTAGTTGTATGACTCTGGGTAAGTCAGTTAGCCTCACACAGCCTCTATTTTCTCATGTGTAAAAAAAAATGAGGATAATAATGGCACCTACATCACAAAGTTCTTGTGAGGATCAAATGAAATAGTACATGTGAAACACTGTTAATGTTAGCAAGCTATTTATGTGTTATCTCCTTTAGCCTCACAACAACCCTGTGAGATAAGTACTATGATACCCATTTTACTGAAGAAGAAACTGAGGTAGAGGGAAGTGCCCAGGGTCACATAGCTAGTAAGTGTCTGAAGTGGGATTTGAACTCAGCTTTCTGACTCTAAGTCCAGAACTCTATCCATTATTGCCACCAGCTAATGAGAAAGCCAGGCCTTGTGCCTTGGTCTCTGGACTCCTAAGACAGTATTTTTCTACTATATCCAACTGCCTCTCTCTCTCTCCAGACCTGGACAAAATGATGACAGTGAAGCTCACTTAGCATGACTGTCAGTTATCCTTTGAAGATTTAGTCATACATACTTGAATATATTTAGTATTGGTGGCAGGAAAGAGAATTTTTTTTGACAATGAAAACCTTTGTTTTGACAGGCCCTAAAGCCAAAAAGATTTTCCAGCTAAACCAGAGTTAAACAGAATGGTAAATATTAATTAGGACTCCCAGGTAGCAGAGTTTGTGACTGTATTTGGTACCAAGTATTCTGTGCAAGACATGACAGTCTCTCTCTTTTCCTTCCAGCCTGGTACATACCTTGGATGTGCTGCTGATCTCTTGGTCATCTACTTTCCTGTTGAGAGCTGGGAGCAGTTCAACTATTGTTAGCAGGTATTCATCTGTGGTCTCCAAAGCCTGGGAATATGTCATGAATCAAGGTCATTTGCTAAAACTCAGAGCCAGCATTCTGGGCCCCAGGAAAATTGAGAGCAGATTTTGAGCTCTTGATGAGTACAGGGACATCTGCAGCTAATGGTCTGTATGAATTAAGGGCCAGCTCTGAAGCCCCAGGATGTACCTCCCTCTAGGGGCTTGCTGCTTCCTTTCCACAACTATGTGATCTCTAAGGTCACTTCCAGCTTCAACACTGCAAAAGTTCTGAGTAATGTGTGTTCTCTTTCTCTTCCCCTCCCTGTCTCTGTTTCTGTCTTTCTTTCTGTCTCTGCCTCTGTCTCTGTCTCTCTCTCTCTCTCTCTCTCTCTCTCTCTCTCTCTCTCTCTCTCTCTCTCTCTCTCTCTCTCTCCCCTTTCTTACAAGCACCCACACCCAGTAGACTAACTTTGGGTAAGTCACTTGTAAAATGTCAGTGTGGCCTTAATGGGTGTGTTGATGTGGGTGAGGGGAGTGTGTTCCGCTGGAAGTCAATAAGGCGGAAGGTGTTTCCTGCAAAACATTCTATAAGCAGAGCCAACAGATTTTTTTTCCTCCAGACAATTAAAATAACCATTTTGCAGGAGGCACCCAAATAGACACATGACTATTTGTTAGGCATGTAAAATAGCAGGCTTGTTTAGCAGATTATGTTGGAAAATTGGTTTGGCTTTGCCACAGGCCAAACAAACCTTTGTATAGGGAAATGGAGACTACTCAGTCTGGGTTTTAAATTGGTCCCTTTCTCCCTTTTACCTTCATCATGGTGGAATCCCAGGTACTTTCCTCTTCAGAGATGGGGTCAGAGGGGATCCATTGGAATTCTGCCTCTGTTAATTAATCACTGTGTGACCTTGGTAAAGTCACTTCCCGTCTCCGTGACTTGGTTTCCTCTTCAATGTGCATTGTCTTTTCCCCAAACTTTCTCTTAGCCCACCCTCCACATCATCTCTTCTGGGAGATTTGGTCCTACTCCGATTAGGGCATTAGCAAATCATCGACTCCTTCAATGTCAGCATTGGAAGGGAACTTAAAAAACAGAATATTTATAAGGGTTTAGTTTTTTGGTATATTTTTAAATTGTTTGGGAGGGGGCAGTGGGAGTGAGAGATAATAAATGCTTATAGAATAAATTAGGAATAAAGAAAGGAAATAGAACATCAAATGTTAGAGCCAGAAGGAACTTCAAACATCATCTAATCCAACCCCTTCATTTTACATATGAGGAGTTCAGAGCCATAGAGCAATCAGAGATCAGAGACATAAAGCCAGATGGGACCCTGGTGGTCATCTAGTCCAACCCTTCACATTTTACATTTTACTGAGGCTTAATGAGATTAAATAACTTGCCCAGAGTCACAAAGGTAATAAATTGCAGAAGTGGGATTTGAACCCAGTTCTAGTACTCTTTTCATAGCACTACCCTGGGAATCGACTTACCCAGGGTCATACAACCAATAGGTGGCAGAGTTAGGAATAAGCCTTATTCTCTCAGTGGAGATCCATAACTCTTAATCCAAATCCTATAGTTCAAACAATCTGTCTGTCTGTCTGTCTGTCTGTCTGTTTCTCTCTCTCTCTCTCTCTCTCTCTCTCTCTCTCTCTCTCTCTCTCTCTCTCTCTCTCTTTCTCTCTCTCTCTCTCATTTTCCCTCTCCTTTCTCCCTGTCTTCTCCTTTCCTGTTCTTTCTTCTCCTCTCTTCCCCTCCCCTTTTCTCTTTCTCGCCATCTCAACAAATATATTTCACATGTACACATCATGGGGGCCTGAAATGGGATTGGCAGTAGAATATGAGTATAAACTGTAGAAAGAATGAATATAGCATCCTGATTACAGATAAAAACTCCCTATCACCTCCAATTACTTTCTCTAAAGGGCCCCATAGGAGAGGCCCTGGGAGGGGCAGCTCTCACCGTGTAGGGAATACATGTTTTCATGAGGTCCATCTGCCAGGCAGAGTTTCTAGAAGTCCTAAAGCTTCAGTGTCAATGATGTGGGCACCCTGGCATGTGAGAAATAGCAAATAGAACTGTATGTATTGGGATGATATCATGTCCTGTTTTCAAAGAAACTTAAGGAAGGAAGTTATTTTTTAAAATGCCAGTATAGAGAAAGCTCAAATGTGTAGGAACAAGATAGGAGAGAAGTGTCAATATCCAAATAACTGAACAAGGTTCTTGCCAACTGATGCTTCACCTCCTCTTCTAGGCAGTGACCCAGGCATGACCTGATGCTGGTAATCTGGTCTGCTTCAGCAGGTCAGGTTATCATTGACTTGAGCACTAGTCAGTGACAGTGATGGAAAGACAGTGTGAACTGAGAAGCTTGATGCCTCTCACAATGAGACACTGATGCCTGTTTGATTCTGATGGGTAAATCTTTGCCTCCCTTGAAACCTACCCATTCTCTTCTGGGTTTGGGATACATGGTCTTGCCTGAGAATGAGGATTCCTTGGAAAGGAACTCAATGGTTTGTGTCTATCTCTGGTCAATATGAGGGAGGTTTGAGCCATCACATAGAATATGCCAGCTTCCTGCTGATTAGACACAGGATTGGTCTGGCTATCATCAGCCCTTGTATAGATCTGAGGGCTCCTAGCTCTAATCTTTGCCCATCATCTGGGCTAAGGGAGTGCTAACAAAGAAAACTCATAATCAATTTAGGGTAGAATTGAGGAAAATTATTTCCTATTATATCAATAACCAATTATTAATTAGGATCAAGGCTTATTATTTCCTCATTCAGGGACCAGCCCCTGTAGGCTAATCAGAGTCTGAAGTACATTGCTGATAGATGAGATTGCCCCAAATCCTCTGGGAACTTTCTCTTCAATCTTGAACAGGACTCCATCCAGCTAGGAGATCTTACTTCTGTTTAGAGTATAAACAAAGGGGCAGCTAGGTGGCGCAGTGGATTCCAGCCCTGGAATCAGGTGGACCTGAGTTCAAATCCAGTTTCAGACCAGACTCTTCACACTTACTAGCTGTGTGACTCTGGACAAGTCACTAATTGCCTTGCCAAAAAAAAATAAGATGAATTAGAGTATAAACAAAATCTAATCTAGGCAAATTCCAGCCCTAACGTATTAAGTTTATGCCCTTATACCCCCTCATTAAAGTTTAGGGCAACCCAGTTCATAAAGGAGAAAACCAAGCAGAGTGGTCTGGGTAGTCCAGATTTCTGGTGGCAGCTGAGTTACACTATGAAGTCATCTTCTCAGCAGGAGTAGCTGAAGACTTTTAGCCCACCCCAACCCCTCACTAATTAATCACCAATTAGGGATGATTTTCACCTATCAGGGCACTCCCTCCCCTTTCTTTATTTTTATTTTAATTTTTTTAATCTTTTTTTAAGTATAAATTTATTTATTTTTAGTTTTCGACATTCACTTCCACAAGTTTTTGAGTTCCAAATTTTCACCCCATCTCACCCCTTCCTCTACCCGAAGATGGCATGCATTCTGAATATCCTTCCCCTAGTCTGTCCTCTCTTCTATCTCTCCCCCTTCTTTTCCCCTTCCCCTTCTATTTTCCTGTAGGGCAGGATAGACTTCTGTACCCCATCCTGTATTTCTTATTTCCCAGTAGCATGTGAAAACATTTTTTTAAAACATATGTTTTTAAAACTTTAGGTTTCAAATTTCTCTCTTCCTCCCCCCCACCCTCACTGAAAAGGCAAGCAACTCAATATAGGTTATACATGTGCAGTTATGCAAAACATTCCATAGTAGACATGTTGTGAAAAACTAACTCTATTTCCCTTAATCCTATCCTGCCCTCCATTATTCTATTCTTTTTTTGACCCTGTCCCTCCTCAGAAGTATTTCTTCTGATTACCCCTTTCCCAATCTGCCCTCCTCTATCATCCCCTGCTCTCTTGTCCCCTTCTCCCCCTATTTTCCTGTAGGGTAAGACAGATTTCCATACCCAATTGAATGTGTATGTTATTCCCTCCTTAAGCCAAATCCTATGAGAATAAGATTCACTCATTCCCTCTCACCTTCCCCTGTTTCCCCTCCACTGTAAGAGACTTTTCTTTTCTGTTTTTTTTTGTGTGAGATAATTTACCCCATTCTACCTCTCCCTTTCTTCTTCTCCTAGTATATCCTCTCTCATCCCTTAATTTTATTCTCCAGATATGACCCCTTAATCTTCAACTCACTCACTGACTCTATCTATCTATCTATCTATCTATCTATCTATCTATCTATCTATCTATCTATATACATACATATAATTTTTTCCCTTCAACTACCCTAATACTGACAAAGGTCTCCATGAGTTATAAATATCATCTTTCCATGCAGGAATGTAAACAGTTCAATCTTAATAAGTCTCTTATGATTTCTCTTTCCTGTTTACCTCTTCATGTTCCACTGCAGTCCTGTATTTGAAAGTCAAATTTTCTATTCAGCTCTGGTCTTTTCATCAGGAATGCTTGAAAGTCCTCTATTTCACTGAATGACCATTTTTTCCCCTGAAGGATTATACTCAGTTTTGCTGGGTAGGTGATTCTTGGTTGTAATCCTATCTCCTTTGCCCTCCGGAATATTATATTCCATGCCCTCTGGTCCTTTAATGTAGAAGCTGCTAAATCTTGTGTTATCCTGATTGTGTTTCCACAGTACTTGAATTGTTTCCTTCTGGCAGCTTGTAATATTTTCTCCTTGACCTGGGAATTCTGGAATTTGGCTATAATATTCCTAGGAGTTTTCCTATGGGGATCTCTTTCAGGAGGAGATCTGTGGATTCTTTCAATTTCTATTTTGCCCTCTGGTTCTATATATCAGGGCAGTTTTCCTTGATAATTTCTTGAAACATGATGTCTAGGCTCTTTTTTTGATCATGGCTTTCAGATAGTCCAATAATTTTTAAATTCTCTCTCCTGGATCTATTTTCCAGGTCAGTTGTTTTTCCAATGAGATATTTCACATTGTTTTCTAATTTTTCATTCTTTTGGATTTGTTTTACAGTGTCTTGATTTCTCATAAAGTCACTAGCTTCCAATTGCTCTATTCTAATTTTTAAGGAAGTATTTTCTTCAGTAATCTTTTGGACTTCCTTTTCCATTTGGCCAATTTTTCTTTTTAGGGCATTTTTCTCCTCATTGGCTTTTTGGACCTCTTTTGCCATTTGGGTTAGGCTATTTTTTAAGGTGTTATTTTCTTCAGTATTTTTTTGGGTCTCCTTTAGCAAGCTGTTGACTTGTTTTTCATGATTTTCTTGCATCACTCTCATTTCTTTCCCAGTTTTTCCTCTACTTCCCTTACTTGCTTCTCAAAATCCCTTTTGAGCTCTTCCAAGGCCTGGGACTGATTCATATTTTTCTTGGAGGCTTTGGATGTAGGAGCTTTGACTTTGTTGTCTTCTTCTGGTTGTATATTTTGATCTTCTTTTTCACCAAAGTAAGATAATATAGTCTGACTCTTTTTGTGCTGCTTGCTCATGATCCCAGCCAATTACTTGAGTTTTAAACTCTTTGTTAAGGTAAGAGTCTGCTTCCAATGTGGAAGTGTACTGTCCCAAGCTTCAGGGGTTTGTATAGCTGTTTTCAGAGATACTTGTAGGGACCTGTAAATTTTTAGTTCTCCCAAGGTGGTATGATAAGGGGCAGGTGTTTACTCCCTTCTGTCCACTTTATAACTGTGAGGAGGTTCCTCTCACAGCCACTATAAGCTCCTCCACACCAGCTCCTCCTCACCCCAGCACTGCGCCAGAACTGTGACCCAGATCCAAACACGGGCAAAGCAAGAGATTCCTGCCTCAGCACTGGCAAAGAGATCCCTGCAATCCCTCTCTGATCAGCCACTGGATTCCCCCTCAGTCTGTGGACCAGAAGCTCGGGAAGCAGCTGCTGCCCCGCCGGCCATGCTCTTGGGGAATGGACCTGAAACCCCACCTTCCGCTCTGAGCACTGCAGAAACAGACTTTTCCCACTGACCTTCTAAGTTGTCTTTGGCATTCGTGGATTGAGGAGTTTGGAAACCGCCACAGCTGCCCGCGATTCAGTCCTCTGAGGCCTGCTCCAGGTTTGCTGGGGCCTACATACCCAGGCCTAACTGCGCTGCACTCCCAGCCCAGCACGATACACCTTTCTGATCAATCATCCAGGTTGTCTTGGGCTGGAAATTTGTTTCACTCTGTCTTTTTATGGGTTCTGCTGCTTCAGAATTTGTTTAGAGCCATTTTTTATGAGTATTTGGAGGGGTTTGGGGGACAGCTCAAGCAAGTCACTGCTTTCTCTCAGCCATCTTGGCTCTGACCCCCAATACCTCACCTTTCTCAAAGTATATTAAGGCATTAAGGTATCTCTGTTAGTGGTTATCAAGAGACCAATGATCATCAATTTATTGGTTATTAGCAAGCCTAATTAATAAATTACTAATTACCTAGAAACTGTATCTCAGAATTTTCACTCATCACAGAAGCATTCAATCAAGGACATCCAGGCTACCTAGCAATGGTCAGTGATATAAGAGTGGAGAGAGAAGGGCTCCAATGAGGAGAATTTCAAAAAAAAAAAATGGTGACCATAGCTTGTCCTGACTAGAAAGTCTTCTGAGAAATATTAATGCCCAGGGTACCTGCCTTCCCAAAACTCAGCTTCTTATCTCTGAGTCACTTAGCCCTCACTCCTTGAAACAAATAAGACCCAGAAAAATACTTGAGCTTATTATATGAGGTATTTAAAAAGTCTTAGTATAGTTTTTAGTTACTAAAGCTTAAAAACCAAGCTAAGACTTCTGGGAAACCCCTTATAACTCCCTTGCTGTTAAGCCATTATATTATACATAGTTTCCCTTCCCTGTAAATTAGTACTATTTTCCCCCCATTATGCTGGCCCCTGGAAGCCAGGAAACAATGGGAACATATGGTGTCCTGGGTCCTAGATGTTGGTGACATTTTATCAGAGACTTTCTTTGAAACAGAAGTTGGGATCTGGCCCTAATATCTCCCTTCTCTCTGTCCTTCTACCTTGAATGCTGCACCAAGATGTAATTGCTGAGTCAAACTTTGCCTTGTTCCCTTCTAATGCCTCAGCCATATCATGGTAGGGAGGAAGATAGAAAAGCTGCTTGACATGAGCATCACACTTTACATAACTTTCAGATTCATTATCTCACTTGCCTACCTCTATAGCTCTGTGAGGGAGACAGAATAGGCAATAAGTATGTATAAATTCCTTTACATATTTCTGTATACACATGTACTATATATATTTACATATAATACATATATACAGATTTGCATATATAAATGCATATAGAAACACACAGAGATAGATATGTAGATATCTATAGACATAAATGATAGATAGATGATAGATAGATAGATAGATAGATAGATAGATAGATAGATAGATAGACAGATAGACAGACAGATAGATCTCATCCTGGTTACAAGCAAAACCTTCCTGCCTTCCTCTGATTTACCTTCTTCAAAGGGCCCATTAGGAGAGACCTTGAGTGAGACAGCTTTCATGAGGCCTATCTGCCAGGAAAAGTTTCCAGAGGAGGCAACAAAAGCCTCATTGTCAGTGATACAGGCGCCTTGCAATTTTACAGATAGCAAACAGAAATGTATGTACTAGGATGATGCCATGTACCTTTTCAAGGGCACCTAGAGGAGGAAGTGTAAGGTGTTCTCTCTATATACATATGTTTACACACATCATATATATGTATATAATATGTTGATATACAAATATAACATATTCATGTGTAATACGTGTTCATATGTGTGTGTATACACACAAGGAAAGAAGAATAACAAAAGAAGGTTAAAAAATAATGAGTTGCCACAAGGGAACCCATGATCTCCATTTTTCAGATAATGCTCAGAGGTTAAGTGACTAGCCCAAGGTTATACACCCATCACATACATAATAAGTGGCAGACCAGCATTAGAATCTAGAACTTATGAGTCCCTGTCCACTATAAAAAGGGGTAATTCACCATCTTAAAAATGCTATGCCCTATCACTGTGATAGGGCCCTATGGAAAATACTTACTAAGCACACTGAATGAATTCATTTAGCTGCCTTATAAGGATTCAGTTTTCTATCTGCAAAATGAGGTATGGATAAAGACTAGATGGTTTTTAAGGTTCCTCCCAACTCTTGTATTCTGTGTTCTATAAGCTAAAGTCACTACCAGATCTAGCATTCTATGTTCCATATACTGTGGTGCAGTCCAACTCTTATATTATATGTGTATGGTTCTATGATTTCAGGTCCTTTTAGCTTTAATATTCTATGTTCTAAGTTCTCCTCTAGCTCTAACACTCCATTAATCTATGATTCTATGCTTCTACAGTCTCTGACATCATCCCCCCCAACTTCCAGTCATCTTTTGAGTTATCATTTGGAGAGCAGAAGACTGTCTGGATCTCACCAAATAAAAGCTGGGGGTAGCTGAGCTAAAGGGGGCAGAATTCACATGCAGAGAGAGAAAGTGAACCTTATGGAAACTGCTTTTCCACACCAAGGGTTATCAGGAATGATCAGGAAGCTCCTTCACTTTCTGGCCTTGGGTACTTCCTGTGGAGCAAAGCATGCACTCTGGCCCCTTCTGTGGGACAAGCATTCTGGCCCCTTGTGGAAAGACATGTGCTTTGTTGAGTTGATGCAGCAGTTTCTGATTGGTCCCCATGACTGGGTTTGTGTCAAAGATGTGATGACTGAGCCTGGCAGAGACGCCCAGTCTCTGGGTTGTAATAAGAGCTCAGGAAAAACAACTCAGGTTCCTATGGGATGCAGTCAGTGCTTTCTCTCCTTTGGACTTCCAATGGCAATGCTGACTTTGGACACATAACACGTAAATGTACACTTGTCTAGGTAAGCCTGAGTCCATGGCCACTTGTTTTCTCCTCCATGTGTCCTTCCCAAAGCACAGATTGGCCAAGAATAATCCTGAGAAATCTGAATTTCCAGACTTGGCAGCTAAGTCATATGCTAGTTGCCCAGTGGGAACTGATTCCCAGAACATGTTTCTCAGGGGAGATGACCATGTAATCTCTCTCTCTCTCTCTCTCTCTCTCTCTCTCTCTCTCTCTCTCTCCTCTCTCTCTCTTCTCTCTCTCTATGTTGTTGTTGTTTGGTCATTTAGTCATGTCTGACTCTTTGTGACCCCAGGGACCATAGCATGTCAATACTGTCCATGATTTTCTTGGCAAAGATACTGGAATAGTTTGCAATTTCCTTCTCCAATGGATTGAGGAAAACAGAGGTCAAGTGACTTGCCCAGGGTCACAGTTAGCAAGTGTCTGAGGCCGGATTTGAACTCAGGTTCCTGACTCCTAGCCCAGTGCTCTGTTCACTGAATCACCTAGCTGGATCTCTCTCTCTCCCTCTCTCTCTCTCTCTCTCTCCACACACACACACACACACACACAACACACACACACACACACACACACACAGAGTGACTAAATATAAATATATAAAAGGCAGTTTGGGAAGAAGGGCACTAAGAGTTGGGAGGATTAAGATGAAGAAAATGGTGATGGAGGCACATTGTAAAGGAAGAGATGTATCCTACTAGGTGGAAGTAAGCAGTGAGTACATGCCATGCATTAGAGACTGTCAATGAAAAGGCAGTGGGAGATCCTGTGACCTATGTGAAGAAGACAGAAAGCCAGTCTGTCTGGATGTCCAAGAGCAGGAGTGGGAATAATGTCCAATGAGGCTGAAAAGCTAGGTTGAGAATGGTCCATAGAAGGTTTTAAAAGCTAAACAATTCATATGATATTATAGAAGCCATAGTAAATTTCTACAGTCGATTGAGTAGGGGAGAAACATAGTCAGATTCCTGCTTAGGGAAAATCACTTTTGCAGCAGTGTGTAGGATGGACTGAGAGGGAAGAGATTTGAGGCAGAGAGACCAATGGGGAGGTTATTATAATAACCTCAGAGAGTGGTGATTAGGGCATGAACTAAGACAGTGGCTCCGTGAGTGGAGATAAGGTGTCAGATAGGAGAAATGTTATGAAGGCAGAAACACATTATTTTGCAACTGATCAGATATGTGAGATAAAGAAAAATGAAGAGTGTGGGATAATACCAAGGTTATGAACACGGGAGTCTAGAAGGATGAATATCCACAGGGCTTCTTACAGCCACCTGACCCTGGAAGCAAGTGGCAGAAAGGTTAGGGCAAGAGGAAGCAGGAAATGGGAAGGAGGAGATATTAGGTTGTATATGTATATAGTGTTATGAGTATTTCTGTCCGTGTCTGAAGCCATGCTGCTATAATGAGTGAGAATTATTAAGCACTTACTATGTACAAAGCAGTGTGCTAGGTTCTGGGGTTACAAACAGAAAAGCCAGATAGTAGACAGTCCCTGCCTGTCCTGAAGGAGCTCACATTCTAATGCAGGAGATTACACTAATAAAAGGGTTCAGCTGCAAGTCAGATGGAAAGGTTGCATGTTCTGTAAGGGTGCACTGCCAAAGCACATGGTCTTTAATGATTGATTTGACTGATAAAATCTTATCACTTTCTGATGTTGAACTATTTGACAGTGGCAAGAGCTTTCTTTTATGGGTCTTTGATAGCTCTGACTACAGCAGCCACAGAAGCAGTTGCCAAGCTCCCCCCATAAGGGGTTACCCCTCAGATGACAATTTAGGGGGAAGCAAGACCAGTGGTGTGAGGGAGTGAGTTACCATCACTCCCAGGGCTCTTGGGCTTAGGAATGTGTGTGTGTGTGTGTGTGTGTGTGTGTGTGTGTGTGTGTGTGAGTGTGTGTGTATATGCACGTGTATGTACACATATGCACACATGTGCATACATGTATACATATGCACACATGTACATGTATACGTGTGTGTGTGTGTGGAAAGAGCATTGGATTTGGAATGAATCCTAAATCTTCCACTGATTCATTATGCGACCTCTGGAAATCATTCAAACTCTCTGGGCCTCAGTTTCTTCATCTGCAAGTTGAGGAAACTAGATTAAACCTTATGATAGGATAATCCTGTGAAGCATCAGATTTTTGGGATCTGAAACACTGCCAGGCATTGTGCAGAGAAAAGGGAATGGTTTGAGAAGGCTCTTGAGGCATAAACTAATTATGGACTAGCTTCTCACTAGTGAGCTATAGGCCAGGACCTCAGGGCCACCTGAAAACCTGTCTGCAAGCAGGTTTGAGCAAGTTGGTTCAAGTTCATATATAAGGTAGACAGCTGCATGAGAAAAACAGCTTGAAAAGTTGTTCACAATCATTAATTACATGCCTTCGGGCTATTACAGAGTGTCAATATGTTCCTCTGATGTTAGAGATCTAGTGTGGTTAGTGTGCCTTCTTTGTCATACAGCATCCAATGATGTGTTTTTTTTTTTTACAGAGTTGGGAGGGGACAGATGGGGGGAGGGAGGGAGGGAGGGAGAGAGAGAGAGAGAAAGAGAGAGAGAGAGAGAGAGAGAGAGAGAGAGAGAGAGAGAGAGAGAGAGAGAGAGAGAGAGAGAGAGAGAGGAAGAGAGACAGAGAGAGACAGAGAGAGAGAGAGACAGAGAGACAGAGAAACAGAGAGACAGACAGAGACAGAGAGAGAATGCAATACATTTATTAAGTGCTAACCATATGCCAAGCACTATGGCAATTTCAGGAGCTACAAATACAAAAGCATGACAGTTCCTGCCCTCAAAACACTGTCATTCTAGTAGGTAGAGAAAAAATATATAGGCTGATGGTGACCACAGGCACTTAATAGATGTCTTATTGACTGACTGACAAAGTAGTGTCTTGGTTTGGGAAATCAGAGGGATTTTGAGTGGATCAGACACATCATGGTTTAGCAGTGGTTCTCAAAGTGCAGTCTGAAGACCCCTGGGGGCTCCCTGTGACCCTTTTAGGGACCCCCAGAGGTAAAAACTATTTTGATAACAATACTGACATTATTTGTGGGAGAGAACATTTGACAATAAAAACATAATAATAATAGTTAATTTTTATATAGCACTCTAAGATTTGCAAAGCACTTTGTATATATATTATATTTTTGTGTACATATACATATACATACCACACACATATATCTATATAATTTGGTCAGTCATTTCAGTCTTGTCCAATTCTCTGTGACCCCATTTTGGATTTTTCTCCTTAAAGATACTGGAGTGGTTTGCTATTTCCTTCTCCAGCTCATTTTATAGACAAGGAACTGAGGCACACAGGATTAAGAGACTTGCCCAGGATCACATAGCTAGTAAGTGTCTAAGGCAGGATTTGAACCCAGATTTTCCTGACTCCAAGTCCAGTGCTCTATCTACTTTGTAGCCTAGCCAACACCTGTTTATTTTTTCTTCGTTTCTTTATTTTTAATATTAATTTCTTAAATTTTAAGTTCCAAATTCTCTCCCTCCCTCACCCTTCCCCCACTCATTGAAAAGGCAAGCAATATGATATCAATTGTATGTGTAAAGTCGTGCAAAACATATTTCCATATTAGCCATGTTGCAAAAAAAATATAAAAAACAGAAACATAAAGTTAAAAAATATGCTTCAATTTGCATTCAGTGTTCATCAGTTCTTTCTTTGGGGGTGGAGAACGTTTTTCATTAAGGGTCCTTTGGAATTGTCTTGAATCATTGTCTTGATCAGAGTAGCTAAATCTTTCACGTTTGATCATTGTTACAATGTTGCTGTTACTATGTACTCCTGATTCTGTTCACTTCACTTTGCATCAATTCATATAAATCTTCCCAGGTATTTTTCTGAAGCCATCCTGCTTTTCATTACTTACAGCACAATGGTATTCCAACACAATTATATACCACAACTTGTTCAGCCCATTCCCCAACTGATGGGCATCTCCTCAATTTCCAATTATTTGCCACCACAGAAAGAGCTACTATAAATATTTTAAAGGATAAATAGGTCCTTTTCTCTTTTCTTTGATCTCTTTGGGATATAAGCTTTGTAGTGGTATTCTCGGTTCAGAAGGTATGCACTATTTTATAACCCTTTGGGCATAGTTCCAAATTATTTTCCAGAATGGTCAGACCAGTTCACAAGTCCAACACCAACAATGCATTAGTCTACCTATTTTTCTACATCCCTGCCAGCACTTAAATCATTTTCCTTTTCTGTCACATTACCAAACTGATAGGGCCAATATCTTTTTAATTAAGCCCTTACTATGTACCAATAATTATGCTAGTTCTGGGGATACAAATACAAAAAGAGAGACAATCTTTGCCTGCAAAGAGCTTATGTAGGGAAAGACAGGCAGAAGAACATCGGGTAAAACATGAGCCACAGTAGCTATGATTCCTCGTTAATGCAAAAGTTTTAGCTGACTATTTCCTTCTCTTTCCATTCCCTAGTTATGCTTCTGTCAATATAAAATAATGAGGATCTACCTAATGGCACTGGATTTACAGAGTATCTGGGTTCAAATACCAGCTTTGCCACTTACCCCTTCTGTGACTATTGTCCCAGGTGGGGGCAGTTTTGGTGATCAGTTCACATCTGAAGGTTATTGCTAATATGACAGAAAGGCAAAGTGGTGTAACTGAAAGACCATTGGACTTAACGGTAGTTTGAAAAACCTTGGGGTTTTTTTTTGGGGGGGGTGAGTACTCTTTGAGCTCCATCTGTTTCATGTATACCATGCTTCTTCTGCTCTAGATATGCCCCTTTATTGAATCTAACCTCTCTACCCTGACCCTTTTCTGGAAACTTCCAAGTCCAGAGTGTGCCATGGTGGAAACTCTAGCCCTGTGATAGTCATATGGGCCTTACTAACCAATGCATGGCTTCTCCTTGCCTATGACATTGTCAGTGGTTAATCAGATGCAATAGTGAAATATTGCTGCTCCTTAACAAACTCAGGGTCCTTACTCTTGTGGATGAACTTCCTATACTCCCAAAGTGATAATAATAATAATAATAATAATGATAGCTATAACTATAACTAATGTTTGTATAGAACCTATTACGTGTCAGACACTGTGCTAAGCACTCTGCATTGTAGAAGAACTTATTAGAGGTTGCCTTGTCTTGGCTATGCCAAGCTTAAAGAGTGACTGCAACATGTGTGGTCATGCCTTGGAATGGTCTTGGTCTTTCCTTTTGCCCCCACCTTGTCAGAGACAGTGAACTTTAAAGGATAAAGTGCTGTCCTTGGAATCACAGAAGACCTGCATTCAAATCCCACCTCTGACACTTCTACATATATGGCCATGGGCAAGTCCCTTAACTTATGTGAGCCTTAGTAACCTCATTCATAAAATGGTAATAAAAATGATATCTAACCCATGTTGTGAAGTTCAGCAAAATAGCATATGCCCAGTGCTTTGCAAACATTGAAGTACTCTCCAAATGCCAGTTATTATCTTTTGGGCAGCTAGGTAGTGCAATGAATAAGAGTGCCAGGCCTAGAATAAGGAACTCATCTTTGTGAGTTCAAATCTGGCCTTGTACTTCCTAGCTATGTGATCCTGGACAAGTCTCTTAACCCTGTTGCCTCAGTTTCCTCATCTGTAAAATGAACTGAAGAAGGAAATGGCAAACCACTCCAGCATTTCTGCCAAGAAAACCCTAAATGGGGTCATGAAGAGTTGGACATGACCGAAGAATAAGCCAACAAAATTTATTAATATTTATTATCTTTGTATTTGTTTTATACACACACACACACACACACATATACATATATATATGTATGCGTGTATATGTATAATACATTGTAGTTTTCTTTGCTAAGAAAACACCAAATGGGTCACAAAGAGTCAGACACAACTGAAAAAGGACTGAAAAACAGCAATTATTATTTTTGCTTATTCCTGTCCATTCCTCATTATCTCATCATAAGCCTTATGTCTTTCTTTGTGTGAATTAAACTGAGTCCTAATAAAGTCTATTTTTAAAAAGTGCCATTGCCTAGTCTACCCCTTCTATTAAAAACTCCAAGTCCTAAAGTAACTGCCAATGCCAAAGCCCAACCCCAAAGATATGGATTTCTGTCCTGCCTCTGCCTCTTATTAGCTTCACAACCTTGGCAAAAACACCCAATTTTTTGGATCCTCACTTTTTTTATCCATAAATTGGAAATAATAATATGTGCCTCTATCTCCCTTACAGGGTTATTTTCAGAGCTGGCATCACAATGGATATTAAGTGCTATATTAATGGGAACCAGAGGCAAGACTATTTGAAAAACTCTTGAGGGATTGATTCTCAAGCTCTCTGAAAGAGGGGAGGATACCAAGCATTTAGAAGGAAAAAAAAAGCCCTGGATGTTATTACTAATGAAAGAAGGCAATCCAGAAAACATCCATAACTACTGACCTATGTGCCGACTTGCCCAACTCTTTAAATCTTTATGATAGTAATCAGCATGTGTATCAAGGACGTCCTTGAGGAGTAAAGAACAGCCAGACTTCTGTGAATGATATTCTATGGTTTAACATGTCTTCCCAGTCACTGCTGACTGAAAGATAGAAGAAATCCAAGATCTCATTGTGTTTACTGTTTGTTGATGCCAGAAAAAAAATTAATTCAGTAGAACAAAATGTCATCTTAAAGGTTGTCTTCCAATCAATAGTTTTGTCAATAAATATTTACTGAGTACCTAATATGTACTGAAAGAGAATGAAGAGAAGAAGAAGAAAAAGAAATAGTCCTTGCTTTCAAGGAGATTACATTCTATGAGGGGCAACAAAATGTAAATATATAAATATATACAAGACACATACAAATAAAAGAGTGAGGGCACTAGTAGCTGGGGAAGGGAAAGAAAATCAGGGAAGATTTCATGTAGAAGGTGGTGAGTGATCTGAGTCTTGAAAGATATAAGGGATTCTATGAGGTGGAGGTGAAGAGGGAGGGATGGCCAGTGCAGACCTATGACAAGAGAGATGGAGTATCACTGTGTGAGGAATAGCAAGAAGGTTAGTCTGGCTAGACTGTAGAATGAGGGAAGGACAGTAATGTTAATTAGTCTAGGAAGGTAGGTTGGGGACAAGTTGTGAAAGGTTTTAAATCACAGAGAAATAGATATTTGATTGAGAAGGCAATAGGAAACCAATAGAAGACTGACATAGCAAATGGTAGCCATTTCGGGGGGGGGGGGAGAGAAGGAAAGGAAAGAAAAGAAATTTACATAACTTTATCATATATTTAAAAGAAATAGCAAGTTGCACATAATAGATTTGCAGTTTCATGTGCAATTATCTTTTAAAAATTATACTATGCTATGTAAATGCTTATTTTATTCCATAAATTACAAAGAGAATAAAATTTAAAAATAAAGTACTGATATTTTTAAAAAAAGATACTTAAGGAAATGCTTAAGGAAAATCCTTTGGGAATGGTGTGGTGATGGAAGTAGAGTGGGAAGGGATCTGACAGAAGGAGATCAATTTGGAGGCCATTGCAGTAACCAAGGTGAGGGGTGATGAGGGCTTGAAGGTGGTGGCTGTGTGTAGTGAGAAAGCATCACATGTGACTAACGTTGTGGAGGTAGCAATGGCAAGGTTTGGCAACTGCTTGGGTATGTGGGGCGAGGAAGAATGAGGAGTTAAGAATAATAACTAAAGTGTGAATCTGGCATGCTAGAAGGATAGTTGTATCCTAGATAACAATAGGAAACTTTGGGAAAGGGAATGGTTTGGATGGAAGTGGAAAGTTTGAATGGAAAATAAGAAGTTCTTTTTTGGATAGGTTGAATCTGATATGCCTTTGGAACATTCAGTTACTAGATGTTTCATTTTTATTCTTAGATCTTTTTGATGGTATCTTTTATGAAATTCTTCACTGATAATGTACGACAGCTTCTACACATCTATAAATCTGTGAGTTCTCTGCACAGAGATAAGGACTAAACTCATGGCAGCTCATGAAGTCAACGTGGGTAAAGCATGTAAAGAAAAGAAAACCCAGAACAGATCCTTGGGTCACACCCACAGTTTGGGGGTCTGAGATTGATGATAAATTAGCAAAGGAAATTGATGTCCAACAAAACACCTGCTTAGACTATATTACAATCATATAGGATGCTTTGAAACATTCAACAGCAGATGACTGTGTTTGATGACCTGCTCATTACTAATATTAATCAAATCATATAATGGGGAAAGTTTACTCACTAAAGGTATTTTCTACTGTCAAATAGGATGTCACAGTACAAATCTGTGGCATTTTGTTGACTGCATCAAGTGGTGGAATATTTCAGCACCTCCTAAATGAGACCAATAATTACTCTAAAATCTTTTGCCTAACTATTCACACAGGAATAACCAAGTGGAGGAAGAGAAAGGTGTTATTCAGACGATGACATGCAGTTGAATAGATGACCCCTAGAGCTTGTCCATCAAGATATCAAGATAATAGATGTAAAATGAGCTGTTTCCTGAAATGAGTAGGAGGAAGAGCACATTCACATTGCATTTTGGAAATTGTGCAGTGCTTTTAATGGACCCTCTTCATGAAACAAACAGCTCATTCAAATGGGTATTCTTCCAGTGATGCTAAGTAGATAGTAATCACAGAATTCCATAGTCCCTGAGGATCCAAATTTGTGGCCCACTCAAAGGGCAACTCAGAGACTCAAAGACATGGGCAAGCTGTCGTACATTATCAGTGAAGAATTTCATAAAAGATACCATCAAAAAGATCTGAGAATAAAAATGAAACATCTAGTAATGTAGTAAGTTGGGGGATAGTTGAAGGAAATATAGGGGTTCCTACACAATGTTAAGAGAACTAGAAGAAGAACCTTAGCATGTTGGATGGACCAAACATAAATACAAATTGCCTGGTATGAAAGAGAGTAGATGGGCTGCAACCTGTATGGGAGGAATACCCATGTTGAGATCACAGATCCATTGTAGCATTGGTTAGAGGAGGAGGTCACATGGCACAATGGAAAGACTGCTGGGTCTGAGGTCAGAGGACCTGAGTTAAAATCCCATCTCTGCTACCTACATAACTTTATGGGAAGTCACTTTTCTTCCTGGCCTTCAGTTTCTTTATATATAAAATGAAGGGAGTTGGATTAGATGGCCTCTGAGTTCCCTTACAGCTCAAAGTCTGATCTGATGATTGATGTGTTGTTATTGCTGGCCCATAATTCTTGAAAGTCACTTTGTCAATATCTCCATTTATAAGGATAGACTCTGCTAGCAGTTACCAAACAATATGCTTCAAGGAGTCCATTCAGCTGACCCTTGAGATAGGTGATGGAAGTGCTGATGTTGAACCTTGATGGTTGAAACCTTGAGGGAGGAAAGCTAACCCTTCCAATTGTCAGTTGCTTCAGAAATGCAACTGTGGTTAGGGCTATCATTCTCAGAACTTATAGGAAAATGAAACGAAGAGCAGAACTGTCTTCACACTCAAGGAAGCTCAGTCATTCACTAGCCATTTTTCACCTCTCTCCTTCCAGCAGCCCAAAGTCACCGGCCTTTAGAATACCTCCATTTCTCTTGAGAGTGGAGATTTCAGCACTTAGGAAAATTTATTGCAGAGATTAGATGCTGCCAAACTTTTCAATATCAGCTCAAATCCAAACAGAGGCTCAGAAATAGAAATGAAATTTAAGTTGTCTCTTCAAAAGACTTTCAGCCTGATTTGCTGTAATGTGGTAAGGAAGTCTTGTCATTCAAATTATAAACTCATAAAATGTTAAATTAGAGATGGAAAAGACTTTTGAATGTTAAGGCTGGTGGCAACCTCAGAGCATAGAGATTTGGAGCTGGAAGGGACCTTAGAATATAGAATATAAGATGTCAGCGTAGTTAATCTCCTAGGAACATAGATTGAACTGAGAGGGTCTTTAGAATGTAGGACATATGACCAGGATATGGCCTTAGAGCTGAGATTTGAACCAAGGTCTTGAAGTATGGTAGAAGAGGTCCTGTGACCTTAGTCAAATCTTGAATCTCTCTAAGCCTTCATCTAAAAAATGAGGGAGTTGGAATGAATGATTTCTAAGCTTCCTTCCAGCTCTGAATCTATATCCTATGATTGATATGTTATTAATATGAGTCTATGATTGTTGAAAGCCATCATGCCTCCTTCCTACCACACCATACTGCCTCATACTCCAAAAGATCTCTAAATCCCTTGTGACAAACATCACTGAATAGAAAGCAATTAGAAAGCACCATTTTACAACAGCAGGAAAGACTCAGGGAGCTGGTCATTTAATTCCATAGTTACTAATAACTCTCTCCATACTTCTCCCCTCTGAGTTCAGTGTTTCTGTGTTTTCACGGTGCCTTTCAGCCTCCAGAACGCAAGTGCACCTTCTAGATTCTCTTTAAACCCTGCTGAGTTGAAGGAAGGCAAATAGCTGTCTTTGCTACGTGGCAGAAGTTCACAGACAGAAACATAGGATGATTAAGTCTTAGCTAAGGTTGCAGGTCAAAAGGACTCAGGGATAGATTTCACTAGTGACTGTGCTTCTGTAATTTAATTGAAGTCATTGAATCATAAAATCAGAGCAAGAAAAGAACTTAGAGATCATTTAGCCTCACCCTATCATTTTACATGGCAGAAAATCGAGTACCAGAGATAAAGAAATGACTTGCCCAAGACCACAACATCTTTGCTTTGGCAGAACCATGACTGGCTCCTTAATCTTTTGTAGTCTTTCCACCACTTTATGCTGCCTCCTCTGAAGTTCATTTTCATCATGGCCAGTTAAGACATTTCACCTCTTTTTGGGTAATTAGATTTTTCTCTACTCTTCTAAATATTCTCTTTCCCTTTAATCATTTCAGATGATAGATTCATCTTCTTTTAGTCTTTGAATGGAAAGAATGTTGGATTTGGAGGCAGAGAACCTATCTTAGACTCTTAGTTACTTACTGGTAATTCAACTTAACTAGATTTTATTTCATTTTGTTGTTGTTTACATCACAGTAAATATCTGGAACTCAGTTCCTCGTGTCTACAATATGGGGATTCAACTAAATAATCTTTGAGGTCCTACTATCTCTAAATCTATGATTGCTCACCAATGGTGTAATATGACTTCACAGAAATGTTTGCTTTTATTGATTCCCTGAGACCATAATCTTCCCAATTTAACCATTGCTAACAAGCCTTTCCTCCAAGAAGGATATAATACAAAATTGGGTGCTTGCTGAATTCTAAAATAAAGATTGATTGACTTTTTATCCCTAAGATCTTTTTATTAGGCACAATGGAAACTGTATTTCCATAGTATTATATTTAGAGACAGAGAATATGAGTTCATAGCTTTCTTTCACTCACTACTTTTGTAACTTGGTCAAATCATTCCACCTTCTTGGGCCTTGGTTCCTTTATCTTTAAAGTGAGAGAGGTGGTCGAGGTTCCTTCTGGCCCTAAATCTATGATCTTATGATTGCAGTCCTGATGCTGTTCCCTGTATTATCTCATATACACTACATGAGATTACAGAAGATTCCCATGGATAGAGAGGGAAGGGGAAAGAAGGAATAAGCATTTATCTGGCACCTACTATATACCAGACACTGTGCTAAACACTCTTAATTTTTAATGATCTCATTTGAGACTTACTCAAGGATGAAGACAAAGTTGCATGTACGATAAAGGGACTTTTCTGCCAAACCTTAGAATTGGTAGGAAGGGTGTTTGTTATCATGTGAGGCTAATATAATGTGGGAAGAGTTTGGTGCATACTCTGCTCATGTGCAATGACCCCTATCTTATAACTGTTGTGAGGAAGAATTATTTTAAGGGCTTGGGGTGGTGGCTGTAAAATCCCACAATGAAGAATAAAACTATATATTCAGGAAGAGCTGGCTGAGTCCCACTTTTGGATGGGGCCAAGTGGGGCCTGACTCAGACTAACAAGTTTACACTGATCTCTAGAGGGAATGGCTTAGATGGGGACCCTAACTCTTCTTTTTAGTAAGTACTCAGCACTCATTAAGTGCCTATGCCATTTGGTCTATATTTATAGAGTTTAGCTTTTCCATTGAAATTATTAATAAACCTTTGCTAAAAGCCGCTGTTGGCTTCTGATTGAGAGGACATAAGAGGAACAAATTCCTGGAGGGAAAGTAATTCTGGTGGAAGCAACTATGTGAGAGAAAACTTCAAGTTGTATGGAACTGGGCATAAAAAAAGGCTGTGGAGGGGCAGCTAGGTGATGCAGTAGATAGAGCTCCAGCCTTGGGGTCAGGAGGACCTGAGTTTAAATCTGGCCTCAGACGCTTGACACTTAACACTTAACTAGCTGTGTGACTTTGGGCAAGTCACTTAACCCCAATTTCCTAGCCAAAAAAAAAAGAGGCTATGGGTTTCTGTTGACAGTTCTAGTCGGAAGATACTAAAGGACCCCTGGTGATGGATCAATTCAATTCAACACATTTTTATTAATGTAGCACCTATAGTGTACTACTTATTGACCTACCTGTTGGGGATATGAAGGCAAAAAAGAACAGTCTCCGCCCTCAAGTAGCTTACAATCTGGTAGAGTTGATACAGCATGCACACAAATAAGTATGATACAGGCATGTGATGAAGTAAAGGAGAATTTGGTAGAATGTGATGAGGCAAATTGGTTTGCTTTCTACATGTGAGGAAGTGCCGGGCAGAGTCCAGAAGACTCATCTTTCTGAACTCAAATCTGGCCCCAGACACTTACTGGCTGTGTGACTCTGGGCAAGTCATTTAACCCTGTTTGCCTCAATTTCCTCATCTAGAAAATAAGCTGTAAAAGGAAATTGCAAACCATTTCAGTATCTTTACTAAGAAAACCCTAAACAGGGTCATGAAGGGTCAGAAACAATTAAAAATGACTGAACAACAGTCAATAAAGTCAAACAACAGTCAAAAATCAAACAATAAAGAAATAATTCATCAGATCCAAACAAAGTACATTAATGAAATTTGAAATTTCATAATAATAATTAAATTTCAGTTGGGATAATTATGGAAGCTTCATGAAGCAGGTGGCACCATGAAGAAAGAGTAGGATTTCAACTACTGTAAATGGGGAGAGAGTATATGTCAGTTGTCAGGGACAATATGAGTTAATAATAGGAAAGGACAGGGGGAGATCAAGGGTAACTAAAAATCTAATTCTGATGGCATGTAGATTCAGTTATATCCATTCCCACTTTCACTTCCATCCCTCCCAGGTGTTGATGTTTCAAGGCAGTTAGGGAGTACAGTGGATAGATCATTGGTCTTAGAGACAAGAAGATGAGTTCAAATTCTGCATTATCCTCAGTGTCTTTATCAATAAAATAAGAATAATAATAGTACCTACCTCATATGGTTGTTGTAAGGATCAAATAAGGCAATAAAGTGCTTTCAAAATCTTAAAGTACTAAATAAATATTAGTTATTATTTATTACCAGTAGTAGCTGAGGACTAATAGCCACTTCCCCAGGGAGAGAGCTGTAGGCAAAAAAAAACATACTCAGAGACAATTTGGAAGTTGAAAGGAAAATGGCAGAATAGATGCCTCTGTCATAAAGTGGGCTGCTCATTGGTTCTTTGGTTGAGATTGAAAACAACAAAGGAGAAAAATGCCAGGCCTTTTCCATATGGATCAGGATCTCTCTTGAAGTGTACTAGAAAAGCTAAGTTTTAGAGAGAGGCGTTTAACTCTTGAGTTGGAAGTTCTCCCCTAACGATTATCAGGCCACACATTCTAGACTGTACTCTTTTCCACTGCTCTTTTCCAAAGGCATGGATTTGATTACATTTGTTTGTTTTTGGCAGAGGAGAATTCACAGTGGCTTTCAATTATCTACAGCTTTGTCCACTGAAGGGTGGAGAATCAACCATTTAAAAAAGAATTAACCACAAAAAAGGGGGAAAAAAATGTCAGCCAAATCACCAACCGGTTGGCTGAAGAGTTTTCGAAAATTCTCAGCTATTTTAGTTAATAGCCATAGGCTACTTTTCAAGTTTTGGGCAAGGTTATTATGAATCCATGGCTTTTTTCTCCCTAACACTACTCAGTATGGTTTAGTGTCCTTCCAACACCACCCCTTAAAAAAAAAGCAAAAACAAAGAAAAAGTAAAGTGAAAAAGAATGTCAAAGGAGCAATGGTTTAATGGGCAAAAGGAAAAGGCAAGAGAAAGAAGGCTTTTAGTGACATTTATTTATCTTGAGAAAAAATGAACCTGAACTCAACAAATTGTTGTGAACACTGCCTTGGATGGTCCAGTATGACTGCCTGAGATAAGGAGGAATGAAGCAGTCCAGGGAGTTTGCTGAAAATAATGAAGATATTGAAACCGAGTCCTTTCAGAACTCCACGACACAGTGTCAGGATCACAACCCAATAAATGTACACTCTGCCTTATTATTTCTAGATGCAACCTTAGGGATGAGGCCATTTGGAGAGGATTCTTCTTTGACAGTTAATAGCAAGCCCTTCCCTTTTACATAGTGTTGTATAGTTTGGTCATTTTCGCAGTAGAAAAAAAACCACACTAGACCTGGAGTTTGAACATCGGCTCTACCACTTGCCATTTGTGTGACCTCAAGCAAGCCCTTTTTTCCCTCTCTGGGTCTCACTTTGCTTCTCTGTGAATTGAGAAGGCTGAACTAAATTATCTTTAAAGCTGCTTGTAAATACAGTGCTGGGCCCACAGTCAGGAAGACTTGAGTTCAAATTTGGCCTCAGATACTTACTAGCTGTGTGACCCTGGGCAAGTCACTTAACTCTGTTTGCCTCAGTTTCCTTATCTGTAAAATGAGCTGGAGAGGGAAATGGAAAACCACTCCATTATCTTTGTGAAGAGAACCCCAAATGGGGTCAGACATGACTGAAATGACTGAACAAAAAAACCACAAGGCTACTTTTAGGTCTAAAATTCAATGTTCTATGGCTGAAAATCCCTTCCAGCTTTGATAATTCATGTTGTGAGGTGCCTTCCAACTTCAACATTTTATATTTTCTACTCTAAGGGTCACTTCAGTTCTAGCCTTCTATGAACTCATTATTCTAGGAGATCAAACTACCCCAATCTGTCCCCCCCCATACTATAGTGAAATACCAAGAAGCAATGGATTTTAAGAGTCTCCACCATTTAGTCTATACTTCCTATCCTGCTAGGCACTTATTTTTGGCTTTTAAGGAATAAATAGTTATTTTACATGTAATTATGTTTCAAGAGAGTGAAATAAGGGAAAAATGATATAATTATTAGGATATTTTATTAAGATATTATTTAATGTTATTGACGAATTGCACACAAAGTCAAGGAAATGTGTGAATCAATACATAGCTGCATCAATGTTTAATCTACTTCCAGCTTTTTGCTAGAGTATTTAATTAACTTGTGATGTGGAAGAGTGAAGCAAGTGCACTGGAAATTAATGTTGGAGAAAGAAAAATCAGTGATTATGTGATTCTAGAATTTAAGGAAAATATGGGCTGGGAAGCTTTAAAGATGTCATGTAGAGGGAGACAGCAAAGCTGGAAATCAGTGAATTATGATGACAGATGATAAGAAACACTCCAATTTATATTTGATTCTTTGGGCATTATCTTGTGTGATCTTCACAGAACCCTGAGAGGGTGGAGTGTGTAAAGATGGCTCAATATAAGACCCAATGTCCTAACAATTAGAGCTGAATGAAATGGGGTCCTTTAGGAAGTGGTGTCTTCCCATCACAGTAGGCTTTTAAGCAAAGGCTGGATGACCACCCCCTGGGGATTCAGTGGAATTCAATCTAACCATCCTGTATTAATCAGCCACTTCGATTCTAAGTTAGATACAGATTGGATGGCATGGAGTTCTGTGAAGTTCTGGTGCTACAGTTTAGGAAGAACATTGATAAACTGTTGAAAATTAAGAGCCAGACAACCAAGGTGGTGATGGGCCTGGAGTTCATGACAAAGAAGAATTAGTTGAAAGAACTGGGTGTTTTTAGACTGAAGAAAAAAGACCAAGGAAGTACTTGACTGCTTTCTTTAAGTATTGGGGGCACCCTTCTCCCCTCCCCTGTGCCCCTTTCTTCCCTCCCTCCCCCATGCATAGAGAGGAAGGATTAAATTTGCTTTGTTTGGCACGGGAGCAAAGAGGGAAATTTATGCTTTACGTCGGGAAAAATCTTCCTAGCAATGAGAGCCGTCCAATAGGGGAATGGGCTGCCTTAAGAAGTAGCACGTTTCCCCAACTTGGAAGTCTTCAGGCAGAGACTGGTGAGCCATTTACCAGGTATGTTACAATGGGGATTCCTTGTTGTATGAGTTGAAAATTGGTGACCATTATAGTCTCTTCCAAATCTCAAATTCTGTGATCTCATGGTTTCTTCCAACTCTGAGATTTACTCTGTCTTTAGATGAGGAAGCTGAGGCTTATGGAGTAGTTCAATGATTTGCCCAAAGTCACCAAGCTTACCTGGTAGTATAGCTGAGACTCAAATCCAGGTCCCCTGACATCAAATCTGGAGCTTTTTCCACTATACTTTGCTGGTTGGGATCTGTAAGGCTACTTGCTATGGAGGTTTCAAGACATCCCCTTCCTAATCCAATCCAGTCCCAGGCATCTTAATGGGAGAGAGATGCTTCTAGGGTCTTCTCAAACAAGAGGTACATTTTTGCTGCTGGTGAAATACCTCCCAATGCAACTTAAGGTTCAGATTTTTTCCTTTTTGGATGACCTTTCCTCTCGATTTATCTCTTGAATTCCTCTTTGTCCTCATAATTACAACATATACTCAATTTAGAGTGAGGAGACTGCAATAGATTGCAATCCACATTGATTTGGAGGATGCATGTAATCAATTTACACTATATGACTCAGTAAAAATCTGCCTCTGATGCCTCATCCTGGCATGGAGGTGACCCTGGCTTTGAAAGACTATGCCGCAGAGCTCAGACTCAAGCAGCTCCCAACAAAGGAGAAAGGTTACAAGTGGATCCCTATGATAGCTGTCAGTCAACAAGGATTTATTAAGCACTTACTATATGCCAGGCACTGTGCTAAGAAGATCTAGGGGTACAAAAAAAGAGGTAAAAGCATAGTCCCTGACCACAAGGAAGCTGACATTCTAATGGACAAAACAACATAAAAAGAACTGTGTACATACAAGATGTACACACAGTAAATGGAAGATGATCTCAGAAAGAATACACTAGCCTTGAGGGTATTGGGCAAGGCCTCTTGCAGAAGGTGGAATTTGAGTTTAGTCTGGAAAAGTCCTCTTAGATGAAGAAACTCTTTCTACCAATAAGAGTTAGCACCTTCTCTGCAAATTATAAGTCTTGTACTGAGATATTAAGTGACTGACTAGACCAGGTATATAAAGCCAATATGTGTCAAAGGTGGGAATTGAACCCAGGTCTTTCTGGCTCCCACACTGGCTCTATATCCACTATACTATGCTTCTATGCACACACATACACACACAAACGTATATACTCACATATGTGTGTGTATATATGAACATAGATATGCCTGTATATATGTATACATACACATTCACACAATCACAGTCACATATGTGCATGTTTATATATGCCTACACATGTGCATTGCATATATGCAGCCATATGTAAGACATTGTGCTTGCATAAGTATATACATGCATAAATATACACACATACACATAACACACTCATTTTTTGCTTATTACTGCATGTGTGCACATAGCCACACTGGCTATATGTATACATGTGTGTGCATGCATATGC
This sequence comes from Phascolarctos cinereus, assembly GCF_003287225.1. Classification (NCBI taxonomy): domain Eukaryota; kingdom Metazoa; phylum Chordata; class Mammalia; order Diprotodontia; family Phascolarctidae; genus Phascolarctos; species Phascolarctos cinereus. The sequence goes on along the minus strand of NW_027555847.1, from coordinate 124,568,742 downwards.
ACAAATACATCACTGACAAGCCTATGTGTTTACATGTGTTAACATATTGGTGCATCTATGCATGCCCAATGTAAGCACATGCTTGCATATAAAACACTTGTTTACAATGCAGTTATATGTATAAAAATATATTTGCATGTATGCACATGTGTGTACTTTATGTATATAGGCACACATGTGTATTGTGTATATACGTGTGTGGTTTACACATATTCATATATCATTTAATCATTATACATGTGTACATGATATATAAGATAGACTATGTTTGACTCATCCTCCCATAAACTTTAAGCTCCATGAGGGCCAGTACTTCATCTTAACCAAATGTTAAATCTCACTGAATACCTATCAAAATACCCTATACCACATAGATGATTAGTAAGAGGCATTTAATAAATGTTTAATAAATGAATGCTAGGTGCCCCTGCAAGTTATGTTGTAGTAATTATTGTCAAAACCTTACCAGTATTCACTATCAGGGAAGGAAATCCAAGTGGGCCAAGTGACTCATGGTCTTGGGATAGGAGAAATGACTGAATCCCCAGTTGAAGACAAGGAAAATGCATCCAATATCTATTATATATCTTTAAAGTTACTTTGGTCAGTGTTGGGGAGCTAGAAATGTAGGATCACACATTCAAAATTAGAGAACAAGAGTCTGATGAGAACAAGGGTCCACAGGAGAGGCAGCACGGCATGGAGGATAGGGCACTGGGCTTGAGGTGAAGAACATCTAAATTCAAATCCCACCTCAGGCACTTACTAGCCCCATTCCCTTGGGCAAGACACTTAGCCTTTCCCTTCCTATACACATGAGTTTCCTCTTCTGTAAAATGAGGGGCTTGTACTCAGTGGCTTCTAAGGTGCCTTCTGGATCTAAATCCATAAGGTGCCACAATGCAATCATAAATGCACAGACTTAGTGGGGACAAGTTTGGGATGGAACTGTCTTTCCAAGGTATAAAATTTAGGGATCTACATAGCATAAATAGAAAGAATATACATACATACATACATACATACATACATACATACATACATACACACACACACATATCCATACACATACATCCATATGTACATACATACATACATATATACACATATGTGTTTGTGGGCATGCATATACATATATATATATATATATATATATATGTATATTTAAATTAATACTGAGTTGACTGGTTGACTGAAAGGTGAGAAAGGCAGCATAATGTAATGAAAAGAATACTAGATGTGGGTCACGAGATCTGAGTGTGAATTCTTCCTCTAATTTTGACTAACTCAGAGCCCACTGGCCATTTACTTAGCTTCTCTGACAATTGGTTTCCTCGTCTGTCAAATGGAGGTGATAAAACTTGCTCTTCATATCTTATAGGGCTATTGTGAGGAATATGCTTTTGAAGTCTTAGAGTATTAATCAGATATGATTTATGAACATTATTATGTGTTCTCTAAAATCTCCATCCAACTTACTGGATGTGTGACCCTGGGCAAGTCTTTCAATCTCTGATTGCTTTGGTTTCCTCATCTGGATAATAACAACACCTACTGCAAAGAGTTGTTCTGAGGATCAAATAGGATGATAATTGTAAATAAAGTACTTAGCACTGCATCTGGCACATAGCGAATGCCAGATAAATGCTATTTTTTTCTTATAATATTTAAAGGTTTATGTAGAGAGGGCCCCACAGTCTGGATGAGGTCACTTTAGGGACCATACAGAGAAGAGTTCTTTTTAGCAGGAATGGGGAGTCAGAGAGCAGGAAAGGACCATGGTAAACTTTCCCAGACTTTGGTCAGGGGAAGTAACAGAAGGACCAAACTAAGGGGATAAAGGAAGAAATTCCCAACCTTTCTTTTGGATTCTAGTCCTTGGAATTAGAGAAACAAGTGATGAAAATAACAAGTGGCCACCTTTACTGGCCAATTGGTAGCAATGGAAAAGGAAGCAAGTCAGGACTAGACAGAAGAAATTTTGTCCAGAGGGAGGAAAGGAGCTTGGGCAAATGTCTTGTAGTTGTAATGGAGAAGCAGTGATAAATTATTAAAACCTTTGGGTGGTGTGAGCTGAGAACCTCTTTCTTCTGTTATTGTCTATCCCCACTGTAAACTTTATGGATCTGTGCATTGCTTCATAATAAATCCTCTTTAAATTATCTTGAGAGGTTGGTATGCCCTTACTGGTGAACATAGTAGGTATGTGTATATGTATGTATAGGAGGAGTTCTTGAATAGGAAATCCCCATGTCTTCTTGAAGCAAGCGCTTGGGGTTTTAGGGAATTCTGAAAATTAGATAGATAAACATGTCCTAAGATCTAAAGGAGAGGCTTGTAAAATATATCTGGCCTTACTGGTGAGGAAAAATGCTATTACTAACTCTAACCCTTAATACTACTATCAACACCACCACCACCACCACCACTAATACTACTACTACCCCCACCACCACCACCACCACCACCACTATGATAACAAGCTGTCTTGTAACCCACACTTGCTATTCAGCTCTCTCCTCTTCCTGGGGCACAGCTTTGGAGTAGGCTGGAGCTATGTATAGAGGAGAAGGAAAGATGGACATTGTGATAGAGAAGGGATACAGGAAACAAGAGAATAGTCATACTTAAAATGAAGAAAATGATGTAGAATGTAGTGAACACTGGCTTTTTGGAAGGATAGACATGAAGGAGTGACAAAGAAGACAAGTTGGTCATTGGAATGGAGGAAGCTTGCTTTTGTCCTGGTAATCACTCTCCCGTGATAAGACTGTGATTATGGGGTTATACCCTAAGGCAGGAGCAAGTTCATGAATCCATTGATGAATATGTACACTATTGAGGTAGCCAAGATGGCAGAGTGAAAAGGTAGTCACTCTCACTCTCCCCTATCAACCTCTGAAAACCCAGAAAATATCACCCCAGAAAAAAAAACCCTGGAACACCTGAACTAGAAGAAAGACGGGGAGCAGCAGTGCAGCAGCCCAGCTAACGGGTGTTCCAGTGCCTCAGCAAAAATAAGGGAGTCAGAACTACAAGGGGTCCCAGGCATCGGCATTCATCTGAAAGGTGAAGAAAACCTAAAGGCTTCCTAAAGCTCCGGCCTTGCTGATTCCAACCCAACACCAGGTTAGCTGTTGGAGTCCTGCAGCCTCCAATTGTGAAGAAATCCTGAAACATAGGTGGTAGAGCAGGCAAACACCAACACCTGGACCTCTGAGTGCCTCAGTGAGGGTGGGGGAACTGGTGGAAACCAGCTTAGAAAACCACCAGGTGCCTCGGCACTCAACTGCAAAGGAATCTCCCATTGCATTAGCAGAAACTAAGGAGACAACACTGCAGGGGGCCCCAGGCAGATAAACATTCTGCAGCACCCATCTAAAAGGAGTGGAAGAAAGCTAAAGGAAAGGAAAAGCAGGCAACCTAGAATTGCCTGAAAGTTCCAACTTTGCTGATTCCAGCCCAACACAAGGTAAGCTGCCAGAAACCTACAGCCTCCAATTGCCAGCATAAGAGGCCCCAGAATGGAAAGCCAGTGACCAAGACCTAAGCTCCCAACACAAGAAGCTTGGGTCAGTGCCCTCTGTTCCCCAGCAGGAGAGCTCGATCTCTTTAAAGGCAAGAGAATAAAGAAACACCATGAGTAAAAAGAAGTACACCATAGATTCATATTATGAGAAGAGTGAAGATCAAGACAGAAATTCTGAAGAGGACAACATTCTCAACAAACCCACATCTGCAACAACAAAAGGGAATATGAATTGGTCTGAAGCCCAAAAAGCTTTCTTAGAAGAGCTCAAGAAGGATTTTAATAGTCAAATGAGAGAGGTAGAAGAGTCCTTCAAAAATAAAATTGGCCAATTGGAAAAAAAATACACTGAAGAAAACAAGTCCCTAAAAAACACAATTGTCCAATTGAAGAAGGAAGTACAAAAACTAACAGAAGAGTATACTGAAGGAAATAAGTCTCTAAAAAACACAATTGGCCAGTTGAAGAAGGAAGTACAAAAACTAACAGAAGAAAACAATCTGCTAAAAACTAGAATTGGACAAATGGAAACTAATGTCTCTATGAGAGAGCAAGAATCAGTCGAACAGAAACAAAAAATGAAAAAATAGATGAAAATGTAAAATACCTCATCAGTAAAACAACTGACCTGGAAAATCGACTCAGGAGAGACAATTTAAAAATTATTGGACTACTAAAAATCATGACAAAAAAAAGAGCCTGGACAGTATCTTTCAGGAAATCATAAAGGAAAACTGCCCTGAAGTCCTAGAACCAGAAGGGAAAATAACCATAGAAAGAATCCACTGATCACCTCCTGAAAGAGATCCCAAATTGACAATGCCAAGGAATATAATAGCAAAATTCCAAAATTACGAGATGAAAGAGAAGGTGCTGCAAGCAGCCAGGAAAGAAACAATTTAAATATCATGGAACCACAGTCAGGATTACACAGGACCTTGCAGCTTCTACATTAAAAGACTGCAGGGAATGGAACATGATATTCCTTAAGGCAAAGGAGCTTGGAATGCAGCCAAGGATCAATTACCCAGCAAAAATGAGCATCATTTTTCAAGGGAGGAGGTGGATATTCAACAAAATAGGAGACTTTCAGACTTTCCTGATAAAAAGACCAGAGCTAGGGGCAGCTAGGTGGTGCAGTGGATAGAGCACCAGCCCTACAGTCAGGAGGACCTGAGTTCAAATCCGGCCTCAGAGACATAATACATCCTAGCTGTGTGACTCTGGGCAAGTCACTTAATCCCAATTGCCTCACTTCAAAAAAAAAAAAAAAGACTAGAGCTCAACAAAAAATTTGATCTTCAAGTACCGGATTCAAGAAGGACTTAAAAAGGTAAATGGGACAGAAGGATACAATATGTTGTTAATAAGGAGGGGGGCTGTTGAAACCCCTACAAGGGAATATGAGACTTGCAACCCTTCAGAACTGTATTGTTATTACACCTTGTTAAAGGAGTATACATAAAGAGGGTGGATATTAGTTGACTTTGATGTAATGATAAAAAAAATTTAAGCAAATGGGTTAAATGGACTAAATAAGTGGGGCAATCTGATCTCAGAAAATGTATTGAGAAAGGAGGAGACAGACATGGGTAAATTACATTACAGGAAAAGACACAAAATCCTATTACAGCAGAGGGAAAGAAGGGGGGGGAGCATTGTTTGAAACTTACTCTCATCAGATTTGGCTCAAGAAGGGCATAATATAATCAGTTAGGTATAGAAATCTAACTTGCCCTATAGGCAGTAGGAGGGAAAAGGGGAAAGAAAAGGGAGGGGGGGAAGAAGGGAAGGAGGAGTAAGGGGAAGAAAAGGGAAAGGGATAATAAAAGGGGGAAGGGACTGAAGGAGGCGGTGGTCAAAAGCAAAACACTAGTGAAGGGGGAAAGGAAAAAGGAGAAAGAAAAGCATAAATGGGGGAAAAGGATGGAGAAAAAGACACAGATAGTAATCATAACTGTGAATGTGAATGGGATGAACTCTCCCATAAAATGGAAAGGATTGCAGAATGGATTAAAAACCATAATCCTACAATATGTTGTTTACAGGAAACACATTTGAAAAAGAGTGACACATACAGGGTAAAGGTAAAAGGCTGGAGCAGAATATATTATGCGTCAGCTGAAGTAAAAAAGCAGGGGTAGCAATCCTGATCTCAGACAAAGCAAAAGCAAAAATAGATCTAATCAAAAGATAAGGAAGGAAACTACATCCTGCTAAAAGGCACCATAGACAATGAAGTAATATCATTACTAAACATATATGCACCAAATGGTATAGCATCCAAATTCTTACAGGAGAAGTTCAGGGAGTTACAGGAAGAAATAGACAGCAAAACTATACTAGTGGGGGACCTGAACCTCCCCTCTCACTAGATAAGTCTAACCACAAAATAAACAAGAAAGAAGTTAAGGAGGTGAATAGAACATTAGAAAAGTTAGGTATGATAGACCTCTGGAGAAAACTGAATGGGGATAGAAAGGAATATACTTTTTTCTCGCAGTACATGGCACATACACAAAAATTGACCATGTACTAGGGCATAAAAACCTCACAATCCAATGCAGAAAGGCAGAAATATTAAATGCATCCTTTTCAGATCATGCAATAAAAATTATATGTAATAAAGGGCCATGGAAAGATAGACTAAAAAATAATTGGAAACTAAATAATCTAATCCTAAAAAATGATTGGGTCAAACAACAAATCATAGAAACAATCAATAATTTCATTCAAGAGAATGACAATAATGAGACAACATACCAAAACCTATGGGATGCAGCAAAGCAGTTCTTAGGGGAAGTTTTATATCTCTAAATGCTTACATAAATAAAATAGAAAAAGAGGAGATTAATGAATTGGGCATACAACTAAAAAAACTAGAAAAAGAACAAATTAAAAATCCTCAACTAAACACCAAATTAGAAATATTGAAAACCAAAGGAAAAATTAATAAAATTGAAATTAAGAAAACTATTGAACTAATAAATAAAACTAAGAGCTGGTTTTATGAAAAAACAATAAAATAGATAAGCCTTTGGTTAATTTAATTAAAAAAAAGAAAGAAGAAAACCAAATTACTAGTATCAAGAATGAAAAGGGAAGCTACCACCAAGGAAGAGGAAATTAAAACAATAATTAGGAATTATTTTGCCCAACTATATGCCAACAAATTTGACAATCTTAGTGAAATGGATACATATTTACAAAAATATAAATTGCCCAGATTAACGAAGAGGAAGTAAAATACTTAAATAACCCCATCTCAGAAAAAGAAATTGAACAAGCCATTGATGAACTCCCTAGGAAAAAATCTCCAGGGCCAGATGGATTTACATGCAATTCTATCAAACATTTAAAGAACAATTAATTCCAATACTATATAGACTATTTGGGAAAATAGGTGAAGAAGGAGTCTTACCAAATTCTTTTTATGATACAAATATGGTGTTGATACCTAAACCAGGAAGAGTCAAAATAGAGAAAGAAAATTATAGACCAATTTCTCTAATGAATATAGATGCAAAAATTTTAAACAAAATACTAGCAAGTAGATTGCAGCAACTTATCACAAGAATAATACACTATGACCAGGTAGGATTTATACCAGGAATGCAGGGTTGGTTCAATATTAGGAAAACTATCAGCATCATTGAGCATATGAACAACAAAACCAACAGAAACCACATGATCACCTCAATAGATGCAGGAACAGCTTTTGATAAAATACAACACCCATTCCTATTAAAAACACTAGAAAGCATAGGTATAAATGGATACTTCCTTAAAATAATAAATAGCATATCTAAAACCTTCAGCAAGCATTATATGTAATGGGGACAGGCTAGAAGCATTTCCAATAAGATCGGGGTGAAACAAGGATGTCCATTATCACCACTGTTATTCAATATTGTACTGGAAACCTTAGCTTTAGCAATAAGAGAAAAAGAAATTGAAGGCATTAGAATAGACAAAGAAGAAACATAGCTATCACTCTTTGCAGATGACATTTGATGATATACTTAGAGAATCCTAGAGAATCAAGTAAAAAACTACTTGAAATAATAAACAACTTTAGCAAAGTTGCAGGCTATAAAATAAACCCACATAAATCATCAGCATTTCTATATATTACCAACAAAGCCCAACAGCAAGAGATACAAAGAGAAATCCCATTTAAACTTACTGTAGACATTATAAAATATTTAGGAGTCTACCTCCCGAAACAAACCCAGGAACTCTATGAACACAATTACAAAACACTTTTCACACAAATAAAATCAGATCTAAATAATTGGAAAAACATCAGTTGCTCATGGGTAGGCCGAGCTAATATAATTAAAAAGACAATCCTACCTAAGCTAATTTACTTATTCAGTGCCATACCAATCAAACTACCAAGAAATTATTTTATAGAGTTAGAAAAAATAATAACAAGATTCATTTGGAAAAACAAAAGGTCCAGAATATCAAAGGAACTAATGAAAAGAAATGCAGGGGAAGGTGGCCTAGCAATTCCAGATCTTAAATTGTATTATAAAGCAGCAATCATCAAAACTGCTTGGTACTGGCTAAGAAATAGGGAGGTGGATCAGTGGAATAGGTTAAATATGCAAGACACAGTAGTTAATGACTATAGCAATCTATTATTTGATAAACCCAAAGACCATAGCTTCTGGGATAAGAACCCACTCTTTGAAAAAACCTGCTGGGAAAACTGGAAAAGAGTATGGCAGAAACTAGGCATAGACCCAAATCTCACACCAAAATGGGTTCATGACTTAGATATAAAGGCTGATACCATAAGTAAACTGGGGAGAACAAGGAATAGTTTACCTATCAGGTCTGTGGAGAACAGAATTCATGACTAAACAGGAGATAGAGAACATTATGAAAAGCAAAATGGGTAATTTTGATTACATTAAATTGAAAAGTTTTTGCACAAACAAAGCCAATGCAACTAAGATTAGAAGGAAGGTAGAAAATTGGGAAAGAATTTTTACAACCAGTCTCTCTGATAAAGGCCTCATTTCTAAAATATATAGAGAATTAAGACAAACTTGTAACAACACAATCCATTCCCCAATTGATAAATGGTCAAAGGGTATGAACAGACAGTTCTCAGATGAAGAAATTAAAGCCATCTATAGTCATATGAAAAAATGCTCTAAATCATTATTGATTAAAGAAATGCAAATCAAAACAACTCTGAGGTAGTGCATCACACCTATCAGATTGGCCAACATGACAAAACAGGAAAATGATCAATTTTGGAGAAGATGTGGGAAAATTGGAACACTAATACATTGTTGGTGGAGTTGTGAAATGATCCAAGCATTTTGGAGGACAGTTTGGAACTATGCCTCAAAGGGCTACAAAAATGTGCAAGCCCTTTGATCCAGCAATAGCACTTCTAGGGCTATATCCCAAAGAGATCCAACCAATGGGAAGGGGACCTACATATAGAAAAATATTCATAGCAGCTCTTATTGTGGTGGCAAGGAGTTGGAAATTGAGAGGATGCCCGCCAATTGGGGAATGGCTGAGCAAGTTGTGGTATATGAATGTAATGGAACACTATTGTGCTGTGTGAAATGATGAATAGGCTGACTTCAGAAAAACCATGAGGGACTTATATGGTCTGGTGCTGAGTGAAGTGAGCAGAACCAAGAGGACTTTGTACACAATAACAGCCATGCAATGAGTAATATTGTTAAACTAAACCCTTCTCAGCATTATGAGGATCTAAGATATCTCCAGAGGCCTCAGGATGGAAAATGCTGTCCACGTCCAAAGAAAGAACCATGGAAGTGGAATCACTATCACTTATTTTTACCTTCTGTTGAGTTGTTTCATCTTTCTGATGGTTCCTCCTATTGGTTTTAATTTTTACTTACAACTTCACTAATGGGAAATTTGTTTAATGTGTATGTAAATGTAAAGCCTATATCAGATTGTGTGTTGTCTTGGGGAGTGTGGGGGGGAGGAATGGGGAGAAGAATTTTCAACTCAAAAGCATATGGAAATGATTGTTGATAAATAAAAATAAATTAATAACATTTAAAAAAATATGTACACTATTGAGGGGCTATAGGCATGGAAGAGAAGAGGGGTAGATAGTAGGTGGATCTGGGATCACTCAAGGTTGAGGAACAAATATCTGACCCAGATGTATGGAGGATTCCACATTGCCCTCAAGGAGGTAAGAATCTAAGCACCTGAACTGTAGTCTTTAAACTCTTGTGTTTCCTTTAGCTTATCTGAAGACAATAGGTGGATTTGAATCTATGCCCTGAAATGAGCTCCTGAATTGTTCATTTGGCTTGTCTTTAGACCAAAACATGGCTAGACTACCTGGAACTGGGAAGAACTGCAGGTATCTAGCCTATGTAGTTCTATTAATATATTTGGAATATTTTTCCCTTCTACTTTTCTGGTTCTGAGTAAAAAACAGTATGCTTATGTGGTTGACTCTGTTATGCCGTCCTTGGGGGTGACTGAATTCCATTCACAGACAGTAAAAGAGGGCAGAGTCTTTCCTGTCCTCCCCCCCCCAGCTCTCACCATGAATTTGGACATAATCTATGAGTTTCATGTTATGTTTGCACACAAATCAAAACCCTAGATTAAGGAGACAAGCACTGTGATCCACAAGGAGGGTGGGATAGGACCAATGGGTAAAGACAGTTAGTTCTCTGGTAGAGACAGAGAGCGTGGTGTGTCCCCCAGGGCACCCTCTAGTATTGGGTGGAGCCGATGACCATAGGGTAGGTACTGAACAGCCAGCAGCTCGCCCTCATCAACCAAAAGGGTCAGGAATCTAAGCACTAGTACTCCTGGTGGTTAAATCTATAAAGTGCTTTAAGGTTTATTGATATTATATTACTACGACCAATAATAAAAGACAGGTTACATTTATGTATTGTTTTAAGGTTTACAAAATACTCTATATACATTGTTGTGCAACAACTCTGTGAGACAGACAGTATAAATAGTTTCATCGCCATTTGGCAAATGAAGAAACTGAGTCTCAGAAAGGTCGAGTCAAAAATGATTTGTGTAAGGCCACTCAGCTATAAATATCTAATGGTGGAGTTATAGGTGGCTTGTTGCAATACCCAATGCCCTTGGGCACTTTTTGCCTCCTCTACTGGCTTTTGCTTCCTTTTCTGCATTGTCTTATTCCCTTGGGATCCTTCCTACCTCTGTAGTTGGATTCCTGATACTTTCCTTTCATCATCTCCTCACTCCATGCTACTTTTTGTAAACTGTTTGCTCAGGCTGCCTCTGGGGCATACAATCCCGATATGATTGGTACCATCACAGTGCTGAATTACCTTGTTTCCCTGTTGTTTGTCAGTGGAGAAGGGATTTATGATGGGGATGAATTCTACTTTGTATCTTTCATCTATCCCCCTCCTACCCCACCCCACACACCTACTGCTTGTATTGCTCTTTCTATCTCCATCTATCAGCTTCCTGGAGTCTATGTATCATCCTCCTGGTCTGGCCTGCTTCGTTTCCCACCTCCACTAAGCTCTTGCTTTGTTTGTCTTTCTTCCTCACTCACTTCCTCCAAGACAACATGGATGACGAGTACTAAGAGGATGTTCTTACAGTGCTCTTTGGCAGGGGAAAGAGGGAGGCTATTTAGGTGCAAGATGTGAGGATGATTCTCATTTATGTTTCTCGGGAGTTGAAATATGGCTTCAAAGAGCTCCAGGAGCTGAGCCCATCCTTTCCCCCCTGCAGAATTGAGCCATCTTTTTCCTAGTCACCGCCTGCCACCCTTGCTGAAAGGTTAATCTGTTCCCCTTCCCAACTCGTGCATTTATCATATGGAAGTGGTCTGTTGTGGAAAATATTGATCAAAAGCCTGCCTGTTTCTTTGCTGGGTTGAAATTGAGTGTTGCAGTCAATCAATTGCTCAACACTTGGTGCTGTGTGGAGGAGACCCAGAGGCTCTGTATGTACAAGAGTGATATCATAAGTGTAATTTGGGTATCTTACCTTTCATTCATAGTCACTGGCTCTGGATTTGAGCCCCATTATTCTCCCAAAACTCCCTCCTCAATACATACCTCAGCCCCAATGTCATTGCTTTGTTATGGTAATTGGCATTGGCTTGAAGACTGACATATGTATTAAATGTGCTCCAAGATTAAAGGTACCCAGAGGGAACTTCAGTGAATTCTGGGTATGAAGATGACTGTTTATTGCTAAGTCATAGCTATAGAACTAGAAGGGACCTCAACTCCAATGTCATTGCTTCATTATGATAACTGCCATAGGCTTGCAGACCAAGAATTGTAGATATGTTAAATGCTGTTTTTGTTGTTGGTGGTGGGGGTCCTTCATTGTCAAAGAGGACGAATGACATCATGAGGGCGATGTCTTAATTTGCACATGAACTGGGTTTAAGTGAGGCTGCACAAAGTCATCAGCCTCACTCTCTCTTGCACAGCCATCAAAGTCCAGTGATAAGACCAAATTAGGATGACTGCTGATGGCCTGGAATGTAGAGGGCAATGATACGATTATAGAATGTAAGGTTTGGAAGGGGCCTCAATGCACAGAGCATAGACTGTTAGAGAAGGAAGGGATCTTAGAACATAGAAAAGAGAATGCTAGCTTTGGAAGGGCACCTTGGAACATAAGCAAAGAAGATGTTGGAGCTGAAAGTGACCCTAAAATATTAAATGTGAGAGTTAGAAGGGACCTCCGATCACAGAGTATAGAATGTCAGAGGTAGAAGGTACCTTACACTATAAGAGTTAGAATGTTAGAGCTGGAATACATCTTATAATGTAAACAGTGGAATGTCAGAGATAGAATGGCTTTTTGAGGTTATTTCATTTAAGCTCTTTATTTTTACAAATGAGATTGCCCAATGTCACATGATGTTAGTAACAAAGATTGACTCAGAACCTTGGCTTGCTAACTTCCTGGCCAAGTGGCTTTATTTGGTCTAAACAAAATCTAGGATTTTTTTTTTCTTTGTTCCGAAGTAGAAATATGAGGAATGTCTGCATTCACTAGTAGGCAACAATATATTTTTGAGCACCCACTGTATGCAGCATCCTGATAATTTACTCAAAACTTCTTTGCTTCAATCATATTAATAATTCATATTTTTAGTCCGTTATGGCTACAGAATATTTAACATACATTATGCCATTTGGTCCTTAATTAATGTCATCCCCATTTTGCAGATAAGAAAACTGAAGTTCAGAGAAGTTAAATAACATGGATTTATTGAAATAAGTCCAGAATTAAAGCAATTATATCTTCCTAGGCCTGAATATATTACCTAGGGCTGGGGATATGCATGGTACTTGACATCCTGGTAAAGATAACACTTCATTGGGTAAACACCTCCTGGACCTGGCTGTTAATAAATAAAGAATGGTCTTCCATGTAGGCTTCAAATGCTTTAGCATTCTACTGTACTTGGATCCATGTTACATATTTATAATACATCAATAAAATGAGTGTGGCACTGAATTAAAAACCATGGTAATCACTAAAGGCTGTATACATAGTATGGCACTTTCAGATGATTTGTTCAATAATTACCAAACCCATAATACTTTACCCTTCATACTGATACAACTTTTTTGGTGTATTCTTTTGCTATTCAGACAATATATCATTTTCTTTTGTGTATTTAGAGATACATTTTACTGATATAAAATATGAATGCTTTGTACAAAAACAGACAATCATAATATATTTGAAAGGGTCATTGTCCTTTAGGGTTCAACAGAATGCCCTTTGAGGCCCCATAAGAAGAAATGCTTCCACGTATGGCTTTAGAGGGAGACCCTGAAATTTTCCTCCCTGTGGACAAATCTTTTCAGGGGTTCTTTCTCCAGGTTGAAGTCAGTGGCCTACAATATGAGGACTGGAGAACCAAATAGAATAACTATTGATGATATTTTATATTTTCCTATAGTAGTTGTACCTCAATTTGAGTATATATATTCTAAAGCATGTACAACATGTGAATAAAGGCAGTAATTAGTATATGCTTTCTAGCCCCAGAAGCTTCATTTAGCATAATGAATTCAATTATCTTCAATTCCTATCCCTACTAGCCCATGTCTCACTCACCCTTCTGTAACATATGTTAGGAAGTTTTTCCTTACATTAAACCTAAATTTTTTTCTTTGTGATCCCTCTCCATGCTCCTAGTTTCTCTATAGGACCAAGCAGAACAAGTTTAATTATAGTTATGTATCTATCCATCAAATTTATTCATATATCATAGATTTTATATATATATATATATACATATATATATGTATATATATGATTATATCTCTTTTTCCGTGTGATAACACTTCAGAAACTTGAAAATATGGTTCCAAAGGTAGGCAATTACCTACTCCCCTCTTAATCATGTCTTCTCTATTTTAAACATTCTGTTTTCCTTCAACTGATCTTCATATGACATGAACTCAAGGCCTTTCACTATCCTGATTGTCCTCATCCAGATAATCTACATTTTGCCAATGCTGAATGTGTTACTCAAAATTGAATCTATTACTCTAAATGTGTTCTTCTCAGGGCAGATTGCTGGGGTTCTATCATCTCTGTAGTCCTAGACACTATGTCTTTGTTAATATAGGGAAGTTTGGATACAGCGCTGGCCCTGGAGTCAGGAGGACCTGAGTTCAAATCCAGCCTCAGACATTTACTAGCTGTGTGACACTAGGCAAGTCATTTAACCCTAACTGCCTCCAAAACAAAGCAAAACAAACAAAAAAACCCCCAAACAATACAATGAAGTTGACTGTAGTATTCTTGCCTGCTATATCACATTGACGGCTCATTAAGGCTGTAGCACAGTGAAAATCTTTGATCTTTTTTCAATCAAACTTTCAAAATCTAGGATGTACTTAAGAGTATTTGTAGCTTGCTATAATTCTCTATTGCAAATCCTTATGTGAAACATTTATTTCTCTCAGCAACCAATTTTCTGTTTGGTAAGAATCAGATCCAGAATGGAATTTTTTATGACCATTTCCTCCACCTTTTGAAGGCTGAAATTATTGCTAAAATAAGTTAAAAAAATATTATGGGGTCTGCTTTTGGCAGAGAGTGAGAGTTCTGTACAGATGCCTGTCTGCATCTGAAGCCTCTCATCACTATTTCGTATACCTCTGTGTCAGACTCAGAATTTCTTTCTTGAACTCTTCATCTATTTCCTCTTTCTGTCCAAGTGGTCTATAATATACTTCAATAGCACCATCACTTCTGCATCACCTCTTTACAACCTGTTTCCTGAGAAGATAATAATAGCTTGTGTGTGAACGTTTTTTACTTTTAAGATTTTCTAAGTACATTCATTGCAAGTTAGCAATAACTCCATCATATAGAGGTGTAATTGAGGCTGGGTTACATTTTTAAAGTATCTTCGTAAGTAAGCATAAGAGAAGACATTGCTCTCAGGTCTCCTGATTTTGGTCCCAGCACTTGGAAATCCCCACTGTGTACTCTATTCTTGGTTCAGACTGGCAAAACACCCTTTCATATTGATGCTTTCAGAAATTTCTCTGCCATCTAAGAGCCTTCCTGAGTCTCTTAGGATTCTCTAGATAGGAAAGTACCCTTCTTAGCTATTCCTTACAACAACCCTACCTCTGGCTGCATTACAAGAGAACCTTTCTAGGCACTACAAAGTGGCAGCAGCATGCTGTATTAGCAAACACACTAGAAGACACAGGTCTGAATTCAAGGTGTGGCCTTGGGCAAGTCACATATGATCTCTGAGAATCAGTTTCTCCATCTCTAAAATGGGAATACTTGTACTAGCTTTCTCACATTGCTGCTGTGGAGAAGTTACTTAATAAACCTTAAAAAGTTGTGCAAATGGGAGTCAACTGGATAATGGGTTGGATGTCAGAGTCAGGATTAAAACAAAATTCAAACTCAATAACTTAAAATTTACTAGGCATTGATTATGTGTACCCTCTTATACTAGGTCTTGGGGATGTAAACACAGAAACAAACCAGTCCCTACTCATGAAGGCAAATGCCCTGCATAGGCAAGTGGAGTGAGCACGTCATTCAGAGGCTGGGTATCTGGGTCTGGAACCCTGCTCTTCCACTTAGTAGCTGTGTGATCTTTATGGATGGCAAAGCACCCTTTCTGAGCTTCAGCTTTCTGATCCATGAAACGAGAGGGTTGGATTAGATCCTTAAGATCCCTAGCTCTAGCTAGTTGCGATCTGATAACTTAGAGGGGGTAAGCATAAGATAATTTTAGGCAGGAGAAATGGCTAACAACTTAGCAAAGTACTAGGAAATTAGGAACCATGTCTTATAGGAGTTGGAATATGAGCTGAACTAATAAAGAAGCTAAATACTCTAAGTGGGGAACAGAGAGACCTATTCTAGGTTTAGGAGACTATACAAAGACACAGAGACAGAAGATAATCTGCTGAGTAGGCCAGTTTAGCCATAGCATAAAGTATATAATGGGGCATATTAGAAAGTAAAGGTAGATGGGAGCCCCACTGTAAAGCATTGATGTCAAACTCAAATAGAAATAAGGGCAACTACTAAACCTCACAAAGATCCCGCAGGCCACTCAATGACTCAGAAAATCACATATCAGCATTATCTATCCTCTTTTGTATTTTTATTTATTTAATTAAATACTTCTCAATTACATATATTTTAATTCAGACCTCACTGAGGAGGGTTTGACCTCAGCTGTGGGTTTTTCACCTTTACTGTCAGAGGTTTTAAATGGCAAGCTGAGGAATTTATATTTATGTGAGAGGCAATAAAGAAACTTTGAATGTTTTTGTGGAGGGGAAAGGTAGTCAGAGCTGTGATTTAGGAATATTTAGCAACTATGTAGAAGATGTACTGTAACAAAGGCAGATAATCAGGAGGTTGGTGGAATCCTTCGGGTTGAGAAATAATGAAGACCTGAACCAAGGAAGTGGCTATGAAAATGGAGAAAACAAACTGGATTGGCTATGGAGTAGTGAGGAAGGAAGAAGAGCCAGGTATGAACTCTGAAGTCACAAGATTGAGTGACTAGTAATTCCCTCCAAAAGAGAGGTAAGTTGGATAGGGTGAAAGGAGAGAATAGAATAAAGGGGGGAGGGCGGGATACAATGGAGGGAAATAGAGTTAGTCTTTTACAACATAACTATTATGGAAGTGCTTTACACGACTACACATGTATAACTTACATAGAATTGTTTGCCTTCTCAATGAGGGTGGGTGGAGAGGGAAAAGTGGAGAGAATTAGGAACTCAAAGTTTTAAAAACAAATGTCAAAAAATGTTTCTACATGCAACTGTGAAATAAGATACACAGGCAATGCGGTATAGAAATCTATCTTACCTTACAGGAAAATAGAAGGGGAAGTGGATAAGAGAAGGGGGGTGGTGATAGAAGGGAGGGCAGATTGGGGGAAAGGGTAATCAGAATGCATGCCATCATGGGTGAGGGGAGGGGAGGGATAGGGAGAAAATTTGGAACTCAAAATCTTGTGGAAGTGAATGTTGAAAACTAAAAATGAATAAATAAATTGGAAAAAATATAGATAAGTTAGGAGGAGAAGAAAACTGAAGGAGAAAGATAATTAGGTTCGTATGAATATATTGATAGAATATCCAGGTGGAAATGTCCAGCAGGCAGTTGGCAAAGTGGGGCTAGACTTCAAGCAAAAGCTTAGAGATGGGTACATAGATTTGGGAACCATCTGCAGAGAGATGATAACCAAAAATTATCTTGGCAAGTTAGAGGGTTGGGCTAAATCTAATTGCATGAAATTTAGTAGGATAAATATAAGGTGCGTGTGGGGGGGCTGGGCTATGACCAGACCTGTAATTTCACTGATATAAGAAACTCTTGACACTAGTGCAGGTTCGCAGCATTTTCTGTACAGCTTATAGTCTCAGATAGATGCCTAGAACATTGAGATGTTATGTAATCATCAAATAGAAATTATATTTTAATCTGGTTCCAGTCATGCTCAAGAGTGTTATAGGACTGCATGTTTGACACCTCTGGGCTTGTTCAGTCATTTCAGTCTTGTCTGACTCTTTGTGACCCCATTTGGGATTTTCTTGGCAAAGATACTGGATTGGTTTGTTATTTCCTTCTCCAGCTCATTTTACAGATGAAGAAACTGAGGCAAAAAAGGTGAAATGACTTGCCCAGGGCCACACAGCTAGCAAGTGACTGAAGCCTGATTTGAAGTAAGGAAGATGAGTCTTCTTGACTCCAGTCCCAGCACTTTGCACTACGGCGCCACCTAGCTGCTCTTCTAGCCTACAGCACCGTTAAATGAGCACAGCTTGACTGGCCAGTGTATATCAGAAACAGGTTTCCCTAGTTCTGAGGATACCCCTCTATCCACTGTGCCATGTTGCCACTCCCTCGTTCACATGCCTACTCTCAAATACTGAAAGACAGCTATCATACCTACCCCTCCCTCCACCCCCAGCCCCAGCCCAGCCTCTCTTTTACAGTGAAAACATTCCCAGAACCTCCATCCAAACCTTCTGTTGTGCATGGCATAATTTAATGCCCTTCTCCATTCTGGCTCCTGTCCTTGGATGCTTTTTTACCCTCCTAAGGTATGGCACTTTTCGTTTTTCCATATGTTCATGGCCAAATTACCTTCTCTTCTGGCTACCACCTCACACTCATAGTGAGCACACTGTACCCTAAAACCCTGACAAATTTTCCAGCCAAACTACTACCTCTTTTCATTTTCATAGATTTCAAGCTGCGAAAGACCTTGCAAGGAATCAAATCTAACTACCCTCAATTTGTAGGGAAGGAAACTGAGGCTCAGAGAGTTTAGGTGACACACAGCTAGCAAGTGCCTGAGGCAGGATTTGGATTTAGGTCTGACTCCAGGTCTAGCACTTTACTCACTATACCTCCTTGATTTTTGAAAACTTAACTATAGTGAGGCACAGTGGTCTCGGAATCAGGAAGACTTGGGTTCCAGTCCCACCTTTGACAAATACTGACTGTGTGCTCCTGGGCAAGATATGTAATTACTGGAAATGGGGATAATAATAGCACCTACCTCCCAGGGTTGTCATGAGGATAAAATTTGTAAAGTACTTTGTAAACCTTAAATGTGTAGATATATTAATTAAAAAAGAAATCTACAAACATGCGTGGTTTTCTAAACAAATATGTGGCCCATAAGGGTCCTTACAGATGGTTTAGTGGTCCCCATTTCTATTTGAGTTTATACCACTGCTCTAGGTGATTCTCCAAGGTTAAGGTACCATCTTGCATTGGTAGAGGTGAGGTTTCCTCATCTAGGACTTCCTTATTTCCATCAAATCACCTCCTCATCCCTATCCTGAACTGAGATTAGACTTGTTCTACTTGGTCCCAGAGAGCAGAACCAGCAACAATGGGTAAAAACTGCAGAGAGAGAGAGAGAGAGAGAGAGAGAGAGAAAGAGAGAGAGAAGAGAGAGAGAGAGAGAGAGAGAGAGAGAGAGAGAGAGAGCGAGCACTTTAAATCCAACATAAGAAATAAATTCCTAATAACTATACCAAAGTTGAATGAGCTGTCTCTGGAACGAATGTGCTCCCTGTCACTGGAGGCCTTCAGACAAAGGCTGCATGAACACTCTAGGGGAATGCTATAAAGGAGATTTTCATTCATCTAGATGGCTGCAAGTCTGTGATTCTGTCTGTGATAAATATCATTGCCACAGGAAAGGTCCCCCTCACCTCTGGTGACTGGCCGGGGAAGCTGAGTTCAGCTTGGCCTGGTTTTCACTTTCTCTCTCCCCATCTTTCAACCAGCCTCTTCCCTGTCAGTGCAAACACAGACATCGCTGTCCATATTGCTGAGAAGATGGATCTCATCTGTTTTAATAGCCTATTTTTTTTCCCTCTTGCACCAGAAAGGCCAGGTGTCTGTAATCAGGCAAGCCCCCTGCAGAGGCTAAACTCTCAGTGTGTGCAAGGCAGTGATGCATTTCTCTGCTGTGTAGGGTACCAGACCTTCAGAATGTGTCTGGAATGTTAATGTCATGAGGGACAAGGGAGAGCAATCTCCGGAGGGTCCAGTGAGCTCAAGATAACAAACTCCCCTTCCTTGGGAAATTTGCATTCTGGGAAGCAAGGGGTGGGGGGGAATAATAATTTTTGCTTTGCAAAAGAACCAATTGCCCATGAAATCAAATAAAGGTGAAATACATATTAAAATACTCTGGGCCTGCTAAAAATCAGTTAGAGGAAAAACCCGACTCTCCTAGTAATGTTGGTCTGTGCCGCTGAGATTTATAATCGCATTACATAGCTTGTAGCTGGGTAACAAAAAATAAGTATGTGAGTTTAAAATGTGAATTTGTGACGGCTGCCTGAGGGTTCCCTCTATAATAATAGCTCACATTTCTATGGTGTTTTCTTCACAACGACCCTGTGAAGTGGGTAGTTGCAAGAAATGTCTAATTATTCCCATTTTACAGAGGAAGAAACTAAGGGTCCGAGTGACTTGCCCATGGTGGCCCAGTTAGTAGCTGTTATAGTAGGAATTCAAACCAAGGCCACTCATCTCTGCACTGCATCATACTGTTTCATCATGCCAAAGTTGCTGTGATTACCTGCAGGGTTTCCCAAAGTCATTTGAAGTCTGGGAAATCCTTTCTTAATGAGTTTTCCAATACTGTGACCAGAGACTAAGTCTGTCTTCACAGACCAAAGGTCCAGCTTCTAACTCAAGAATAGCTATTCATCCTTCTTAGAAAGCAAGACTTTCCAAAACTCTAACCATGTCTGTCATGGAGTTGCCCACCGTGGACCCATCTTCTCCAATGATTGGGAGGGAAGGGTATAAGCATTGATTAAGCACTCACTATGTATCAGGCACTATGCCAAGAGCTTTATAAATATTATCTCACTTGATCTTCACAACTCAGTGGAGTAGGTGTAATTATTATCCCTGTTGTAGAAATTGAGGCAGACAAAGGTTAAGGAACTTGCTTGAAGTTACATAGCAAAAGTCTGAGGTGGGATTTGAACTCAGCTCTTCCTAGTTCAACTCTAGGCCCAGAGCTCTATCCACTTCACCACCCTGTTGCCTCCATCAGTCATGGAGGATTAGGTATGTGTCTCTGAGGCCAAGTTTCACACACCTTCAACTCTCACAACACTTTTAGATATGTTCTCTGCTCTAGCTGTTAAGCAATGAAAGACCTGGCTTTGATCTAGATAATCAATCAATCAATTATAAATCTCTAGGGAAATACATAAACACTATATTCATTCCCATCTCACTACCTTCTTTTGAGGCACAGTACCCAGAATTATACACATATCATCAAGAAGACAAATAAGAAAGATCTTAGACCCATGGTATCAAACTCAAATAGAACCATTTGTCCACTCTCCCGTATGCTGCACAATAACTTACTTCAAAGGTTGGGTCTGTCTGACCAGGTACACCATCACTGAAGGCTGCCTTTGAGCCATAATTCTGCTCTGTTGAATTTGGGGAAGAGTCCTTGATGCTCCTACGTAGGGACTATTCAGTTAAAGCTAAACTCCACTAATCCTTTGTTCCTTGCTAACAACTCAGTGTGCCTTTCCAGGACTCAGCCCCATTCAAGTTCTTCTAGCTCCAAGCTTTTGTTCACACACCCCAACAATGACTAGAGTTCCCTAGAGCCATGAATGGATAAGTTACTTCCTCAGCATTCTCCCTGAATTTAGGGGAGCACTATTTTCTCTGCACCCACTTTCCTACCTTCTTATAGAGGCAGAGCTAAGATGTTACATTTAAGATGTAATTACCCTAACAGTGAAAAGGAACTCATCGCACCTTAGAACATGTATTACAATACAAGAGAATTTTTTTTTTTGGCCAGCAGATTGTTTAACTTCATTTATCAGGTTTCCCCAGAGTTAATCCATTATTGAGGCTGAGAGAAAGAAACACATCTTTTATTTTCTTTCTGTACAACATGACATAGTCAATGATCATTTGGAATCTAGGACTGGGTTTGAATCTTGGCCCAACCAAATTCCTAGCTTGGAATGACTCCAAGCAAGTAAGTTTTCTCAACCTCATAAAATGGAGCTGATGGTATTCCCACTACCTTTAAGAGCCTGTGTGTTTCAGGAGAAAGAACACTGGAACATGAATCAGAGATGATAGATTTGAATACAATACTTACTAAGGGTATAGAACTGAGTAAGACATTTGCACCTCTGGGTCTCAGATTCCTCATATGTCAAATCAGGAAGGTTGGACTAGATATTCTCTAAGGTTCCTTCCATTTCTATATATAAACCTTAAGATATTTTATTAAATTTACAAAATGTAATGCCTTACATTTAGACATAATGTCTTTAATTGAAAAAGTAAAATGGACATATGAGATGCAGTCCCTGAACATATATGAGGATGGCAAACAAAGATGGGGAAAGCTGTTGGGGTCATGCCCCATCAATCACCCCACATACATTTTTCTT